>NC_081412.1:700792405-701101780 GCF_030272615.1 Cryptomeria japonica | reverse complement strand
TGAACAAGGAAGAGATCTAGTAGCACAAGAATGGAATATTGTTGATGCTCTGGTGCTGGATGCAGTAAGAAAATAAACTAAACCCCTAGAAGGGGTTACATTCAGTAAGGATAATGCTGCACTAGTTATGTGGTCCCTTAAGAGAAATGAGGGCAAAAAGGGCAAAGACACTCCAGGGTCAAGTCACCTTGGTGGATTGATGGTAAAAAGAGTGCAGAGTACAGGGGTAGTAGAGGCTGCTAGCACTGTGCTAGAAACTGCAAAATTCAGTGTTGCAGTGGCTGAGAAGGAAGCCCAAGAAAAGGAGGCCCTCCAAATTAAGTTGGAAACAGTCCTGAAGGCCTATAACAGTGCCAAGGAGGAGGTAAGAGGTAAAGATAGCATCATTGTCAAATTGCAAAGCCAGCTGATGGGACAACACAAACAAGGTGAGTCTTCAACATTGATCATTTCCTCTTCTCCTGCAAGACCTCTGCCTACTAGCCCCATTATTGAATTTCCACCATCTCCTGCACCTTCCAACTCCCAAATGATTGAGATTACTCCCCAAGAACTAGAGAACCTGAAGCAAGCTCAGGCCTTTTATGCGGGGAAATATGAGGAGAAAATAAAGGCCACAATCTCCAGTTTTGCAGATACGATAATTGCCTCCTTGCTTTACAACAATGTGGGCAAAGTCATGGAGATATGGAATGAACTGAGGAGAGATAAGGCCATTTTGACACCCATTTTTGACAGATGGAGGCCTAGGGAGCAAGATCTAGAGTTCATGTGTGTATCCTGTGATGAAGCAAGGGCCAATCCCATTATCAAATCTACCTCTGATGTCGCTAAAGTTTTAATACAATTGGCAGCAGATGTAGATAATGTGGATAGGAAGGTCAATTTATGCAAGAAGGAATACATTGATCAGGTTTTTGAGTTGCTCCTAGGAATTTTTGCCAATCCGGATCACCTAAAAGATAAGCAAATATGGCTCAAAGAGATAGAAGTCAAATTGTCAACAAGGGTTAAGGGAATCATTGATCTTGATGATACCTCTTTTTTTGTTATAACAATACAGGAAATAGAAAAAATTAAATCACATTATAGTTTTCTTAATTCAGAAGTCAACAAACTGAGAAATTCCTAGAAAAGGTTGACTAAAGTTAAAAATGATGTGATTAACTTTTCATGGCCGACAGAAGAGACATATAATGAGTGGGGAGTTAAATATTCCACCCATGATCTGGAGCAGTTGGAGAGCGCCCCTGAAAAGCCAGAAGAAGTTGCAACCGAACAACCTGTTGAACAGACTGCAAAGGCTAAAAAGAGTGCATAACTATTTTTACGTAAAAATTGTAACCTCTTCAATTTTTGAAATAATTGTAACAAACTCTCCTCGAGAAGTCTGAAGCTTTGTGCATCCATGTTGTTATAAATGGATACCAGGACTAGAGAGTAAGAGATCACAAAAATTTTGTAAGAAAATGCTGCAGAAATTTATCTGAGCTTTTCCAAAATAAATGGAGAATCAGAACTTCTTGTAACATCTCTTCAAATGAATATCAATATACAGGCTATCAGTTTTGAGTAGAGCTTTGTGTTGTCTTCAAGTTTGTTCACAAATTTACTTACTGTTTTCATTCTGAATAATCCAGGATTTTTTTGTTTGAATGGAGTTGCAAAGCAATCTCAGTATAAGTGTTTGTTAGCTTTTCTCTTTAGGAGGGAAATTAAATACGCGGGATCACTTATACCAGTAAATTCTTTGGAAAGAACTTTGAATTTTGAGGACCATAGTTTAGTTTGAAATGATTGAATTCTTGTATGTGTCAGGCATATGCAAGGATTAGTGGAAACCAAGCTGATAGGAAGCATAAAGATATATTGTTTTAAGAGTTTTATTTGAGTTTAGGTGACTCTGAAACCCTGGATAAAGCACTGGTATTAATCGAGGTTGTTTATTGCATGCTTTGTTGATCAAAATGCTGAAGTTAAGTATCGTTCCATTCTTTATTTTCAGTTGATTTCAAGGTGAACAAATCCACTGGTTTCCGGACTGGTTTGCTGTGGGTTTATTGTTTGAAAGTGTGAACTTGGTTGACAAAAGTATACCCACCTGGGCTCCAAGGAAGCCCGAAGTGTAGAAGGTTTAATCAAACCTTGTCATATGTTGTCTCTGAGATTTCCTTATCTTTGATGTCTCTTCTGCACCCAGTTTAAATCATATTACTCTAAGTACATTGAAGGGAATCAGATTTTAGTTACAACAAAAGTGGCGACTCTGCTGGGGATAGTTATAACAAAGGTATAGACACAGATCTGTGCAGAGACTTCTAGACAATATCGTTGTGTGTTTGTGGGTAAGACTGCTTGTTTTCATTTTTCCCATAGTTTTGTGGGTGGTGACTCTGTTACTTTTGAACCAGTCCTTGTGAGATACAAATTTTCTAAAAGAAAGACAAGCGAAATGCAAGGAAATAAGAACACAAGATCATTCATGAAGAAACATCCTCGTGAAACCTTGCAAGAAGGTCTGCCAGAATTGTCACAAAGAGGCCAGAAGAGATCTGTGATGCATGAGCCATCAAATGCTGCGTAGGTGCAGAAAAACAATAATACTGGTAAGATACCTGATCGACCTGTCTATGCAAAGTCAAATTCATCTTCTAGAGATTCAGAGCATGATATTTTAGGTTTCCATTCAGGATTGTTTGGAAATATTGATGATGCACCTGCTTTAAATCGAGATCTATCTCATGTTAGTGTTTCTGCAAAAGATAGAACCAGTTCAAATGCAATTAGGCACTCTGTTCCTAGGACAATAGATGGGAACATTAGCTTAATTGACATAGATCAAATTAATGCATCAGACTCTGAAGAAAACTACCCTGATGAGGATAAAATGTCTCAAGAGATTGAAGATTTAAACAAAAGAGTCCATCATTTAATCTCCCTAAGAGCCCAAAAGGAGGCAAATAAGGAAAAGGAAGTTAAAGCTAAATTGATGGAGAGAGATAGGCTCCTTAGACAGATAGCTAATATTGAAGTGCTTGCTAAAGAAAAGGAAAAAAGTGATGAGGAAGGCCCAGTGGTTAGGGAGATCCTAATCCCTAAGATTAGACCAGCTTCTAAATCAGTAGCCCAGCCAATTAAGGAAGCATCTAATAACTCCCAGCTTCCTAAAGTCAATCTAGACAAAGGAAAATAGATATGGGTAGATGATGAAGTAGAATCTAAAACCGCAGAAGGGATTTCTCATAGGATCCTAGCACATGAGAGAGAGATGGAAAGGATGAGAAAGGAAAAGGAAGACCTCCAAATGGAATTGGAAAAGGCTGAGTTAGAAGCAACAAATCAGGAAGTGAAAAGAAAGATTAGTTACTTAAAAGCTCCCCCTATTACATTCCCATCGGAAGATCTTAGCAAGCCTAATCCCCAACACATCTCTTTTCCTCAGGTCAATACTCAACCTGCAGTACATGCTAATATTGCCTCAGCAAGCCAAAGACCCCCAAATACACAGTACACCCAAACATCTCAATCTCCAATTCGAAAAGCTAAAATGATCATGGGAAATAATAGTACTATTTCCCCTTTTCAAAGAAGGCCAATTAATCTAGAACAATATAGGCAATTGTTTTTTGATGGGATCCCAGGGTATCCGAATCATGTCCCCACTGAGCTAAGAGACAGACTCCACAAGTTTGCTAGGAACAATGCAGTCAGTGAAGAGGAACATTTGAAATCTTTTGGGGATTTGATAAATGATTATGAGATAGCAGATGAAGATGTTATTATGAAACTGTTTGTTCAATTCCTGGTTGATGATGCAAGGGATTGGTACAAAGGTCTTCCAGTAGCTAGCATAGGTTCATGGGAAGATTTCAAAAATTGCTTTCAAGAACAGTATGGTGATAAGACTAATGTGAGTTTCATGCTGAATGAGTTCAATAACATTAGAAAATCTGAAAATGAAATAGTCACTAATTTCAATGCTAGATTCCAGAAAGCTATGCATAGATTGTATCAGGTAATGAGGCTAGATGACAATATGTGTCTTAATACATACTACAATGCATTTGATTCCAAAATGGCTTATATCTTGAGAGATAAAAATCCTCATAACCTGAGGGATGCCTTTAGAATTGCCATAAATGTAGAAAGTAATAGAAAAGCGTCTGGAAAATTAGGAAGAAGGATAGATGGTAGACTATGGCATGAAACCAAACAGCAACCAAACAAAGTTGCTAAAGAGGAGGATAAAATAGAAAAACTAGTTACGGCTATGAAAGATTTGACTGCTAAGGTCAACAAAAATGATAAGCCCCATTATAACTGGCAAGATAGACCTCCTAGATTACATGACATGCCATACAATACAAATTGGAAGGATGGTAAACCCCAAGTTGAGAAGCCTAAAATTGCTCAAAGCCAAGACACACCAGATCCTTTAAAAGGGAAAACTGTTAATAATATAGAAAATACTCCTTGGTGTATTGCTTGTGATGGACCACATTCTCCTCATCAGTGTGCAGTAGCTCAAGCTCTGGAAGAATCTATGAGGCCAGAAGCAGAACCTAACATTAATATGTTTGAAACCATCATAGAAAGTGATGAGGAATCTATGCATAGTGAATACAGTGATGTGCTAGATGATGAAAGGATAGTGCAAGGACAGTTAACCTTAGGTTGGCATCCTACATTGAATGTGATAACAATTGAAGATGAAGAAGTTCATCTTAGGAGGCCTAGTGAGGAAGAAGTTAAAAATCTCACTAAGGCTGCAATCGCCAAAGCAAAACATAATTACAATCTGAGAAGCACCAAAAGAGACACTGATCAAGGTGAACCAGGTTCTATGTTTGTAAAAGAAGTTACAAAGAAAGGGGCATCTAGCAGTGTTACTGCTATTCCCAAAGATAGTCAAGAAAAAGAGGAACAAGTTAAAGACTTACTTAAAGGTATAGATGCCAAAAATGCTGGTGAAGTACAAAAGGCAGAGATAATAAAAAAGGCCAGTCAATTCAAAATAGAAAAGGTTAAGGTTAATACTAAGAAATGTAATAATTCTACATTTGATATGGCCCAAGCTTTAACTCAAATGAAAGTCACTATTCCATTAATAGAATTACTAAAGATTAAAGAACATAAGGATGCAGCTTTGTCTTTATTCTCTGGTATATCTGATAGTGACTCGGTATTACCCACTGGTTCGGATAAAGTTGGAAAGGATCAAGAGTTCCAAACCCCAGAGGTATATGTGGGAACCACTATCACTCAGGAGCCTTCTCAGGTAGATCCCTTCTATGTTACTTTGCTAGTTAATAACCGATTGATTAAAAATTGCATGATAGATTCAGGAGCAGCTGCTAATGTAATGCCCTATGGTGTTATGAAAGAACTAGGGTTATCAATAACCACTGTGTATGGGAAATGTTATGCCATGGATAACAGAGAAGTGCCTGTGATAGGTACAATGAAAGATTTAGAAGTAAAAATAGCTGCATTTCCTGAAGCCACTTATAAAATGGATGTTATTGTTACTGATACTAAACCCCACTATGGTATGTTACTTTCTAGGCAGTGGGCAGCAGCAGTTGGGGGAAATGTTCAACTAGACTTGTCTTATGCTACTATTCCTATTGGTGGCAATCAGGTCAAACTATATAGGGAGCCACGAGCTCCTAAGGTAATTGAAAATGTGGACCCTGGTATGCTTAATTGTATGATTGATGTGGATTTAGATAACTTCATACTTCAACCAGTATCACCTCAATTGAGGAACACTGACCCAATCGTAGTCGAGCTACAAGCATAGCAGTATGGGTTGTGGCAGATGTATTTTGATGGAGCTTGCTACAAAGAAGGATCTGGAGCAGGGGTTCTTTTTGTGTCCCCATCAGGTATAACTTTTAAATATTCATTCTTATTGGCATTTCAGTGCACAAATAATATTGCAGAGTATGAAGCCCTATTATTAGGACTTGAGGTAGCAAAAAAGCATGGAATCCAACTGTTGAAAGTAATGGGGGATTCAGAGTTGGTTGTCTCTCAGGTGAGATCTAAATATGCATCCAAGAACGATAAATTGAAGCAATATAAGCATGCTGTTTGGGATATTATTGAATATTTTGATGAATTTTCTATCAATTGGATAGAGCAAACAAAAAATATTATGGCAGATTTCCTAGCTAATGTTGCTTTAAAAAATGATGATGCAACACTAACTGGTATTTCCACTGTGGAAATAAAATCTAGGCCGGCCATCCCTGATAATGTATATAATTGGCAAGTTTTGCTGATGATGAAGATATTCTTAGGTTCATCCAATGCGTTGATGATTATGATGGACAGAAGATTGATTGCAATGCATTGGTGGAAGTGGTGGATGACAGGGAGACAGTGTTTGGAAATGATATTGTCCAGTTGGAAACCAACGAGATACCTAAAGGATTGGTGGAGCTAGAAAGTATGTTCAGTTATAATGATAGTCATTTACACCAGCAATCTACCACCAAGTTAGAAGAGTTGGAGGAGGTGAACCTGGGGACAGAATCATTCCCCAAGTTGGTATATATTGGAAAGAAATTACCCCCCCATGTTAGGACTAACCTTATCAATTTATTGAAAAGGTATAAGCATGTTTTTGCTTGGTCTTATGAAGACCTAAAGGCGTATAGACAAGATCTTTTTCAGCATGAAGTTCCCTTACTTCCAGATGCTAAGCCTTTCAGACAGAAACAGAGACCTATCAACCCCTTATTAGAAACTAAAATGCAACAAGAGTTGACTAAATTGAGAGAAGGGGGGATTATCAAACCAATAAGACATTCTTCATGGGTCTCTAATCTGGTCCCAGTAAGAAAGAAGAATGGAGACATCAGATTGTGTGTTGATTTTAGGAATCTTAATGTTGCTTCTTTAAAAGATAATTATTCATCCCCAAATATGGAAGCAATGCTACAAAGAGTGACAGGATGTGATCTTTTATCCATGATGGATGGTTTTTCAAGATACAATCAAGTGCTAGTAAAGGAGTCTGAACAGTTTAAAACAACTTTCACTACTCCATGGGGAACCTATGTATATATGAGAATGCCGTTTGGATTAAAAAATGCAGGAGCTACATTTCAGAGAGCTATGGATGTGGCTTTTAAGGAATTCATAAATATAATTATGGTGGTTTACCAAGATGATCTAACCTACTTCTCAAAGAAAGCTGATGATCATTGTGGACATCTAGAGAAGGTGTTCGATAAAGCCTTGGAATTTGGTGTATCACTGAACCCCAAGAAATGTCATTTTGGGGTCATTGAAGGAAACTTACTGGGACACATAGTTTCCAAGGAAGGGATAAGAATAGACCCTGAGAGAATTGAATCAATCAACAAAGTGCCTGAACCTAAAAATGTGAAAGGAATCCAGTCTTTTTTAGGCAAAGTGAATTTTGTCAGGAGATTCATTGTGAACTTTGCTGAGATAGTGAAGCCTATTGTCAAGTTGCTCAAGAAGGACGCAAAGTTTCATTGGGATCAAGAAGCTTCAGAAGCTTTTGATGAGATTAAGAAGGCAATCCAGGAAGCACCAGTGTTGAAATCCCCGGATTATGGTAAGCCTTTTTCTCTGTTTTCTTTTGCCTCATATCACATGGTGGCTGCAGTATTATTACAAAAGGACAATGAAGGATATGAACATCCCATAGCTTTCTATAGTAAATCTTTGCAAGCGGCAGAACTAAAATATGAAACCATGGAAAAACAAGCTTATGCCTTAGTTAAAGCTGTTAAAGCTTTTAGGCCATATCTGGTGAATGCAAACATCATTGCTTATGTTCCACATGCTGCAGTTAAAGATATTTTGTCTCAGTCTGAGGTTACTGGGAAGAGATGTAGGTGGATTAATAGAATTTAAGAGTTCAATTTGGAGATAAAGGTCACTAAATTGGTGAGAGGGTTAGGTTTGGCTAGGCTCATGACTGAGTCAAATCTCATGAATGTAGAAATACACAATGTTGAGGTTGAAGATACTTTGGTTACTAGTATTGAGAGACAACCGTGGTACATAGAGGTAATCCAAGTATTGAAAGGTAACATACTGCCAGAAGAAATGACACACAATCAGAGGAGAACTTTGAAGCTCAAGTCTCAAAAGTATGTGCTCATTCAGGGTGATCTTTTCTGGAGAAAAATAGATGGGGAGTTACTAATGTGTTTGGATGAATTTCAAGCTAAACAAGTATTAATTGAAATGCATGATGGAGTATGTGGAGGTCACTATTCTGCTAAGACTACTGCTGGTAAGATAATACGGGCTGGGTATTATTGGCCTACTTTATTTAAAGATACTCATGCATATGTTCGAAGATGTGATCCATGTCAAAGATTTTCTTCTAAGCTCAAGTATGAAGGAGCCTTACCCTTAAATCCAGTCTCTGTAGAAGCTCCTTTTGTCCAATGGGGCATTGATTTTATTGGAGAAATTGTTGAGAAGTCAGGAAGAGGTCATGGATGGATTATCGTGGCCACTGATTATTTTACCAAAAGGATAGAAGCCATCCCTACAAAAAGAGCTACTAGTAAAATTGTCATTGATTTCCTGATGGATAATATTGTGACTAGATTTGGAACACCTGCAAAATTGGTAATGGATAATGCTATGTGTTTCAGATCAGAAGAATTTGTAAGTTTTTGCAATAGTCATGGTATACTCACATCATACTCATCACCTTGTCACCCTCAGGGGAATGGACAGGCAGAATCCAGCAATAAAAGCCTGTTGAATATCATCAAGAAAATTTTAGAAGAAAACAAGAGATCTTGGGATCAAAAGTTGAAATTAGCTATGTGGGCAGATAGAATAATAGTTAAAAAATCCATTGGAATGTCACCTTTTGAGTTGGTTTATGGTACCCAAGCCAAATTACCAGTAAATAACCTTCTTCTAGTATATAAGTTTTTGCAAGATGAGGACATGGAAATATCTGAACCAATAGAGAATAGAATGATCCAAATTGTAGAAATGGAGGAGCTTAGGACTTCTGCCCATAAGAAAAATCAGAAGATCCAGTTGCAGTCAAAGTATCTTTTTGATAAAAGGACATCCTTAAGGAAGTTTCAAATTGATGACATGGTTCTTCAGTGGAATGCAAAAGGATAGGATAAAGGAAAGCATAAAAAATTTGAATCATTATGGATTGGCCCTTTTGTGGTTTGTGGCTTGAATGGTAAGGATTCATATTTTTTGAAGAATATGAACGATGAAATGCAAGAATTTCCAGTGCATGGACAATTCCTGAAGCATTATTTCTCTTAATGTCCATGCACGGTAGGTCCTTTGTTTGTATATATTTTGTTTTCTTTCCTGCTTTCCTGGTTTTGGTCTCTGTTTTGGTCTGTTTCTCCAGAGTTTCTAAGTTTTCTTGTGTTGATCTCGCAATCAACCATCCCCAGACAGAGCCACTATTATCATTGTTTTAAAATTGGGTTCTTCTTTTCCCATAATTGGCTATGGTACCTTGAAAATTTTCCGAATAAGGTGTAATCCCAAGTGCTTCAGCTTTGTTCTAAACCTTAGGGGTTTAAGGGTTTTGATTTTTTAGATTTTATCCTTTTGTTAAACCTTTTGGTTTCTAATCTTCTGTTACTTTATTCACTTAAGTTATGGGTTGCAGGGTCGTAGGAAGTGTCCCCCCTTGTTTTTCGCCTAGGCGGCTACGTTGATTATTTGAAAAATTTATGCCTTGTATGCTTTTCTTCTAAAGTCATCGGGCTAGTAAATGTCGATCAATTTAAGAGACGATTCGACGATCCGCGCTATTTCGCAAGGGCAAAATGCTCACCCTTTAGGCCCGCAAAATAGCGAGAATGAACGAGGGTCGTCCATGTGTCATGACGGAGAAAGTAAAGGGTGTAGCTGTCAGAGGTGGTTGGAGCCCCATGGCTTTCTTCTGGCATATTAAAAGGTAGCACGTGGCACAAGTCACTACAGTCAGCGGGTCAGGATTAAAGGTTCAAAGTGGGCCCCAGAAATGAGTCGGGACATAGGTGGAGATGACCTGGCAGGTACAACTCTTAACAATTTATTGAGACTTCGTGGCTCCTTCTAGCAAATGACAGAGTGACAAGTCAGCTCTGAAAGTGACAAGGCGCCAGGTGTCCATGACGGGTCAGTGGGCCCACATCTCCTTAGAGCCTTCTCGGAGAGTTAAATGTTGGTCAACTTAAAAGATGATCCAACGGCCCGCGCTATTTCGCAAGGGTAAAATGCTCACCCTTTAAGCCTGCGAAATAGCGAGAGTTAACGAGAGTCGTCCACGTGTCATGATGATGACGTGAGAGATAGACCTGTTGAGATGAAAGTGGGGCCCCTCGTGGCTTCTTTTGGGCGAATGAGAAAATGACAAGTCGGTGCCACAGGTGACTGGATGCTAGGTGTCCATGACGGGTCAGCGGGCCCACCATTCCTGAAAGCTTTTTAAAAGGGTTAAATGTCGATTAACTGCAGAAATGATCCAACGGCCCACGCTATTTCGCAAGGGTAAAATGCTCACCGTTTAAGCCCGCGAAATAGCGAGAGTTAACGAGAGCTGTCCACGTGTCATGATGATGACGTGAGAGATAGACCTGTTGATACGAAAGTGGGGCCCCCCATGGCTTCTTTTGGGCGAATGAGAAAATGACAAGTCGGCACCGCAGGTGACTGGATGCCAGGTGTCCATGATGGGTCAGCGGGCCCACCATTCCTAAAAGTTTTTTAAAAGGGTTAAATGTCGATTAACTGTAGAAGTGATCCAACGGCCCGCGCTATTTCGCAAGCATAAAATGCTCACCCTTTAAGCCCGCAAAATAGCGAGAGTTAACAAGAGTCGTCCACGTGTCATGATGATGACATGGTCAAAAAGTGAGCTCGTCACAGTATAAAGAAAGACACGCGGTCAGTATCAAGTGGAATGCGAAGGGATTTCTAAAGCTAATGGTTGGGTGTCGCATGGTATTATGTAGCCAATAGAAAAGAGGGACCCAGACTAAAGACAAAGCCATCAATAACGAAAGGTAACAGTGAAACACTTGCAGGAATGTTATGACCCGTTGGAGCGAAAAATATGAATTCTCGTATGAATTTGATTTTGAAGGGATGGTCGGAGCATGCGGAATCAATGTTATAGTTAAGGCCCTGAGTACAAGTATTTGATTTTCTAACAACCTAGTAAAGATATCTTTTAAAAGATTTTGTAGGAGGGTAGACGCAGAGTTATCTTTTTCAAATACAGAGCTAGAGGTTCAGTTGGAGAGCAAAATTCCTTCAAACAAGCATCAGGTTCTTTCATGTTTTGTAGCAATTCTTGTGTGGTGTTTTAAATAAGAATCATTCTCGTGTTGCAGAATTGTTTAAGAGTGTATTCATTTTCTTGCATTTTCAAATGGCTCCTAAAAGGGAATTTTCCGGCAAGGTTGATTATTTAGAAAGAAGTGTATGTGACAATTTTTTAGAATAGTTGACGTTGTCAACTAACCAGGCATCAAAGGCCAAAGAGTTAGTGCCTAGGGCTCCCCGTCTGAAGATAGGAGAAGGATTGTATGACAAAGGTAATTGGCTGAGAGACCCACGGGTTGGACTATCAGGGTTGGGGCTGTTTAGAGTCGGATTTGGAATGAGGAATTCTCCTGCTCCTCAAAACAGTATCGGGGAACTAGATGTTGGGAGATTAGTAGTCCCAGGGGTATTCATGGATACAAACTTGCTAACCCGAATGGCATTGAACTATGATTCAGTCACAAGATGCATCCGGGATGTAAATGGGAAAACCCTTGTGGAAATCAATGCAGAAGAATTCAGAACAGCATTTGGGCTCAATGAGTTCACAAACTTCTTGGAACCCATAAATTTCACACAATTAGCTCAAGTGTAGAGTGCACAGAGGAGTCATCTTAGGAATGGGCCTCTTAAAGAACTTTTTCTGAAAATAGGAGGGTTAGCAGTTGTAGGGCCCAACACACAAGAGCCTTTTTCATTGAGTATGTTTACCTTGAGAGCTAAAGGAATGTACTGGGCACTTTGCCAAGTTCTAGGAGAAGATGCTGAAGCAAATATGCCAAATCATTATTTGCTAATGATTGTTCAGATTTTGAATCCTTCTCTTGCCATCACATTCGATTATGCTTCTTACATTGCTGATGCTATCCATGGAGGGTTGGTAGGAATAAAAAATGGAAAGGTGGATGAACCTTTCGGATGGTATTCACTCTTAATGCACCTTTTTGTCTTCAAAGGTGGTGATTATTTCGCCAGTGGACTGGACCTGGTAAAAGAGAAGGAAGGAGAGAAAATGTCAGTACAATTATGGAGTACTGTGTTGTCATGGGACAGAGAGGATGGTAGTTTCCTAAAGTTCGATAAATATTTTGCATCTAAAATAAGGACTCTCCTTTGCTCTAATAACCCAAGAGTCCCCAAGGTTCTTCTGGAATTTCTAAGGCCAAAAGAATTCGTAGAGAACATCAAAATTGTTCATAACTGGGGCGACATGTACTTGTATCCAGTCTCCACGGTCTTCAGAGTTTTTGGTTTCAGGGGTACTCCATTTTTGTTACCTTACCAGGTCCCTCTCAAAGTGGGAATAGCTAAGATCCTCAGACAAATTGGTGGCCTACAAGAGGCAAAATTAACAGGCAGAGGTAAAGGGACCATTTTCCCTGCAGCTACCATAGCCCACCAATTTGTAATTACAAAGGGAGGCTGGAATTGTTTTGAGGATTTCCTCAAACCCTACCATTTATCCACTGTAGTGTCTAGATGTGCTGATCTAGAGGACTTCTTCAATGGTGTGTTCAGGAAGAAGGTAGCATGCAGAGGTATGCCTCATCAATTCCAATTTCCTGAAGACCTCATCAGAAATGAATTTGATTTAGATGAGCAGGAGTTGAGGAAAGAAAAGTGGGTGGCTTACAAGAAAGCCTTGGATTTTGTGCATCAATTTGATGCTAGCTATGACCCATTGTCTAGCTTTTTCCCATTGGAAGAAAAAATAAATTTTTTGATTGTATGTTTTGAAGATGTGATGCAGACATTGAAGGAGAAGAGGGAAGTTGTGATTAAAAATGACCCGGAAAAGGCCATAGTGATTCTGAGCAGGTCAACTTCCACCAAAACAATTCCTCCTGGTGATTACATACTGCCAAAGAAATCAGGTTATAGTGTGCTGGTGCCTACAACAGGGGAGCCCTCTTCATCCAAAGGAAAGAGGAAAGTACAAGATGTCATTGACATCCAAGACAGCCCAAAGAAGCAAAGGGTGGGGAAGGAAGTGCAATCAGATACACCCTTGTATTCCCCATCCCAATCCCCCATCCACATAGGAGATGAACAAGCAGCAGCTGCACACCTCTTGCAGTTGGGCAGCTTGGGGGAGATTGCATACACTTATGATGAAGTGGAAGAAGGGATGCCAGAAGAGCCCATTGAAGCTGAAATGGACATTACCTCAACTGAACTTAAAGGCTAGGAGTGGGACCCTGAGATAAAAAAGGCAAGTAGTGCCTTTTTAGTTGATGACAGCTTTGTCACATCTGAAGCATTCATGCAATTCATTTGGAAGCAGCATATAGATAGATATAATGCTATATGTGAGACAAGAAAGGTAGAGCAACCCA
Source organism: Cryptomeria japonica (assembly GCF_030272615.1). Classification (NCBI taxonomy): domain Eukaryota; kingdom Viridiplantae; phylum Streptophyta; class Pinopsida; order Cupressales; family Cupressaceae; genus Cryptomeria; species Cryptomeria japonica. The sequence continues at coordinate 701,088,146 of NC_081412.1, read as the reverse complement.
ACAAAGATCTAGCCTCAGTGGAGGAAGAAATAAAATAGGAGATGATGGAAGAATTCAAAACCATCACTCCTGAACAAGGAAGAGATCTAGTAGCACAAGCTGGAGTGCTCATCTTGCCAGAATGGAATATTGCTGATGCTCTGGTGCTGGATGCAGTAAGAAAAGAAACTAAACCCCTAGAAGGGGTTACATTCAGTAAGGACAATGCTGCACTAGTTATGTGGTCCCTTAAGAGAAATGAGGGCAAAAAGGGCAAAGACACTCCAGGGTCAAGTCACCTTGGTGGATTGATGGTAAAAAGAGTACAGAGTATAGGGGTAGTAGAGGCTGCTAGCACTGTGCTAGAAACTGCAAAATTCAGTATTGCAGTGGCTGAGAAGGAAGCCCAAGAAAAGGAGGCCCTCCAAATTAAGTTGGAAACAGTCCTGAAGGCCTATAACAGTGCCAAGGAGGAGGTAAGAGGTAAAGATAGCATCATTGCCAAATTGGAAAGCCAGCTGATGGGACAACACCAACAAGGTGAGTCTTCAACATTGATGATTTCCTCTTCTCCTGCAAGACCTCCGCCTACTAGCCCCATTATTGAATTTCCACCATCTCCTGCACCTTCCAGCTCCTAAATGATTGAGATTACTCCCCAAGAACTAGAGAACCTGAAGCAAGCTCAGGCCTTTTATGCGGGGAAATATGAGGAGAAAATAAAGGCCACAATCTCCAGTTTTACAGATACGATAATTGCCTCCTTGCTTTACAACAATGTGGGCAAAGTCATGGAGATATGGAATGAACTGAGGAGAGATAAGGCCATTTTGACACCCATTTTTGACAGATGGAGGCCTAGGGAGCAAGATCTAGAGTTCATGTGTGTATCCTGTGATGAAGCAAGGGTCAATCCCATTATCAAATCTACCTCTGATGTCGCTAAAGTTTTAATACAATTGGCAGCAGATGTAGATAATGTGGATAGGAAGGTCAATTTATGCAAGAAGGAATACACTGATCAGGTTTTTGAGTTGCTCCTAGGAATTTTTGCCAATCTGGATCACCTAAAAGATAAGCAAATATGGCTCAAAGAGATAGAAGTCAAATTGTCAACAAGGGTTAAGGGAATCATTGATCTTGATGATACCTTTTTCTTTGTTATAACAATACAGGAAATAGAAAAAATTAAATCACATTATAGTTTTCTTAATTCAGAAGTCAACAAACTGAGAAATTCCTAGAAAAGGTTGACTAAAGTTAAAAATGATGTGATTAACTTTTCATGGCCGACAGAAGAGACATATAATGAGTGGGGAGTTAAATATTCCACCCATGATCTGGAGCAGTTGGAGAGTGCCCCTGAAAAGCCAGAAGAGGTTGCAACCGAACAACCCGTTGAACAGACTGCAGAGGCTGAAAAGAGTGCATAACTGTTTTTACGTAAAAATTGTAACCTCTTCAATTTTTGAAATAATTGTAACAAACTCTCCTCAAGAAGTCCGAAGCTTTGTGCATCCATGTTGTTATAAATGGATACCAGGACTAGAGAGTAAGAGATCACAAAAATTTTGTAAGAAAACGCTGCAGAAATTTATCTGAGCTTTTCCAAAATAAATGGAGAATCAGAACTTCTTGTAACATCTCTTCAAATGAATATCAATATACAGGCTATCAGTTTTGAGTAGAGCTTTGTGTTGTCTTCAAGTTTGTTCACAAATTTACTTACTGTTTTCATTCTGAATAATCCAGGATTTTTTTGTTTGAATGGAGTTGCAAAGCAATCTCAGTATAAGTGTTTGTTAGCTTTTCTCTTTAGGAGGGAAATTAAATACGTGGGATCACTTATACCAGTAAATTCTTTGGAAAGAACTTTGAATTTTGAGGACCATAGTTTAGTTTGAAATGATTGAATTCTTGTATGTGTCAGGCATATGCAAGGATTAGTGGAAACCAAGCTGATAGGAAGCATAAAGATATATTGTTTTAAGAGTTTTATTTGAGTTTAGGTGACTCTGAAACCCTGGATAAAGCACTGGTATTAATCGAGGTTGTTTATTGCATGCTTTGTTGATCAAAATTTTGAAGTTAAGTATCGTTCCATTCTTTATTTTCAGTTGATTTCAAGGTGAACAAATCCACTGGTTTCTGGACTGGTTTGCTGTGGGTTTATTGTTTGAAAGTGTGAACTTAGTTGACAAAGGTATACCCACCTGGGCTCCAAGGAAGCCCGAAGTGTAGAAGGTTTAATCAAACCTTATGTTGTCTCTGAGATTTCCTTATCTTTGATGTCTCTTCTGCACCCAGTTTAAATCATATTACTCTAAGGACATTGAAGGGAGTCAGATTTTAGTTACAACAGGATAAAGGCATTATTGATTGGATAAAAGTTTTTATTCACAAATTTAAGCCTAACCTTACCTCCTAAGGTAACCTTCATGTCATCTCAAGTATTTAATGCTTCTTCCCGCTCCTCTCAAGCCATTTCATGATGACATTTGTCATCCTGGGATTGGGTTAAAATCCCTCACATGGATCATAAACCTTTCAATCCTGACTCTTGTTTAGATTACTAAATCTCAACCATCCATTTCTCTATTTTCCCTATAAATAGAGCCCATTCCTTCATATCGAGATCCAAAAAGTTTGTATGCATCAAAGTTATACCAATTTTAAGAGAGTATTCTAGGAGCATTTTTAATTTGTTATTTTGGATCAAATTAACATAGGATATTTAGGTGCTTTCTCATGTCTAGTTTGTTTGCATTTGCATAGTCTTTTATCTTCATTTTCATAATCTTGAATCTCCATAAGACATCCATAATAGTGCAAAAAGTTGAGAGCTACACTTATGTGGAACTTGGAGAGGAGAGGAACAAGGAAGGAGAAACTATGAGCATATTGGAAGGCATCTTGGAGGGTTTTGTGTCTTTCCTTCATTTTTGTGTGCTTTCCATAATCTGTTTTATATCTCTCTTGATATGCATGCTTAGGATTGTAGTTTCATTCATCTTTCATTTTTTATTGTCACTATCAACACTAACATATGAATCTTGTGTTTCTTGCATCCTTTTCGGCATGCATTAGTTATTAAACTCACCGGATGTGAATTATCCACCATGATCTGATCTCAAACATTTAATCTTCAATCATGTCTCAGATTCCACTTTAGCCTTAAAGATTTTAAACTTTTCAAATGCTTTAGATTTTTCTCTCAAAAAAGTAACCCACATCATTCTAGAATAATCATCAATGATTAGCATGAAATATCTATCACCATGAAAAATTTTAACTCTAGCAGGGCCGCACAAATTAGTATGAATAAGATGAAGAACATCATTTGATTTATCTTGTATACTCCTAAAAGAGGTTTTGACCTGTTTACCCATTTGACATTATTTACATACCAGATTATAGGGCTTCATAATCTTAGGTATATCCCTAACTTCCTTAGTTGTACTGATCTTCACAATGCAATCAAAATTCACATGACATAACCTTTTATGCCATAGCCAACTCTCATCAATCTGTGTAATCAAACATGTCTTATCACCAGAGTTCAAATGAAATATATTACCTTTTGTCTATGTATCGATTGCATTCTCCAAGCTAGATCTGTTAATGATTTTGCATTTTGCTTCCTTGAACTATAATTGAAATCCCTTATCTACCAATTGTCCTACTCTCAAAAGATTATACTTCAAACCTTCAACATAATTAACATTGTCAGTATTGTTCTTACCAACCAAGGATATAGTTCCTTTTCCTTTGATCATACATACCATGTCATCTCCAAATCTAACTAATCCACCATCAAACTCTTACAAAGATAGAAACTTCTCTTTATCTCCAGTCATATGATGTGAAAAACCACTGTCAATTACCCATTCGTCCTTGTCCTTAATTTTAGCAGCAAGTGCCTTCTCTTCAGGTATATTATCTTCCAGTGCCAGATCATCTTCGTTAATAGCTAAGAATACCCATTCTTTCCCATTGTTGGATCCATTAGCAGAGCCTTTTGTCAGTTCATCATCAGAATTAGTAATGCCTTCCTCATCTGCTATGTAGCATGATTTGTCTCTGTTTTTCTTGAATCTATATTTGTTCTGATATCTAGGGTTAGGCTTAAATGATCTTTTAACTCTTTCTTCAAATCATGAATTCCTTCCAAGACATCTAGATGCAAAATGACCAATCTTATTTCATGCAAAATATTTAAAAGATGCTTTTCCTTCATACTTACTTCCTACCGATCCTTTCGGTACCCATCTAGAAAATAGTACTTCAAGTTGCTCAAACTCATCATCTTCTCTCTTCATATCTTCTAATTCTTTTGCATATAAAGCTTTCTAGTCTTGCTTACTGGTTGCAGATGTAGATGCATGAAAAGAGGGCTTAGTATTTATAGCTCCAGAAGGTCCAAATTCCTCAAGCTCAAAAGAAGATAGTTTCCCAACCAAGGTATCTATGCTGATAGATGTATTAGCCATTGCTCTCAAATCATTGATAGAAGTCGCCCTCATTTTGTAAGTCAATGGTAGGGCTCTCAGAACTTAAGAAATAATTTCATCTTCGCTCAGAGTTCCACCACAACATTGAATTCCCATAACAATCTTATTTACCCTTTCCATGAATGCAGTAATCCTTTCATCTTCTTCCATCTTTAGGATTTCATATCTCACCTGGTAACCATCAAGTTTAGAAATATTCACTGTAGGGTCACCTTCATTAAGAGTCTCCAACTTATCCCATATAGCTTTTCTAGATGATTTGTCTATTAGTCTCATTATTCATTGATCAAATAGTGCACACAAGAGGGCTTCTCTTTCTCTAGAATCATTCTCAAGCTCCTTGTCCAAGTTTGTCGGAGGAGGATTTCTAGATCCCAGATTAAAGGGTGTGACACCATTCTGTGTGATCTCCCTAATCTCCTTGCCAAGACATCTTAGATGAGTCTCCATCCAAATATTCCATACTGTGTAATTTGTTCCATCAAGTCTTGATATATCCCTTCAAAAGATAGCTCCAAAAGAACTGGATGAACTTGAACTGTTAGTCGCCATAGGATCTTCCTCATGCGGTTAATATTTCTACAGAGAGGACCAAAGCTTTGATACCAATTGTTAGACAGTTCAGATAATCAAAAGACAACTGAGAGGGAGGAGGGGGTGAATCAGTTGTTAGAGATTACCAGAAGCAATATGCAATTTAACTTTAATAATGGAACCCAAAAACAATATTGGAATAGAAGTTAATCCAATTAAGCATAAACAATAATCATAGAAAAAAATCCATCCACACAACACCAAGATTTGTATGTGGAAAACCTGATAAAGGAAAAAACCATGGTGGGAAGCCTACCCACAATCAGATAATAATTCTTCAGTAATTATGTGAATTGCAATGAAGGGGTCTGTAGTTGTAGGAAGGCCAAAATCCTAGAGCACACTACTCATCACAAAAGGAGTCTCATTGAATACATACAAATCTAGACTACAATCTGGAGAAGTGTTGAACTGCAAAAGATAGCATCTCCTATGTCTGAGTACAGTTCTAGTTAAGCTCTAAATCCTCTTACATAAGCCCAATTTGATCTCCAATGATCAACCAACTCCTCTACCTAAATGATATTACATTTATTCGCACATTATATTCCTTGACCATGACCTCTCACATTAACCATGATCCTCTACAATGAGATCTTACATTTATTTATACAAACCCTCGACCATAAACAATTAAGTCAACCACCAGCTAATAAACAAATTTCATAATTACAAACCATGTCGGCCTTAGACCAAACAAGAAATATCAACACATAAGACATCATATAAATACATCAATAGGTCCTATCCACACATTACATTAATGTCGGTCCATAACCTAGATCAACCGAGACCAAGTATAGGTCCACACGCTCAAAAATTATCTCCAAATGCCAAGTCTTGAACATGATCACCAACAACATCTTGAAACAACATTAGAAGTTGCACCAACACCACTTACACAATTCATCAAAGATCTCCATCAAAAATTTTGCCAGTGAAACCCTCATCGGAACCAGAAACCAAGCTTCTAAGCAAGCAGGATAGCATCCAATCTCTAGACCAAAACCAACTAACCAAACATGAGTATAAGTATCATGAATAAGCCAATTCCATCACCAAATTATACCAGAGCCTACTAGATCATGTTGGATCCAAGTTAACTAGAAACCACTCAACCTACTGGGACCAGAAGGGTGTTAGTAAAGCATCCAAACAACTAATGTTGGCATCAATGACAAAACATTAATGCAACACATAATCAATTCCACCAAATGGCCAACAGAATCAGTCTTCACTAGAATAACAAACTTAACCACAAAACACAGATCTAATAAACTACAACAATAAGACAAATAAGAAAATTAAAAACACAACACATAATACCAAGATTTTGACATGGAAAACTCGGTTAAGGGACAAACCACGGTGGGAACCTACCCATAGTAAGATTATACTCTACAATAGTCTGTGAAAATATTTTAATGGGGAATGCACATGCATTCAGGCACACTACTTAGAGATCACTGCTCAAATATAATGACCTAGAAGGCTACAACCCTTAGGGAAGTTTCACTAACTTACAATAAGATTTAGACTACAATTCGAAAGAAGTGAACTGAAAGAATAACATCTCAAAATGCTTGATTATAGTTCCGATTAAGCACAATTGTTTGCTCTGCAACACCAATCTCCACACAAGTTCAACATTGAAGGATAAATCATGTGTTCACACATAAACCTCTCTCTAATAATGTAGACACAACATCGACACACAACTTATATGAATATATCACCTATATATACAATTCATCAACCTTAAAAATAATGTCTGCTAAACCCTCAACCCTCAACTACAAAATTATATCACACAATACAAAGACCCATCACCGAACCAATATAATGATTTACATAAAATAGCATGGTCCTAAATCAAATTCCCAAATGATCACATCCACCAAAAATCACGTCAAGATCAACCGCAACACGTTGCACCACCAAAAATACCACATAATATGCAAATTATCACCGGTTAATAGAAACCACCAAGAAGTTGCACAATGATCAATTCAAATTGCCAAGACAAATAGGACATGATTAGAAAACACTAGCAAGAATGTTAGAATCATCAAGAATAGTTGCACCAACACCACTTATCAAATCTTCATTAATCAACATCAGAAACTCAAGAACACAACCAATCAACAACTATCATGAAGAAACATAACTTATTAGGCATAAAATCATGAACCATATGAATGGAAGATACACAAGACCAACATAAGAAAATGCTCAAGAGCTCAGCACCAGATCTGATCACATCGGAATATACCAGAGGATATACAGAACTCTGCAAAACAGTGATCAACAAAACACAACTGCCAACCAGATCATAAGATCTTCCCAAAATGGAATCACCAGATCAAGTCATGGGAATATGTTGAAATCAATGACAACAACATATATCCTAGCAAAATTGGGTTTGACCATTACCCCGTCTCCTTTACTACCAACTCTTTTTCGACCAAGAGAAACTTCCCTTTCAGATTTGAAAAAGCTTGGCTTTCTTATCCTTCTCTAGAAGCTCGTATTGCTAAATGGTGGAATTCTGAAGTGGAGGGTACAACTCTTTTTAGAATTGCCAAAATGCTCAATATCTTAAAAGATAAAATTAAAATCTAGAACAAAGAGATTTTTGGTGATATATTCAAAAGAAAAATTCAAGTCAAATCTGAAATAAAGGAGGTTCAGGATAGAATCCAAGAGGTTGGGTTGTCTGAAGATCTTAGGATGGCCGAAAATGATCTCTTATCCAAATACCACACCATCATTTCCAATGAAGAGATGTTCTGGAGACAAAAATCCAGAGCCTTGTTCCTGAAGGAAGGAGATAAAAACACCCAGTTCTTTCACTTAACTGCTCTCAAGCATAGGGTAGCCAATAGAATAGCCAGTTTATCCTGCAACAAAGGCATCCTAACTAAGGATAGCGATATCAGAAAGGAAGCTCTCAAGCATTTCAGCACCCTGTTGGGAGATGTGGATAACCTGGATTTTAGCAATCAAAACACCCTTTTGCAAGCTATTCCTTCTATCATGATGGAAGCTGATAACAACCTTTTATCCCATGTTCCCTCTAATCTAGAAATCAAAAAGGTGGTGTTCTCCTTTCAGGGAGATAAATCCCATGGTCCGGACGGCTTCCCTATGTTCTTCTTCCAAAATTTTTGGCACATAGTGGACGCTGACATCTGCAATGGTTTCAAAGAATTCTTTGGCTCTAGAAGACTCCTTAAGGAACTGAATGCCACCTTCATTGTCCTCATCCCAAAGATCCCCGGAGCTAATTCTCTCAACAAGTTTAGACCTATTAGCTTGTGTAACATTGTTTACAAGATTCTATCAAAGGTTCTGACTTCTAGGTTGTTGGAAATTCTTCCTAGGATTATCTTTGTCCAACATAATGGCTTTGTCCCTGGAAGACTGATTTTGGACTCTATCATATTTGTTCATGAAAATATCCACTCCCTCAAAGTGGTGAATAACCAGGGCTTCTTCCTAAAGTTAGACATGGCTAAAGCTTTTGATAGAGTAAACTAGCAGTTTATCCTTAGGATCATGAAAGCGTTTGGTTTTGGTGACAAAGTTATTCAGCTATGTTCTCAACTCATGGAAACTTCCTCCTCTGCCGTCATAGTCAATGGTTCCCCGTCTAGTTTCTTCAAAAGCTCCAGAGGTCTTAGATAGGGGGACCCCATATCCCCTATCCTATTCACTATTCTTGTTGAATGCCTGGGCAAATTTATTCTTAAAAATGTGGAAGGGCAATCTTAAGGATTTGAAACCTTCTTCCTCCAATGTAGTTTGTTCTCATGAACAATTTGTTGATGTCTCTCTTACCATGGGGGAAGCCACCATTCTGGAAGCTAAGAACATGAAGAATATTCTAAACACTTATGAATCTACCTCTGGCCAAAAAATCAACTGGGATAAACGTTCTTTGTTCTTCATCAATACCCCAGTCCAAAGGCAACCAAGGATTGGAAGGATTCTTGGCTGCAATATATCTAAGCTTCCCTCTACTTATTTGGGGCTTCCTCTATGTCTCAAGCCTGAGGATTCTTTCTGGAATAAGCTGATAGATAGACTTAACTTGAAACTTGCTAGTTGGAAAGGGGTTGTCCTTAGTCAAGCGGGCAAAATTACTCTGCTCAAAGCCACTCTTCAAAATCTTCCTGTTTATGCTCTCAGCCTATTCAAAATTCCATCAAAGCTTGCAGAAGCCATTGAAAGAATCCAAAAAAAGTTCCTTTGGTCAGGGGTGGAAGTAAAAAATAGAATACCCCTTATTGCCTGGAATAAAATTTCTTCCCCTAAGGCCTCAGGTGGGTTGGGCTTAAGGAACATTGGTTCTATGAATAAAACTTTATTAGCCAAACAAATATGGAGACTGAAAGGGGAGGAAAGAGAATGGAACTCAATCTGGAAAAACAAATATCTCTATATGCAACCCTCTGAGGAAGAATTCCTTGATAATTATTTCATTGTTGAAGGATCTGCTATATGGAATGTTGTTCAATCTGCTAAAAGCTGGGCTACTGCTGGTAGAACCTGGACCCTTGGGGATGAGAGGAGAATAATATTTTGGGAAGATAGATGGATTCTGGATAAACCTCTAGAGGAAATCCCAATCCTTAAAGATTGGAAAGACTGGTTCAAAAGCAAGTTTGGTGAGTTCATCAGAGATTACTAGAGAAATGGGAACTGGATTGATTTTAGCCAACAGTACCCGGGGCTCAAGTTCCTTCAAATAGCTCTCTCTGCTAAAATCCCTAGAGATAACAAAGATGACAGATTGATATGGAGGGAAACCCTGGATGGGAAATATTCTATTTCCTCAGTTGTGGCAATTCACAATGATTCGGTGGAAGCAATTCCCATCTGGGCTAAAGTTTGGAACAAGAAGTTAGTTCCAAAGGTTAATATCTTCTTTTGGATTTTCATCCAAAATAAGGTTTTAACCTTGGACAACCTTCATAAAAGAGGTTTTATTTTTCCTAATAGGTGTTCTCTTTGTTGCAAGGAAGAAGAGACGGCTTGCCATATTCTCCATCAATGCACTTTTAGTCAGGACATCTGGAAAATCATCTTGAGCAGGTGGAACCTAAGCTAAGTTTTCCTGAACTCCCTTGGGGATTCCTAGCAACAATGGCAATGCCCTAATTATAATCGTAAAATTGTGGAGACTTGGAGAATCACTCTACCGATTATTATTTGGAATATCTGGAAAGAGCGTAACAATAGGTTTTTTAGGAATAAAAGGGATATTTCTGAAGTGGTGGCAGATAAAAATTTTAGGAGTATTTTTTAATGCCTCTATGGCACTGATCATGGACCTGCTGCTAAAGATGACTTCAAAGACAGGTGGAACCTCTCTACCACTACTACCAGCAAGGAAAATGAAAGAGAAGGTCTCGTCTGGTGTTTTCCTCCTCAAGGGTGGATTAACACTAACTTTGATGGGGCCTCTAAAGGGAATCCGGGTAAAGCTCGATATGGAGGCATTGTCAGGAATTTTGTTGAAAGTTGTTTAAAGGCGGTGGCTGGTCCCCTGGGAAATCAAACTAGCCACTTTGTCGAAGCCTCTGCCGCCCTGAACACCTTAATTTTAGCAAAAAATCTTAATTATGATAAATTATGGCTCGAGGGAGATTCACTTAATATTATTAAGTGTTTAAAGGGGGAGTCAAAGCCTTCTTGGTCAATTAAAAATATCATTATGAAAGCCAGGGAGATCATTGCAAGCTTTAAAGAAATAATTATTCAACATGCCTTTAGATAGAAAAATAGTGTTGTGGATTGTTTAGAGAATATAGGAGTTAACTTTGACTCCCAATCAGTTTGGCATGAGGAGGATCTCAATTTAAACATTAAAGAGTCCCTTAGAAAGGACCATTGTGTGGGGAGAGAAGGACAATTAAATCATGACAGGTAAAAAGAATCATTTATGCCTTGTTGGAAAGGTCATCATTACTTAGCAAAGTGGCAGATCTCCAACAATCTTTAATTATTTGTCACATGCTTTGTGGGTAACCCGCTTCAAAATCTCAAGCAACTTTGGGAAAGAAGGAATTAGTTTGCAAAAAAATAGAGCAGATAGCCTGAATCCGAAGATGGGAGGTGACCTGAGGTGGGAGGAACCAGATAATACATCGACTTGGAGAGTGATGCCAAAAGTCTGGGAAAAACTGGAAAAGGGTTCTCTCACCAGCTTCATGGAGAAGCTCATGGACTATGACAAAGGTAGGGTCAACCTCGCCATTTCCAAGATTTCTGAAAACTAGTCAAATGGCTCTTTTAAAATCTATGGAGTCAAGTTTAAGCTGGATGATGGGCTCATATCTACTATAACTGGAATGCCCCACACTAGGATTAATTTCTTTTGAGACCTCAAAGTCTCCAACAATGTATTCAATCTGTTCTCGTGGAAAGAGAAAGAAAGGATTAAAATCAGCAAAGCTACTAGGGGCTACTACGAAGCTGCAAATCTCAAGAAATTGTGGGGTTGGGTTTTGAATGCAATTATGGAATACATCACGGTTGAAGGTCATTTCTCCAGGTCCCACACCTACCATTTCATTCTCTTAAACCATTTCAGACACAATAAAAAGGTATCCCTACCCTACTACCTTTTTAGGTCACTCTGCAGGTCCCTTAATAAACATAGGAATAACCCTTCCAGCCCGATTGTCCACTGCGATCTTTTGCTGCTCATCTATGAGCATTGCAAAAACCTTTCCCTACTAGAAAATAAGAGGATTTCTGGCTCCAGGTAAGAGAAAGATGGAAGAAGGAGACTCCAGCAAGGAGAAGGCATCCTCTAGCAAAAAAAGGAAAAGTGCCTTTGGGTTGGAAATAGAGGAAATTGAAAAGGAAAGCAGTGGTATGGAGACGTACGACTCCATCGGTGAAGAGAGATGGAAAGATGAGGAGCTGGGTAATGAGGAAGAAAGTGGTGGTAATGAGCCTGGTCATGAAAGGCCTATCCTCAATGATTGCCCTGGTAAGGACAACAACCATCCGATGGAAGAAGTGGATTTCAAGGATAATGAGGAGATGGATGTGAATTCTGAGAGGGGGACAAACAAAGATTCTAAGAAGGACCTGACTAAGGATAGGGTTAGTGAGGATAAGGAAAGTGCAGGTAAAGGACTAATCTTAGATAACCTCAAGAAACTCTCTGAGGCGAGAATGAACTATGACAGATGGACCTATGAGCACTTGAAGAACCTGGATAAAAAGGGAAAAAATATGGATGAGAAGAGGGAGGTTGAAAATAGAGAGCACCTAAACTGGAAGCAGAATATGGAGGATAAGGTTAAATCATTGGAAGATGGGAAGGAAGCGATGAAAAATCTTATGGGCGTTATCCCGAGTTTCCTTTCTGCTTTCATTAAAAACCTGGAGGATATCGCTAAGATCTGTGATCAAACCTACTCACCAAAACTGGTTGTGGATCTTGATTTGGATGAAGAGACCATCCAGACTGGTAGCGGTGATGCTACTCCGGTGGGTGGCACTACGAAGAGGACTAGGGCTAGTGTCAAGAAAGATGTGGCTGCTCCTACAAAGAATCTCCCTAATCTTAGGGATAACATCAAAGATCTGCACAAAATTAGCAACACTTTGGCAAAAGCTCTAGAAAAAATCAACTAGTATCTTCTAGACTCTGGATGGCCTGTTGGCTTTGCGGGGCTTTTTCTGGTTTTCTTTAGTTTTCTGCTGGTTTTTCGTAGGCCTATTCTCTTTTGTTTCTTGTCGTTTTATTGTTTAAGTTCTGCTTTGTTAGTGAACAGATTTGTCCTTTCTTAAAATGATCAATTTTAAACTTTGTCGCCTTCTTTTAAAGACAAGTGTTCCCCTAAACAGTTGGGTAAGTGTTGTATAAACCACTTCCCTCTGAATTTTCCATAGGTACAACTCCCTATTTCAGTTATTCAAGGAATAATTTAATTAATTTTATTTGAGCAGTAGCTTTTAACCTGAAAGCATGTAAGGCTGCCTACTTCATTCTTGGATGAAAGTCCAATATTTCACACATATTTATGAGAAAAACAATCTTTCCAATCTTTTCAATACAAGAGATGAAACTAACTGAATCAAAGTTCAAAACACCATTTCCACAATTTCAATAAGGAATGAATAGATAAGAGAAACCGAATATGTTCTCAAACATGGATCTTTTCTAAAAGAAAACAAACACTCAAAGGAAGGAGTGCCAGAAAAATAATAATTTTCTGCAATAGAAGGGTCATTACTGTTATTTGATTAGATAAGCATATGCAAAGATATGTGTCTACATAGATTCCAAACCCACAGATTTTCCTTCTCCCAAAAATAGTATGATCTTTGTATATATATATATATATATTCTTATGCAACAAAGGCATGATAATACATCTCTAAATCCTTTTCCATTCCAGATTTAAATGTCTGATTCTTCCTTCCACAAAACAAAAACTTTACAAAAAAAAATAGAGGAAAAACAAAAACTAACGGAAAATTTGTCACCAACTCTAACCCCTATTCTATCGATCTTTCCTTAATTTATAGTTTTTAGAATAGGGGAGGTCTCCCTAAAAACATGACCTCTCCCAAAACAGTTATGAAACCAACGAGATGTATCTTTGGGATAGATGTCTCAAAGTCTTTACATAAACATGAGAAATTAAAAAAATAAAGGAAATCAAGCCTAGATCAATGTATTATGTCGCTTTCCCATCATCATCATCCTCTCCGCTTTCGCAGGCGTCATGGGCGGTTGTGAGTTCTTGAATAATAGATTGACTCGAAACCTTCATCGCATTGAGCTTTGCCTTCATCGCCTCCTTATTCCCCCGATGCTTCACCATCTTTTCAGCATGCTTCGGCAACTGATCATTTCCAATGAAGGTCATGGACTCAATCCTAGCCACCCTTGTTATATCTTTCGGAGTGAAATTACCCTTGGCTTTGATTTTCTCCATGTTTATTTGGAAAGCCCTGGTTGCATCTTGTGTGTTCAACCCACAAATTCCCAATTGACAATCATGGTCAGGGAACCACCTTGTTATCATTAACTATACTGCACTAGAGATCCTGGAGCTCATAAACAGAGGTCTTAGCATCGGAGATCACAAACTTGAAGGTAAGCACTCGCCACATTATGGTTTTCTTCAGCACAAAGAGCTAACATTCATCCGCTACCAGTTTGATTGAGTGTTCCATCAGAAACCTGGTAACTCCATATTCTTCTATTTTGGCAAACAAAGGCAAGAAATTCTGCCACTTGTGTTCCTCTTTCTCCCACAACATAAGATAATTTTGAACTTTGGTGATAAGACTCTGTATCTCATCACATAACTTCTAGGATTCATTGATATACTTCTCCCCATCCTTGATTATTCCCTCAATCCATTTCTCCATGACTTCTGCAATACTCTTGGCCCATTGAACTTGACTCGTTAACTTTTTATTTTCTGGCGAAGTTGGGTCAAACTTCTCTATAACATGAGATATAGGGAGTTCCCCAAAGCAACCAATATTGTCGATGAACTGGGCAAGAACATTTATGTGTCGCTTTAGCTCTCTCTTTTCCCACCCATCTTTCTCTAATCTGGTGAGCATTTTCTTTGCCGATACCTAGAAGAAATGATTGCTTGAGTCTCTACTCATATTTCTCAGTTCCACCTTCGTGATCTCAAAATCATCGGGGCTAGCTTCCTTGTTTTCGTCCTTGGGTTTGTATGAGACGATTTCAGCAACCCATTTTCCAGTTCCTTCATTATTGTCCAAGTGGGTGGAGGTTTTGAACTTTTTTGGCTTGGGGCTCTTCTCTATGTACTTAACGACCATTTCTTGAATTATAATAGTCACGGGAAGAAAATTCTGCTTTATGTTCACCGAAGTGGTCAACCACTTAGGAGTTGCACTGGAACTGGTTGTTCCTTCGATCACTTTGGAAGGTGGTGTCATAGCCACGGTCACCATATGAGAATCCAGGGCATTAGCAACATTGCTATCCAAGTCTTCAACTTCAAATATTTGGGCATCAAGAATCGTATCTTTCACTCCTATATCATTTGCTTGATCCATCTTTTTTTGAGCGACACTTCGAGACTGGGTATGCCGAGGAGTATAGAAATCCAAAGCTGAATTAGACCTATGTCTAAGCTGGGGTGACTTGTTATCTTTACCTGCATGAATAGGCATAGAAGCATTGTTAGAAAGACACTTTGGTGAACGTAGAGGGACCTCATTACTTCTCGCAGAATTAGACTTAACGCCTAATTTCGCTGCTTTCTTCCTAGCAATCCATGCTATGGTCCTTTCCAAAACTCCTTTGGTCCTTAACTGTATATCATCTTTCTCTTCCTCATCCCAGTCAATTAGAGGCATTTCAATTTCTGCATGAGCTAAGTATCCTGGTTTGAATAGCTCTAGATAGTCCTCTTCGAGCCCCTTACTGTCCAACTTTACCTGTAATGAAACAACTTGTTATAACACCATCCTCATATTTTCCTTTTTGAAAATCTCGAGCTCATCACTATAGTTTTCCCAGAAGTCTTCCAATTGTGGCATTGGGAGGTATGGCATTAGACCAAGACTTCAGGAAAAACCCTTATTAACAAAACCTTTCCTTTCAGGATATAAGGAAAAGTTAAAATTCCTAAGATCTGCTCCAATACTCAAAGCGTCGGACATCAAACTACAGGACAACACGCCCAATTGGATGGGAAAATGACCCTCCCATTTATCCCTGGGTTGTGCCTTTTTTATTACAAAAGTCAGCTGGCTACATATCTCCACTAGAATAAAGCAATTTGAACAAAAATGAGGGAGCTTGAAAGGCTCCTCTTCAAAACCACCTATCCTTATGTAATAGAAGCATGGAAACTAGATATAGAAACTGCCAAACCTCTTTATCAATGTCTGTGCATCCTCAAAGATCCTTTTGGTTTCCATAATCTTCAATTCATGGCATAAGTCATCCAGAAAAGCATTGTGCACCCTTCTGAAATCCTGCAAGGCCTTATCCTTTTGCAGCATGGGATAGAACTCATATAGGGGAACATCCTCCTCAGTGAGTTATTTTGGTATTCCAACTAACTCCTTAACACATGCCAAACAATACAAGAGATATGAAGACATAAAGAAGTTCTTCTTGAACTATTTAGCCATACTCAGTTGTTCTCTCGTTGAATTAGCAATCAATTCAGCCCAATCAAGATATTGCTTCCCTTCCAAAACCAGCTACACATTGTAATAAATCCAGTCATCGAAGCTATAAGCTTCAACAAACCCTCTAACTCGATGCAACAAAAGCATAACATCATGAATGTAAGGCAACATGTGATTCTTATTAGGATTCTTGGGTAACCTGGAACCACCTCTTTGAGGGACCTTCAACTAGAATTTTGCTACATTATTACAGTGTCCAGTTCTATCCACGTTGAACTCGGTGATTGACTGAGCAGGGGAAAAGTTGGAAAACTGGTAATCAGGTATCTTGAAGACAGAGGAAATTACTTCATGATTTATGGCCAAAAGGGTTTCACCATTGTCTCTCCTAATGGTCTCAGAGACTAGGTCGTATCTAGTGATACATTCCCGAATCAATTCTAGGCAAGGAATGGCTGGGGGAAAAGCTGCCGCTTCTATGAGACCGCTACTCAAAATCTCCACACCAAAAGATTTGGAAATTCCCTTGAACACCCTCTCTTTTAAAACCTCAAGATTTTTCCCTTTAAGGTCAATATCGCTAACTATGGGTTCAGTACATGCGAGGCTAAAAACATTCCCGAACAAATGCAGTGTGGACTTCATAATTCAAAGCAATATGTCTTAATTGGTTGCAGCAAACCTTTCTTATGAGAGAGAAAATGCAAGTAAAAACTACTGGAGAGAACAAGAAAAGGACTCACCTTCACAGTTGAACAACCAGATGACGACTAGCAACAAACAAGACTCCTATCTAGGAAAAACAAAACCGCAGCAACGAGGAATGAATTCAGAGCATTAATAATCCTTCATACCCTATAGTGAGAGCAATGATGTGGAACCATTGAATGCAATCATTCTAATTGTCAGTCTGAATGTGTTAAGTTTGTGGATTGGACCTCACACACATGCATTGAATGCATGGTGGCATTTTTGAAGTAACCACCAGTTCCCAAAATGATTACTTACTTTGAAAAGCCAAGGATTGACGTCACTGAAGACATGGTTCACCTTCCGCATATTTGGCAATAAATGTAGTATCAAATCATTTAACCCGCAAGACCCACCAACTTCGTACACATATGAACATCCTGAACAAACTTCATCGACATTCAGGTAGTTCAAGATGTACGCCGTGCTCAAGGAAAATCTTTGCCGAGAAAATTAATTATGCCAAGCTGCTGACCATTTGTGCTATATTGAACATGTTGAACACGTTTGAACCTCTTGAACTTGGTTCAATGAGTTCAATGCCCGGAGAGAAATGAAGTAACACATTACCAAACAAGAAACTTTAAAAGAGTCGCTGCAAGACACTTGAAGAAAATGTTAGTATGAAAACCTTCCCAAACACCTAGGAACCTATGGAACCTAAATGAACCTGTTGAACCTAGTTCAAGATAGTTCAATGTGTTCATAGAGTTCGACCAATTACTAAAACTTGACCTTTTTTATTGAAAGACGATTTACAAATGTACTAAGGGCTTGAACCGAGGTGTTACAAGAAAGACAAGCACTCTAAATGGAATTTTTATTATTAGGATGACTCGCTCTTATTATGAGGATTGAATAACGTAGTAACATCGGCTCTGACTGGGGATTGTTATTTATGAAGGGAAAGGCAAAGAACTCCTAATCTCTGGTTTCGCATGACCAAAAACAAAAAGAGAAAAGGAAAAGGAGACCCACAACTAACAAACACCTAAGCTACTATATACAGAAACTCTCGACCACAAGACTTACAATTTGTAGATTTTGAGATCTTGCCCGTTGTAGGTATAAGGAATAACCGTTCCATCGGCGTAGCTGATTCTAAAAGCATTTTGTCCCACCACTTCACAGATTTTGAAAGGGCCTTTCCATAATGAATCAAACTTGCCATGAGCACCCTTTGGCTCTTTCCTTTAATCCCATAACAACACTTCATCTCCTTTTAGGAAACCTCTTGGTCGAGACCTCATGTCAAAAATCCTCTTCACTCTGCTCTGATGCTTTGTGATTCTATCCACCAGCACCGCCCTCTCTTCTTTCAACTTCATCAGGTACATAACTCTTTTCTCCAAAGCATTCTGAAAGAAAGAATCTTCCACTACTGTCTGTAGCTTGGTTGCTAATAATTCCAGAGGTAAAGAAAGTTTTGTGCTAACCCCATACACAAGCTCGAAAGGTGCCATTCCAATGGACCTCTTCGGCATGGTTCTATCTGCCCACAAAGCTTCATATACCTTCTTATGCCAATTTCGAGCATTTTCGTCAATCAACTTTTTCATGATGGCTATCAAGTTCTTGTTGTTGGACTCTATCAGTCCATTACCCTGTGGAAAGTAATCATAGGAATGTGAGAGAGTAATTTGATGCTCATAACAAAACATAGTTAACTCCGTAGAAGAGAAATATGATGTGTTATCTGCAACAATCTTTTGGGGAACCCTGAAATGAACTAGGATGTAATCTTTAAGAAAACTACACACAACCTCTAAGTTTTCCTTTTTAGTGGGAATGGCTTCCACCCACTTGGTAAAGTAGTCAGTTGCTGTCAAAATGTACATATGACCAGAACTGGAATGAGGGTTTATCGGCCCTATGAAATCGATGCCCCACTATTTGAAAGGTTCATCTACTACCACAGGTCTTAAAGGCAGGGCCGCTAAATGTGGCTTCTCATAAAAGAGTTGGCATTTCTCACATTCCTTAACATAAATATATGCATCCCTAAACATGCCTGGCCAATAAAAACAATTCCTCAAAATTTTGAAAGCAGTGATGGATGATGAGAAGTGCCCCCCATAGGCTTCACCATGGTAAATCTCTAGAAGTTTTTGTTGTTGAGCTTTATCTACACACCTTAATTATGTTCCATCCAAACCTTTCTTGTACAAAATATCCTACCAAATTACATACTTAGCAGCCTTTAATTTAAGATTCCTTTGTTCTTTGGCTGACAAATGACTTGGGCAGCTGCCATTAGTCAAATAATAGGCCACATCAGAGAACCAGGTATCCTGCAATCCAACTAAAAGAGTTAATGGTAATTCTACTTCTGTCTCCATCTCATTTTCTGCTATTAACATGCATAAGCCTTGTCCTTTGATTGTCTTCATAGGGCAACTATCTAAATCATATTCTCAAATTTTTGTTACCCAAGTTGCTCTTTTATTTAGTCCAACCTCTTGCTAAGTTAAAATGCTTTTCACTACGGAGTCTGGAACAAAATCCAAAGAGTGAGAGTGCAGAATATAATATCGAAACTATTTCACAGCCTTGACTACAGCAAAGGCCTATTTCTCCAAGAGTGAGTACTTAAGCTCATGCTTCTTGAGCAGAATACTCATGAACACTATAGGTGCTTCGGCCCCAGATTCATCCAACTGTAACAGTATTCCAGACATCATATGTTATGAGATGTAGCAGTACAAAATGAAGTCCTTTGTGAAATCTGGGTTAATGAGAGTAGGAGCATTTGCAACTGAACCCTTAATTCTTTCAAAAGCTTCTTTGGCCTCTTCAATCCATTTGAAAGGATGTTGTTCACTCAACAAGTTGATGATGTGTTTTGTAGTTTCTGCAAACTCCGGAATGAATCTCCTTAAGAAATTCACTTGACCAAAGAAAGACCTTACTCCAGTCCAGTTTGAAGGTAAACTGAGATGTTGAATTGTATTAACTCTCTCAGGATCAATCTTGACTCCTTCCTTTGAAACAATATGTCCTAGCAATTTGCCCTCTGTGACGCAGAAAACTGATTTCTTTGGGTTCAGGGAGATTCCATGCTCTCGACAATGTTGCAGAACTGCCCTCAGGTCTTTGAGATGGTTCTTCCTCTCTTTAGAAAATACCGTCAGGTCATCCAGGTAAACAACAATAATTCTATCCCAAAAATCTTTAAAAGAGGAATCTATATCTCTTTGAAAGGTGGCTCCGACATTTATTAAACCGAAAGGCATACAGTTATATGTGAATGTTCCCCATAGAGTGATGAATGTTGTCTTGTATTGTTCATGCTCTACAACACTAATTTGATTGTAACCAGAAAAACTGTCTAACATCAACATTATTTCTGACCCAGATACCATCTACAGAATGTGATCCATATTGGGTAAAGTGTAGTTGTCCTTCAGACTTGCCTGATTCAAATTATGGAAATTGACACAGATACAAATCTCCCCATTCTTCTTCCTTACGGGCACAATGTTGGCTACCCAGGTAGAGTGATGAATTGGATATATGATTCTGGCCTTAAGCATTTTATCAACCTCTTTAAAAATTGCATTTGCCATTATGGGGTTGAAATTTCTCAATTTTTGTCTGAAGGGAGAGACGCCTAGCTTCAATGGAATCTAATGCTAAAAGTGTCCATCTCTAAACTCCTTTAGATCATCGTAGGACCAAGCGAATACATCAATGTATTGTTTCAGTAGTGTGCCAAGTATTCATTTTTCCTCCGGAGAACAACACTTGCCAATTGTTACTTCTTTTGGGTTGGACTCATCGCCAAGATTCATTTTCTCACAACTTCCTTTCCCGTCATCCTTGGGGAATTTCTTGCCTATGAATGCATCATCTCTGGTGAAAAACCTCTCCAGAGTCACTAGCCCTTTTAGAATTTTGTTGCCTTTGAGCCAAATAAAACTATTTGTGGGATCAACATTCGGGTCTGGACTAAACTCCTTGCAATTATTTTCAAAACCTTCAAAATATAATTGGGAGAATGAGTGAACACATTCCAAAAAATCTTTGATCTGAGCATCTGCATCAAATACTTGCCAATGATTTACATTATCAGGGACACTAGGCCTATAAATCATTTCAATCCTATATGAATTATCCTTAAAGTCTGGATGTGGTAATAAAAGCAACACCGAGATGGCCAACGAATCCGCCCTACTGTTTTGATCCCTCGGTATGGCTTCAATCGAGAAAGCATCAAAGAATTCTAACTCATCCCAAACCCTATTTCTATAATGTCTCAATCAGTCATTCTTAATTGTATAGATATTTCTCACCTGTCTGACAATCAACTTTGCATCTCCTTTAACTTTGAGCAATTTGATACTTTTACATCTGGCCTCATTTAATCCTAATAATAATGCTTCATACTCTGTAGTATTATTAGTATTCTTAAATTCCAACTTGAAAGAAAAAGGGAAAATATTACCATTGGGTGACAGCAAAACTACCCATGCTTGAGAGCCAGAGTTGGCACAACTTCCATCGAACTCCATCTGTCACAATCCACCAAGTTCATCAACTGCTTCTTTAGGTTCCCTTTTGCCAGGTGCAAGGATGAGATAGTTTCCAAACTCGCATTCTTGAAAAAAAATCTGGGCTTTAGGGTTATTCAAATGAAAAAAAGTGTACTTATTTTTTGACTCAGGTTCAAGCTTGATTTTCTATTTTCCAAGAGGAATAATAGCTTCAGACTAGTCCATCTTTATTTCTCCTCCAAGGTCCTTACAAAAAGTTCTACTCAAGAGCATCCCGTAACTTGCGGGAATGTTAGCAACCAGGATAGTCAATTTTACTCTTTTATCACGGCATGCTGCTAGCACTGCCTGGATGTCTTTTACCTGTCCAATAAGAGGAACCTATTTCCCATCCATCAAAAAGCATCTCCCAAATGTTTTCGTGAGAGTTAAACCTAAAGACCTAGCAACAGGTGAAGGCATTATGTTGTCTGATGCCCCTGAATCTATTATGCAATTGTTAAGCTTTTGACCATTTAGGAGAAGGGATATGTAGAAAGGTTTAGGTTTTAGAACCTCAACCTCAAGCCCGTTTTTAGCATCATGAAAAGCACAGGGATCAACCAAGTTAGCTAATGGGCATGGAAGAAATGAAGATTCTTCAGTAGCAATCAAATCACTATTCTCCACACATCCATGCACCAAGGACTCCGAAGAAGAATCTCCTTTAACATATTTGTCCAGCTTATCTAGTTCTTTTGGGTTTAGTTTCAAATACTCAGTAGTGGAAAGTTGAACAGTAGAAGCTTTACAAAATTCAATGATGTCAAAGGAGGAGGAAGAGGAAGAGCTATTGTTATCTTCCTGATTCCTTTGCAAAATCCTAACCTCAGGAGTCTTTTAATGAGATGAAAAGCTATTGTTTGGGAGATCTTTACCTTTGAAATTACCTCCAGAAGGGTTCACAAAAGGAGAAGACTGGGAAGTTCATTGATTCCTTGTTAGGATTGCACATGTAGGACCTTCAAGGATTGCCAAAATATTACTACCTCTTTCCGAATCCGACTCATATTCGAGGTAGAATGATCCAAAGTCACCATGTACCTCTTGAATTTTCTCTACTTCAGTGAACTCACCTAATTCATCCTTTGTGTTTTGCATTTTGTGAGGCCTCACCTCGACTCAGTTTGACATTCAGTGGATTTTATATTTTAGACTACTATGGATACTTTGTGTTGATGCATTTTGAGACTTAGAAATTATATGATTTCAGGATATTGGATAACATTGCTATGAATTGATGTTTTACTTACATGCTTTATGAGATAGAACACTACATGATTATTAGATAGAATGATATTGCAATGATAGATGTCGTTAATGAATTTGCAGGACTTTACTTTGAATATAGAACTATGATGTATGTTTAGTTTATGTGAATTGGGATGAAAATTGTTTATGTGAATTTGCTTGACAAAAGATGTATTCAATCTGTGCAGATGAAAATTGTATGCAAGTAATGATGTGCATTGTTGTATAATTGAATTATATTTTATATGAATATTTGGGAGTACTAATGTGTAAATTGAGATGCGCAGGAAATTTACCATGTGACCATGGAAAATTACGGAGAATCAAACCTAGACTTATGTATGTTCGTAAAGCCAGGGTTTGTCTATTTGGAGAGACAACACTCCGTTTGTGTTGTATTTTATTCGTATCAGTATATGCTGCATGTGTGTTGTGTGTTATTTAAATTTATTGTGTAAAAACCTCAAGAGACAATTTCATGTTTATTTTTGTAAAAGTATTTTATTAGTGCCACTTGACACATGTGTGGATTTAAATTTTAATATTTTATCTTGTCTCTTGATGGGAAAGTGTTAATTATTATTATTTTTAAATAAAATAATGTGTTGTCAAAAAGATATTTTGAGAATATAATATTTGGTGTGGTCAACTTATGTTTGACCCGAAAATAAACTCCAAAGGGGTTTAAAATGGGTTAAATGAACACCTAGGGGTAGTTTATTAGGGTTTCCTGAAGCCCATAAGGTATACCTAGGGGTTAGGGGTAATTTTAGGCAAGTTTCTACTTTATTATGATCTTTTTAACGCTTTAAAAATTGGCTTTTTTGAGTTGAGCGAAAATTGAAAATTGAAGGAAAATCAAATCCAGATTTTTCCTCTTGGAAGGAAAGTTTTTTTTTGCATTTTTGCTTTCTTCCTTCTTTTTGTTGATTTTTCTTAGAATCTTGTGAGAACTCAGTGAGTGAGCTTCTTAAGGAGGATTTTTGGGAATAGCTGGTTAATCACCCACTCTCCATTTTTGGAGACAGAAGAAAAAAATTTGGAAGAAAAATAATGTTATGGGATAAAGAAATTGATTAAGGAAAATAAAGGATTGTGGATTGGGCAGCTCTTCTTCAGATATCATTATAACCTTTGGGCAGATTAAGGTTGGTTTCATTTTTACTTTTAATGACTTGTTTTTGTTTGTTTCTGAAAGTTGTTGAATAAGAAAATCTGTATTCTTGAAAACGAATGTTTGAAAATCTTTTGGTTTTGTTTTATGAATGAATGTGTTTTGGGAGTTTTCTCAAGATCTCTCTTTCTCTTGGGAGAGAAGAGGATCTTGAGGGTGGTAGCAGTGACAGCCCTTGAGTGAGAGACTCTCTTTAGAGAGCGATCACAAGGGATCTTTGTGTGACCCTTGCTGCATGGCCTGTTTGTGCAATGGGGGTCATAAGGAGGGTTATAAGGCTAGAATGCCTTTGGGGGGCATAAGGATTATGGGGTTGAGATTTTTGATATGTTATTTGTGCCATGAGGTGGCTTCTTGTTATTACATACTTGCAGATTCTCCTCAGGGTATTTGGTCCACTACCACCCTTTTAAAATGTTCACCACCAGAGTGTGGTGCTGTGAAAACCAGGTTGGGAATGTGTCTGGAATATTTGTATGTTTTGTGTTTCTTTGTGTTTGCCTGTTTGTTACCCGTCTAGGAATTGGTTCTCCGAGCTCGAGGGTGGCTACCAGTTAGCCTAGGCTGGGAGGTGAGCACTCCGTGGTCAATTTTGTGTTTTCTATTATGCAGGAAATTCAGAAGAAAGAGGATAGGATTCATGAAAGATATTCAGAAGATTGTATTTGAAGATATTTGAATTCAGTTGCAGATGTATGTTTAAAGTTGTTGTAAATAAATGCCTCAATTCAAGAGAAAGGAGAAGCAAGTTGAAATTTGTATTAGTAGACTTGAAGTCTTAATGTTGTGACTGTTCAGAGAAATCATTCTGTAAATTTGGTAGAGTATTTAGAGATGTTTTAAAGAAAGAAAAGCTTGTTATTTCTACTTCTGGTTTTATAAAAAAAAAGGGGGTTAAATTGTGTTGCATGCAAGAAAAAAACTTCTTGTATTTTGGAAAGAAATAAAAGATTTGTTTTTCATTTAGACTTTAATTATGTTTCACTTGTGGCAAATAAAAGATTATTGTTGTTGATAGATTTCTATGTTTTTTTTATAAAAAAAGGTTGTTTTAAGTGAATATTCTATTTTTAAAAAAAATATATAAATGGATTTCTTTATTTCCAGAAAAAGTATCATGTATCTTTATAAAATACTTTGAATTGTATTTTTGAAAACATTGATTTAAAAGCTAGTTTTATAAATGAATTTATATATATATATATATATATATATATATATATATATATATATATATATATATATATATATATATATATATATATATATATATATATATATATATATTTCTATTTTTGATTAAACTTAATGTTATCTTTTTCTTTATTATATTAGCGTAAAAAAAATTGCATGTAATAATTCCCTTTTAAAAAAATATATAAATTTTATTTGGAATTAAATTTATCTTGTTATTTACGCATGTTAATTTTTGTAAATACCATATATATTTATATATATATACATATATGTATATATATAAATATATATATTTATATATTTATATATATATATATATATATATATATATAAATGTTAATGTTTTAAAAAAAAAATATAAGTTGGGGACCCCGCGGGCTCCACTGTGTGTACGCACAGTGGACGACCGCGCGGCGCCCACTGTGTGCACACACAGTGGAGCCGCTTGCGGCTCCCACTGTGTGGGCACACAGTGGACGGCCACGGCCGCCACTGTGTGGCCACACAGTGGTGCCGCCAGCGGCGCCCACTGTGTGGGCACACAGTGGTGCCGCGGCGCCACTGTGCGCTCACACAGTGGTGCGCGCGGCCAACCTGCCACCCGAAAACCTGCCTCCTTCCTTCCGCGACCTGCTATATGATTTCATGGCCGCCTTAGGGGTTTCGGCCCAGCTTGAAAACGGTGACATGTTAAATAAGATTTTTGGGTAAAAAACCCTAGCCGGATGGGCTAGGGCAAATTTGGTTTTCAATTAAAAGTTAAGTATTAGTTAGTTAGATAATATAGATATGGTAAAAAAAAAAAAATTAGAACCTTGATTAGGGTTGGGCAACAATATGGCTGTTAATTAGGAAATTATAATGGAATTCAAATTTAGAATTAAAATATTTTCCATTTAAGAAAAACATACATATATATATATATATATATGTTTCCATATAAACATATGGGAATATATGTATGTATATAAATGTATGAATTTGAGCACTTGTATAGTAATTAAATTTTAATATATAAAAATAGGCATATTCCAATATGAATATATGTATATATTTAAATAATCCTGATTTTTATTTGGGGTAAAATATAAAGAGAAAACTTTTAAAAATTTGAAAGGGCTATATAGTCATGTTAGAGGACAAATTGAAATAACTCTCTTAATGCTATTAGTAAGATTAATTTAATAAAATTATTAACTAAATATCTTATGGAGATAGAATTTAAACCAGTAGGTTTTTTTTTCGCAATTAAAATATAACAGATTGTCGATGCTTCGTTCGTTTCCGAATGAGCTCGAATTTATTAATGAAATTTTCGTTAACGCTTGTCGCAAGAGTGTGCTTGTTAATTAAATTAGTATCTTTTAAAAAAAAATTTGTTCCGTTTTTGCCCTAAATTTTGGGCATGACACATTTGAATATGTCTTATCATATCAGTACAAGAACCCCCATCATGATCTGTGGTAAGATGGAATGAACACATGACACCCTTGTCAGGAGGTGCCTCTATTTGTAATCTTTGTGGAGTAGCAAGTAATTGCAATGGTCATCCATAGTTATATTGATTTGGAGTTTTTCTGCCTATATCCTGATAAGGCTGTGGATAGGAATTTCTAGGCTTTGGTGTCTACCTCTTCAAAGCAATCATATCATTGACAAGCCATTGAACAACTGGGTCAATGGAAGAGGTAGATGCCTGAGGTTGACCCTAAGGAGTTTGTACATTTTTCCTCCATTTCCTAGTTGTTATTAGATCATCTTCAAGTTGTATAGCTTCATTTTGTGTAGTCTCAAGATCAGTCGGCCTATTTCTTCTAAGGTGAAAACCTACATCAGGAGGCATGGAATTTATGAAGAAACATTGTTGATTATCAGTGGTTGGCCTTTTGGCCTGAGGAATTTTATGGATAATCTTATTATACTTGGCTACATAATCCCTCATTGGCTCATGAATTTCTTTTTTCATTTGTGTGAGCTGAGCCAGTAACGAATGTTCATCATTAGCACTTTTGAACGTTTTCTCAAAAGCGGTTTTCATCGTTTGCCAGTCAGTTATGGATCCTGCTCGTAGATGACTGAACCAATCTATTGCCCCCTTAGTAAGAGTTTGTCCTAACGGCCACATCTTCATATTGGACTGCTAGAATCCCAGTGGCTACATTAAAAGAATTCAAGTGTTCTTCAACTGAGGCTTTTCCGTCTCCATTATATTTAGGTAAGACATCCCTCGCCCCTTTTGGGAGCAGATTATGAGCTGCGAGAGCAAGAGGTCCAACAATGCCACCCCATAGTTGGGACATATTGAACATAGGATAAATGGTTACTAGAGGAGTAGCTTGAACTCCAGTAAGTGTTAGTGCTTGCCTAGGGTTTGAAGAAGAGGGTATAGGAGTAATTCTGACAGGAGAGGAAGGCCTACTTTTAGCGTTTCTTTTGGGAGTAAAGTTTGTAGAAAATGGCAACCCTTGCAATTCTTCAAAACAATTATCAAGTATTCCCTCCCTCCTCTATGATCTGGTATAAGGACAAGAATCCAGTGTTGTTACCCCTAGGGTTCTCGGGTCCTCAACAACTCCTTTAAACCCAACAATATTCTTGTACCTTGGGAATCTGTTTTAGGCAAGGCAGGCCTGTGAGTATTGTTTGTTATTTTTGAATACAACTCTTTCAAACTCAAAGCATGTTGGTCTATTGAAAGTTCTACTTGTCTTGTCATTCTTTCCCCAGCAGAGTCGCCAAAAATCTGTTAGTGAATAGATTTGTCCTTTCTTAGAATGATCAATTTTAAACTCTATCGTCTTCTTTTAAAGACAAGTGTTCCACTAAACAGTTGGGTAAGTGTTGTATAAACCACTTCCCTCTAAATTTTCCATAGGTACAACTCCCTATTTCAGTTATTCAAGGAATAATTTAATTTTTATTTGAGCAGTAGCTTTTAACCTGAAAGCATGTAAGGCTACCTACTTCATTCTTGGATGAGAGGCCAATATTTCACACATATTTCAAAGAAAAACAATCTTTCCAATCTTTTCAATACAAGAGATGAAAGTAATTCAATCAAAGTTCAAAACACCATTTCCACAATTTCAATAAGGAACGAACAGAAAGAGAAACCGAATATGTTCTCAAACACGAATCTTTTCTAAAAGAAAACAAACACTCAAAGGAAGGAGTACCAAAAAAATAATATTTTTTTGCAATAGAAGGGTCATTATTGTTATTTGATTAGATAAGCATATGCAAAGATATGTGTCTACACAGATTCAAAACCCACAGATTTTCCTTCTCCCAAAAATAGTATAATCTTTGTATATATATATTCTTATGTGACAAAGGCATGATAATACATCTCTAAATCCTTTTACATTCTAGATTTAAAAGTTTGATTCTTCCTTCCACAAAATAGAAACTTTACAAAAAAAATAGAGGAAAAACAAAAACTAACCCAAAATTTGTCACCAAATCTAACCCCTATTCTATCGATCTTTCCTTAATTTATAGTTTTTAGAACAGGGGAGGTCTCCCTGAAAACACTACCTCCCCCAAAATAGTTATGAAACCAACGAGATGTATTTTTGGGACAGATGTCCTGAAGTCTTTGCATAAACATGAGAAATTACAAAAATAAAGGAAATCGGGTCTAGATCAATGTATTATGTCACTTTCCAATCATCATCATCCTCTCCACTTTCGCGGGCGTCATGGGCGGTTGTGAGTTCCTGAATAATAGACTGGTTCGGAACCTTCATCGCATTGAGCTTTGCCTTCACTGCCTCCTTATTACACTGGTGCTTCACCATCTTTTCAACATGCTTCGGCAATTGATCATTTCCAATGAAGGTCATAGACTCAATCCTAGCCACCCTTGTTATATCTTCCGGAGTGAAATTACCCTTGGCTTTGATTTTCTCCATGTTTATCCAGAAAGCCCTGGTTGCAACCTGTGTGTTCAACCTGCAAATTCCCAATTGCCAATCATGGTTAGGGTTAACCACCTTGTTATCATTAACTATACTGCACTGGAGATCCTGGAGCTCATAAACAGAGGTCTTAGTGTCGGAGATCATAGACTTGAAGGTAAGCACCCTCCACATTATGGTTTTCTTCAGCACAAAGAGCTGACATTCATCTGCTACCAGTTTGAATGAGTGTTCCGTCAGAAACCTGGTAACTCCATATTCTTCTATTTTGGCAAACAAAGGCAAGATATTCTGCCACTTGTGTTCCTCTTTCTCCCACGGCATAAGCTGATTTTGAAATTCGGCGATAAGACTTTGTATCTTGTCACATAACTTCTGGGAGTCGGTGATATACTTCTCCCCGTCCTTGATTATTCCCTCAATCCATTTCTCCATGGCTTCTGCAATACTCTTGGCCTGTTGAACTTGACTCATTAACTTTTTATTTTCTGGCGAAGTTGGGTTGAAGTTCTTTGTAGCATGAGATATTGGGAGTGCCCCAAAGTAACCAATACTGTCGATGAACTTGGCAAGAACATTTATGTGTCACTTTAGCTCTCTCTTTTCCCACCCATCTTTCTCTGATCTAGTGAGCATTTTGTTTGCTGATACCTGGAAGAAATGATTGTCTGAGTCTCTACTCATATTTCCCAGTTCCACCTTCATGATGTTAAAATCATTGGGGCTAGCTTCCTTGTTTTCATCCTTGGGTTTGTATGAGGCGATTTCAGCATCCCATTTTCCAATTCCTTCATCATTGTCCAGGTGGACGGCGGTTTTGAACCTTTTTGGCTTGGGGTTCTTCTCTGTGTACTTATCGACCATTTCTGAATTGGAATAGTCACGGGAAGAAAATTTCATTTTCTGTTCACCGAAGTGGTCAACCACTTAGGAGTTGCATTGGAACTGGTTGTTCCTTCAATCACTTTGGAAGGTGGTGTCATATCCATGGTCACCATATGAGAATCCAGGGCATTAGCAACATCGCTATCCAAGTCTTCAACTTCAAATATTTGGGCATCAAGAATCATATCTTTCACCCCTGTATCCTTTGCTTGATACATCTTTCTTTGAGGGGCCCTTCGGGACCGAGTATGCCGAGGAGTACAGAAATCCAAAGCTGAATTAGACCTATGTCTAAGCTAGGGTGGCTTGTTATCTTTACCTACATGAACAGGCATAGAAGCATTGTTAGAAAGATGCTTTGGTGAACGTATAGGGACCTCATTACTTCTCGCAGAATTAGACTTAACGCCTAATTTCGTTGCTTTCTTCCTGGCAACCCATGCCGCGGTCCTTTCCAAAACTCCTTTGGTTCTTAACTGTATATCATCTTTCTCTTCCTCATCCCAGTCAATTGGAGGCATTTCAATTTCTGCACGGGCTAAGTATCCTAGTTCGAATAGCTCTAGATAGTCTTCTTCGAGCCCCTTAGTGTCCAACTTTACCTGTAATCAAATAACTTGTTCTAACACCATCCTCATATTTTCCTTTTTGAAAACCTTGAGCTCATCGCTACAGTCCTCCTAGAAGTCTTCCAATTGTGGCATTAGGAGGTATGGCATTAGACCAAGACTTCAGGAAAAACCCTTATTATCAAAACCTTTCCTTTTAGGATACAAGGAAAAGTTGAAATTCCTAAGATCTGCTCCAATACTCAAAGCATTGGACATCGAATTGTAGGACAACATGCCCAATTGGATGGGAAAATGACCCTCCCATTTATCCCTAGGTTGTGCCTTTTTTATTACAAAAGTCAACTGCCTACATATCTGCGCCAAAATAAAGCAATCTGAACAAAAATGAGGGAGCTTGAAAGGCTCCTCTTCAAAATTGCCTATCCTTATGTAATAGAAGCATGGAAACTGGATATAGAAACTGCCAAACCTCTTTATCAATGTTTGTGCATCCTCGGAGATCCTTTTGGCTTTCATATTCTTCAATTCATGGCACAAGTCACCCAGAAAAGCATTGTGCACCCTTCTGAAATCCTGCAAGGCCTTATCCTTTTGCAGCATGGGATAGAACTCATACACGAGAACATCCCCCTTAGTGAGTTGTTTTGGTATTCCAACTAACTCCTTAAGACACGCCAAACAATACAAGAGATATGAAGACATAAAGAAGTTTTACTTGAACTATTTAGCCATACTCAGTTGTTCTCTCATTGAATCAGCAATCAATTCAGCCCAATCAAGATACCACTTCCCTTCCAAAACCAGCTGCACATAGCAATAAATCTAGTCATCAAAGCTGTAAGCTTCATCAGATTCTCTAGCCCAATGCAAAAAAAGCATAACATCATGAATGTGAGGCAACATGTGATTCTTATTATGATTCTTGGGTAACCTGGAACCACCTCTTTGAGGGACCTTCAACCAGAATTTTGCTACGTTATTACGGTGTTTGGTTCTCTCCACATTGAACTCGGTGATTGACTAAGCAAGGGAAAATTTGGAGAACTGGTAATCAGGTATCTTGAAGACGAAGGAAATTACTTCACGATTTATGGCCAGAAGGGTTTCACCATTGTCTCTCCTAATGGTCTCAGAGATTGGGTCGTATCTAGTGATACATTCCTGAATCAATTCTAGGCAAGGAATGGTTGGGGGAAAGGCTGCCACTTCTATGAGACCACTACTCAAAATCTCCACACCAAAAGATTTGTCAATTCCCTTGAACACCCTCTCTTTTAAAACCTCAAGATTTTCCCCTTTAAGGTCAGTATCGCTAACTATGGGTTCAGTACATGCGAGGGTAAAAACATTCCCGAACAAATGGAGTGTGGAGTTCATAATTCAAAGCAATATGCCTTAATTGGTTGTAGCAAACCTTTCTTATGAGAGAGAAAATGCAAGTGAAAACTACTGGAGAGAACAAGAAAAGGACTCACCTTCACAATTGAACAACCAGATGACGACTAGCAGCAAACAAGACTCCTATCCAGGAAAAACAAAACTGCAATAGTGAGGAACAAATTCAGAGAACTAATAATCCTTCATACCTTATAGTGAGGGAAATGATGCGGAACCATTGAATGCAATCATTCTAATTGTCAGTCTGAGTTTGTTAAGTTTGTGTATTGGACCTCACACGCATGCATTGAATGCATGGTGGCATTTTTGAAGTAACCGCCAGTTCTCGAAATGATTACTTACTTCGAAAATCCAAGGATTGACGTCACTGAAGACATGGTTCACCTTCCGCATATTTGGCAATAAATGCAGCATCAAATCATTTAACCCACTGGACCCACCAACTTCGTACACATATGAACATCCTGAACAGACTTCATTGGCATTCAGGTAGTTCAAGATGTACGCCGCGCTCAAGGAAAATCTTTGGCGAGAAAATTAATTATGCCAAGCTGCTGACCATTTGTGCTATATTGAACATGTTGAACATGTTTGAACCTCTTGAACTTGGTTCAATGAGTTCAACGCCCGGAGAGAAATGAAGTAACACATTACTGAATAAGAAACTTTAAAAGAGCCGCTGCAAGACACTTTAAGAAAATGTTATTATGAAAACCTTCCTGAACACCTAGGAACCTATGGAACCTAAATGAACCTATTGAACCCGGTTCAAGATAGTTCAACGTGTTCATAGAGTTCAACCAATTACTAAAACTTAACCTTTTTGATTGAAAGACGATTTACAAACGTACTAAGGGCTTGAACCGAGGTGTTACAAGAAAGACAAGGACTCTGAATGGAATTTTTATTATTAGGATGACTCGCTCTTGTTATGAGGAATGAATAACGTAGTAACAGGCTTGTAAAGGGTTTTGGGGCCCCTTCAAAACCTACTTTTACCTTAATCAAAAACATATATCCTAGTAGCAGAAATGCATGACAATATCCAACAGTTGTAACCAGAAATATGTTGATTTGTTATGTTTGATCTTCATAAATGTATTTTTGAATATATTTTAATGTGAACAAGCAAGCTTAGACAGGTAACTCTAGTTCAGTGGCCACTTGTATGATGACGGACCCCGAAGTATTCTAGATTGAAGATCCTCTTGATCTTACCTATTTCTATTTCATCAGTTGTCTTGGAACTTTGACTTCCTTCTGAACTTTATTAGTTTGATATTAATTTTTCTCCAATTCGGTTGTAGCCATTACTATGCTTTAAGTGGGTAGCAATAGTTTGAATTTGAATAAAGATGGATATCCATAAATATCCAATTAAGTTCTGTAGAATTTAATAGGAAAATTATTCAGTAAGTTAGCTAGCAGTAGAGCTCCATATTTTTTAATCAGCAAGTCTATTTTTTTACTTCCTATTGGAAGTACATTTCAAGGAAAACTAGAAGTTGATCTAAAATTCTTGTACTTAGGATACTACCAGAGGAAGAGCAGGGCCCTCTCAACTAAAGGGAGGTGATCCTTGTGTTATTTATTTTTCATGTTTAGTTTTGTGCATTGAAGTTTATTTCACATTGTTTAGATTATTTGTTAATGCATGATTGACTAGATTAAGTGTTAAACTTCAAAAGTTGTAGTCATTTAATCTCTGTTTAGATATTGTTTCGATGAATGCATGTTAAGAAGTTTTAGTTTTCTTTTGTCAATTAATTCCTTTATAGTAAATGAATTTAGTTTCTCATTTTAGTAAGATGAAGAATTTGGAACTAAGAAAAGAACAAAAGCATTGTTGGGTTAACTCATGGAATTTAATTTTTTTTTTTTGTTTAAGTAGATTTCATTTCTGCAACTATAATTTAGATTTATTTCCTGCAAAAGTAAATTAGATTTCACTTTCAACAAGCGTAAAATTTAGTGATAGATTTCATTTCATAAGAAGATAAAAGCTATTTAAATTTTTGATTAGTCAATTCCATGATTTATATCTCAAACTCTATTTTGTTTGGACTCTTGGTATCATATTTGAATTCTTTGTAGGATAGTTGATTTCTGTGGCTTAAAGTAGAAAAGTGTCTTCTTTTTAGTTTTAAACCGCAATCATAGGAGTAGGAAGGAGTCCTTGTACAGGATTAGGAAGAGGCATATCCATAGGTGAAGAGTCTTAAGGTATACTCAAGGATGATATCATCTCACTTTTCCATTTTTGATAGGATAGGGAAATAATATCTATTCAAGATTTCAAAGGTTCAAGTTGTTGAGGCCAAAAGTAATCAAGCATGAAATTTCCACATCTTGTTGTGGGTTGGTAAAAGCTATGATTAATCATTATAATAATCCCATTATGAGGTAACTTAAAACACTTATGCATGGTAGAAGGACTAGCTTGCATGGAAGAGAGCCAAGGATGTCCCAACTATTGGACATTGTTGTTGCTAGGATATGTTGTTGTCAACATATTCCTTCTTCAATGATTGCAGATTGGTTTATTGGGATTTTGGTTTGGTGTATGGAGTATTTATAATATCACTATATTCTTCTATATTATTTTTGGTGATCCAGGAAGCTTAATTCATCATATCATATGATCCAGTTTTGTAGTTTGTTTTTCTAATCAATGTTTTGTCGAGTTCAGTATTTCCTCTGGTATATTTCGGTGTTATCAAATCTTGAGCTAATATTTTGAGATATTATTTGGGATTCTCTTGTGTATCATCATTGCAGATGGTTCATGATTTGGTGCCCCACAAGTTATCTTTCTTCATGACAATTGTTGTTGTTTGAGTATTCTTGAGGTTCAGATGTTGATCGATGAAGATTTGATAAGTGGTGTTGGTGCAACTATTACTATTGATTCTAATGTGCGTGTTGGTGTTTCCTAATTGAGTCTTATTTGATTTGATGATCTGCATTGATCATTGTGCAAGTTCTTGGTGATTTTGTCGATCTGGTGATATTCATGTTATGCGATTTTCTTGGTGGTGTAGCGTGTTGCAGTTGATTTTAGCGAGATTTCTGATGGTGTTGTGTGTTTGGAAATTTGATTTAGGTATATGTTATGTCATGTATATCATTATATTGGTCTGCGGTTGATCGTTGTATTGTGTGATGTAATTTTATAATTGTCGATTGTGATGATATGATGAAAGAATAAGTATTCGGTAGATTACTGAGAGGGGGGTGAATCATTAAATTGAAAAACTAGTACAAACTCCCAAACTCAAATACTCAAAGTAAAACTTATCAACAAAATAACTCTGTTAAGATAATATCTCATAAGATTACCAATTTGACTGTTATAGCAATTTAACAGTAAACAACTTCAATCTTGTAAACATCAAAATGCTTAATCAAATGTCAACATATTCAACTCTCATTGTTTCCAGTTATCATGCCTTATCAGAATAGTTAAGTAGTTAATCAAATCAACAAATAAGATCATAACCACAAAAACATTCACCACTTGACACAAATATTTATACGTGAAAAACCCAAATAGGTAAAAACCACGGTGAGATGAGACTCACAAGGATAGCTATCTGAACTCTTCTAAAGTTTTCCTTATTAGGAGCCAAGCCTATTAAAGCTTTTACAATAAGTCTTGTTAAGAACTAATTCTGTTAGGAATCACCTGGTTAAGGGATTTACAAAAATGCCTTGATGAAAAGTAAAATACCCTATTAGGAGTAACCTCGATAGAGGGTTTGAGAATCCAAACTAATGGATCACCTTGTTAGATGATATATGAAGTAACCAAGCTTGTTAGAGCTTACCCGGTTAGGGGATTTCAATTTTGTTATGATTGTTAGAAACAAATAGGTTTTTCTTGATCTGTCTAAATAGAACTACATCTGCTTGATCAGATCCTTCTTAAGCTTCAATCTTCTTTTACTCAAACTGCAGATTCATTCTCTGGTTAGGCAACCTCACACTCAACTAATTTCTGCCAACTTTTGCCAACACCAAAATAAAACAACTTCATCGACCTTAAATATAAATCAATTAGGTCAGTAACACAACAAAAACCTAATTCTCATCATCGCTATTACAAACAAGTCGATACAAGCATGATCGTTAGATTTCATAACAATCTCTTCACATTTATCAAGAAAATTCCAATTGTTCCATGATCATCGCTTCATCGGACTTGTAACTCATCACGCACTATGCATTAGATGCAATCCACTTTGCTCCTTCCCTAGACAATCAAACATGCCAAAATAAGTTGAGCTTATCTTCATACAATGGCCATACATGTCACCATCATTACCGCTCAACATCAAATCTTAAACCAACAAAATTTGATCGATTAGGGTTTAACAAAAAAAACTGGTAGGTTTTATCGGTTACATAACATAGAAAGGTTTAACCCTATACACCGGTTTACTAATTCAACTTACAAACTTACATATCGGTTTAAAACATCTTCCACAAATTTCATCCTACCGGGTACAAGACAATTGCAATAACAACAACAACATCAACAATATCATGAATACCATTTACCGATTCAATTGACATCAATGACAACATATCATTAATGCAATCTATTGGAGCTTCAAATTTCCAAATAATTTCAAGCACCCTCTTATTAAAAATGGTGTTCACTTCATGGAAATGACACATAATGGATGATTAATGATTTGATTAACTAGAGTAAAGGAGGATATGAATAAATTAATTCCAATGGACCCCATGAAAGACTAGTGTTTTTTATCTGTAGAGAAGATGATATGAACAGAGAATTAAAATGAATGAAACATGAAAATATAAGAAATACCCATTTCATAAAATCAATTTTTCAAGCTCTAGTAAAAATATTGGATTTGTACAATATGTTTTTGGTTGTAGGCCATACAGAAGACCATAAGAAGGTTGAAAAGCCTGTTATTTTGACCTGCTTGAAAGAAGATGTCGACTTGGAATGAAGATGTATGCAAATATCAAATCTGATGAAGATATATTTTAGAAGTGGATGTTTCCTACCACCACAAAAAATTTCAGATTCATATCTAAAGTTTAAGGCAACCGACCAAACAAAAACCCGAAAGATAGCTTAAAGCAAGGTTATTGACTAACTAGTTTGCATATTAATTTCAAAGGGTTTTGTTAATTTTAATGTAAAATGGTGAATTTTCACCCCAAAAGGGGTATGGTTCCCATTAAACCACATATATAAGTGGTTAAAAAATGTAGATATGAGGGGAGAGTCATAAGAACAACATAATGTTGTAAGGATTGAATATCATTTTGTATTAGAGAAGTCTATAGGAAGAAGAAATATCATTTTGTGCAAGCAATATGTAATGAAGTATTTACAAGTGCATCTTATGTATGCAATTATTTCCTAAAGATTAATATACAAGGTTCACTATCTCTTTTTCCAAATATTGTGTATACTTTTGTGTTGATGAGTTGTCTTTGTCCTCTTGATAAATTTGTTTATAGATTTGCTATGATGTGAATCACATGCTGTTGCATTGAGTGAAATCTTTAGTTCTTAATGTTTGTGTAACACATACTAAACCTTCATAGTTGATGAGAAATTGTCTCTTGAGTTGATAAGATATTCTGTCCACAAAGTATCATATATATCCGTAGATAGAGGCACTGGTTTGTTATTGATTTTTCAAGGTTTTGATTTGTATGCATTCAAGGTCCTTGACAGAAAAAACATTCTTCCCAAATCCTATATGAACTGATCTATGCATATGTTTGTTAGGTCTTGAAAGAAATCTCATTTTCAATATACATTCACAATCAAAGCTTTTCAAAGGCATTTATTTAAAGCACATAATAAAGCATAATTGCAAACAACAATTTGTTAGTTTGTAATTTACTAAAAGGCTTAAATCCACTTTAAATAATCACTTTTGTGCTTGAGAGTGTGAGGTATTCCCGCCTAGGTTTAGTGGAGCCTAAAGTATGGAGGGATTTAGTCTTTGACTATCCATGTTTGTTGGCCAAGGCTAATTGGACTTCTTGAGGATTTGGCAAGTCTTTGAGTTTTCCAATCTGTGGTTTTGGGCTCCAACACAATCTATATGCAAAATGCCAACAATCTCCCCCTTTGGCATTGATGGCAATACAAATATCAATGCCTCTAAATTGTTGTTGTGATTAGTGAATAGGAATCCTAGTTTACATAGCAAGTATTCACTATGCTCTATCTATCATGATCTTGTCACCAGTTCACCTAATTCTTCTCCCCCTTTGACAACAATGCCAAATTGAAAGTAAAACATGTAATTTCAAATTCTCACTGTGCACCAACATACTACAACTTGATGCTCCCCCTGTGGAATACATCCACTTCAACATCAATCCATGTAAAATTATGCAAGTAATATAGGGATTGATGCAATTAGCATCATGTTCAACTGACCTCATGAAGGGGTACAACCCGTAGTTGTCTTCTAAGACAATCAAATGTAGAATTAGGCAGAGGTTTGGTAAAAATATTTGCAAGTTGCTCCTTGGTAGAAACATGCGCTAAGATAACATATTTGTTTTGAACTTTATCCCTTAAGAAATGATACTTCAATTCAATGTGCTTGGTCCTTGTGTGCAAAAAAGGATTCTTAAAAATATTTATGGCACTTGTATTATCACATAATATCTTTATAGGTTCTGAGATCTTCATCTTAAAACCTTCCAAAATGTGCCTCATCCAAACAACATGTGTGCAATTCATGTAATTTGCTACATAGTCAGCTTCAGTAGTAGATTGTGAAGTACAACTCTTCTTTTTACTACTCCATGAAACAAGCCTTCCTCCTAGAAATAATGCTCCACCGGTAGTACTTTTATGGTCATCAACATTTCCTACCCAATTAGCATCTGTGTACACCTTCCAATTAAAATTTCCTCCAAATGGATGCCATAACCCATAGTCAACTGTACCTTTTAGATATCTAAAAATTCTCTTGGTTGCTATCAGATGAGCTTCCTTTGGATTCTTTTGGAATATAGCAACTATACCAACTACATGGGCAATATACGATCAG
The DNA here is from genome assembly GCF_030272615.1 of Cryptomeria japonica. NCBI lineage: Eukaryota > Viridiplantae > Streptophyta > Pinopsida > Cupressales > Cupressaceae > Cryptomeria > Cryptomeria japonica. Next base: position 701,049,162 of record NC_081412.1, on the reverse strand, counting down.
CTATGAACAACATAGTCTAATTTGCCAATCATTGACCTATATTCTTTTTCATCAACAGACTTAGATGCATCTTCCTTGGACAATTTACAACCTATAACCATTGGCATTCCAACTGATTTACAGTCACTCATACCAAAAGTCTTCAAAACCTCTTTCACACTTAGATTGAGTAATGAAAATACCATTCTTCATTTGTTGTACCTACAAGCCTATGAAATTTTTTATTTCCCCTACTAAAGATATTTCAAATTCATTCTTCATTTCATCTGCCAAATTATTGCTCATGACATCATTACCTCCAAATATAATGTCATCAACAAATACTTCACTAACCAGTATTTCATCTCCTTCAGACTTGAGATAAATGTTGCTATCATCACTGGTTCTTGCAAAGCCTATCTTCATCAAATGTATATGAAGCCTTTCATACCATGCTCTAGGTGTCTGCTTTAATACATATAAAGCTTTATGCAATCTCCATACCATGTCTTCCTTATCAATCAAAGCATAACCATCAGGTTGCTCTATATATACCTCTTCCTCCAATATCCCATTCAAAAATATAGACTTAACATCCATCTGGTATACCTTGAACTTCTTATGGGTGACAAATGCAAGTAATGTTCTAACACCTTCCAGTCTTGCTACTGGTGCAAAAGTTTCACCATAATCTTCTCCTTCTTCTTGTGCATAACCCTTGCAAACTAATCTAGCCTTGTTGTGAACTACAATACCATCTTCATTCAACTTGTTTCTGAACACCCATTTAGTACCTATGACATTATTGTTTACCGGTCGGGGTACCAAGGTCCAAGTGTTGTTCTTTTCAATTTGATTCAATTCCTCCTCCATTTCTTTAACCCAATGATCATCACCAAAGGCCTCCTTAGCACTTCTTGGTTCAATGGTAGAGATCATGCAAGAGTTCTCTCTTATTCTTCTTCTAGTTAGTACTCTAGCATCTTTATCCCCAATAATTTGTTCAGGACTGTGACTCAGTCTCACGTATCTAGGAATAACATGATCATTCTCTTCAGGTTCATCTTCTTCTTCAGAATTTATCTATTCTGGTTGAACAAGTGCATCAGAATTTGCCTTACCGGTTTCAGATTTAACTGTTTCAGGTTCAAAAGAAAAATGCAAGGATCTTCATCCTTTTTCTCTGAATTGGTTCCTTCTAAAACTTCAGGATATTCATCTACTTGAACATTAGCACTCTCAACAATTCTCTATGTCCGGTTTTTGAAATATTTGTAGGCCTTACTCTTGGTGGAATAGCCAAGAAATATGCCTTCGTCACTCTTAGCTTCAAACTTGCTAATGTAATCACCTCTTTTAATAAAACATTTGCTACCAAAGATCTTAAAATAGCTAACATTGGGTGATCTTCCATACCAATATTCATAAGGAGTTTTGTCCTTACCTCTTTTCACCAGAACATGGTTCATTGTGTAGACAGTTGTACTTACAGCTTCTCTCCAAAATGTTTTCGCTACACCTCCTTGTATCAACATTGTCCTAGCAGCATCAGCCACTGACCGGTTGTTCCTCTCTTCTATACCATTCTATTGTGGTGTCCTTGGTGCAAAAAGTTGCCGCTTGATACCATTCTCATCACAATACTTAGTAAACCCCTCAGAAGTAAATTCACCGCCTTGATCTGTTCTCAAACATTTTATCTTTTTGCCACTCTTTCTCAACTAAGGCCCTGAATGCCTTGAATTTATGAAAAGCTTCATTCTTATCCTTCAATAATGTGACCCACATTATCCTTGAACAGTCATCAGTGAAGATCATAAAATATTTGTCACCTTGAATGCTTCTAGTCCTTATTGGTCCACATAGATCTGTATGAACCAAATCTAGTAAGTGCTCTGATGATAAGGACTTGCTCTTGAAAGTAGAAGAAGTCATCTTCCCTAACCGACATTCTTTACAAATAGAATTAACCGGTTTGTCTATCTGAGGTAGACCTCTTACTGTCTTAGACTTACTCACTTTACCAATGTTGTCAAAGTTTATATGACAAAATCTTCTATGCCAAAGCTAGCTATCATCTATCTTTGCAATCAAACAGCTGCTAACTTTAGGATTAAGATGAAATAGATTACCTTTAGTGTGTTTCTTGATTGCAATCAATTCACCTTTGTTGTCAAAGATTTTGCACATACCATTTTTAAACTCCAGTGGGTATCCTTTGTCATTAAGTTGTGCCACACTCAAAAGATTATTCTTTAGACCTTAAATCCAATAAACATCATCAGCACTACTCTTCCCATTAAGAGAAATAACCCCCTTACCTTTAACCATATAGGGTGAGTCATTGCCAAATCTGATAACACCGCCATCAAATTCCTTCAAGGAAAAAAATTTGATCCAATCACCAGTCATGTGATGTGAACAACCACTATCAATGATCCAATCATCAGAGTTATCCATCCTGGACACTAAAGCCTTCTGGTATGATATCTCTTCCTTAATAGCCACAAACACAATATCTTCACTAGCTTCATCGTCAGATTCATCATCTGTGATACCACTGTCAATAGCTACAAGACAATCTCTCTTGCCTTTACCCTTATACTTCTTGAATTTGTCTCTCTTGTGTTCATTTTCACTATTAGGGAAATTTGTTTCTATATGACCAATCTTGTTGCATGCAAAACACTTTAAAGGTAGCTTACCTCTGTATTTGCTAGTGCCTCTAGGCAGTCATTTTGCCAACAATGCTTCAAGCTCCACTAAATTGTCTTCATCATCAGCATCTTTGTTGGATATGGATTCATAGCTATGGTCGGTATCTCTACTTCTTCTTATATATGGGTTAGAGACAGAAGCTCTGAATGTAGATTCTAATTTATGTACACCACCATCATAGCCATTTAACTCAAAAGCAGTAAGTTTCCCAATGATAGAGTCAAGATTTACCTTTGTTTTGTCAATGGATTTCAGCTCCTGAATAGCTGCAACTCTAATAGCATAGACCGATAGCAGGGTTCTTAGTACCTTACTGATCATTGTGGCATCTTCCACTTTCCCTCCTGCACTCTTTATTTCACTGACTATTTCTTTTATCCTTTGACCGTACTGTTGGATATTCTCACCTTCAAACATTCTCATTTCATCAAACTTTCCTCTTAAACTCTCCTCTTTAGCAATCTTAACATGTTCATCACCTCTATAAATCTCTTCAATTTTTTTCCACACTTCATATGCAGTTTCAAGACCATGAACATCTACATATTTAGCATCAGATAGGGAGCTTATAATAGCCTCTAATTCTTGATGATTCTCTTGTTGTTCATTCTTCTGATCATGAGTCAAAGTTCCAGTAGGTACAATATACTTAGTTTCTACATGCTCCCAATATTGACTACCAAGACTCTTGATATAAATCTTCATTATGTCGCTTAAAATTCTATAGTTCTCTCTGTTGAACTTATGACCTTCCTTCTTCATCATGATCTATAGGATCTTTTCCTCAAGCTATTAGGATTAGAGATCTAAGAGGACCTAAGAAGCTCTGATACCAATTGATGATATGATAAAAGAATAAGTATCTGATAGATTACTGAGAGGGGGGGTGAATCAGTAAACTGAAAAACTGATACAAACTCCCAAACTCAAATATTTAAAGTAAAACTTATCAACAAAATAACTCTATCAAGATAATATCTCATAAGATTACTGGTTTGACTGTTATAGCAATTTAATAGTAAACAACTTCAATCTTGTAAACATCAAAATGCTTAATCAAATGTCAACATATTCAACTCTCATTGCTTCCAGTTATCATGCCTTATCAGAATAGTTAAGTAGTTAGTCAAATCAACAAATAAGATCATAACCACAAAAACATTCACCACTTGACACAAATATTTATACATGGAAAACTGAAATAGGTAAAAACCACGGCGAGATGAGACTCACAAGGATAGCTATCTAAACTCTTCTGATGTCTGCCCTATTAGGAGCCAAGCCTATTAAAGATTTTACAATAAGTCTTGTTAAGAACTGATTCTATTCGGAATCACTCAGTTAAGGGATTTACAAAAATCCCTTGATGAAAAGAAAAATACACTGTTAGGAGTAACCTCGGTAGAGGGTTTGAGAATCCAAACTAATAGATCACCTTGTTAGAGGATTTATGAAGTAACCAAGCTTGTTAGAGCTTACCCAATTAGGGGATTTCAATTCTACTATGATTGTTACAAAACAACATGTTTTTCTTGATCTGTCTTAATAGCACTACATCGGCTTGATCAGATCCTTCTTAAGCTTCAATCCGCTTTTACTCAAACTACAAATTCATTCTCCGGTTAGGAAACCTCACACTCAACTGATTTCTTCCAAATTTTGCCAACACCAAAAGAAAACAATCTCATCGACCTTAAATACAAATCAATTAGGTCGTTAACACAACACAAACCTAATTCTCATCATCGAGATTACAAACAAGTCGGTACAAGCATGACCATTAGATTTTATAACAATCTCTTCACATTTATCAAGAAAATTCCAACCGCTCCATGATCACCACTTCATCGGACTTGTAACTCATCATGTGCTATGCATTAGATGCAATCCACTGTGCTCCTTCCCTAGACAATCAAACGGGCCAAAATAACTTGAACTCATCTTCATACAATGACCACATGTGTCACCATCATTACCGCTCAACATCAAATCTTAAACCAACAAACTTTGATCTGTTAGGGTTTAACAAAAACAACTGGTAGGGTTTACCGGTTACATAACATAGAAAGGTTTAACCCTATACACTGGTTTATCGGTTCAACTTACAAACTTACATACCGGTTTACAACATCTTCCACAAAGTTCATCCTACCAGTTACAAGACAATTGCAATAACAACATCACCAATGTCATGAATACCATTTACTAGTTCAATTGACATCAATGACAACATATCATTAATGCAATCTGTATGCAAAATGCCAACAAGTTGAGGGTTTGGTCGACCTTGTTGTCAAGGTTGATGAATTGTATAGATAGGTGATATTGTCATGTAATTTGTGTATTGAGGTTGTGTCTGCATTATCAAAGAGTGGTGTATGTGTGAACAAGTGATTTATCTTTCGGCATTGTGATTGAGCAGAGATTGGTGTTGTTGCAGAGTAGACAATTGTGCTTAACTAGAACTATCATCAGGCATTCAGAGATGCTATTATTGTAGTTCATTCCTTCTGGATTGTAGTCCAAATCTTGTTGTAAGTCAGTGAGACTTCCTTGAGGTTTGTAGCCTTCCAGGTTATTATATTTTGAGTAGTGAGCTCTAGGAAATGTGCCTAAATGCTAGTGCATTCCCTATTGTTATATTTCCACATACTACTGCAGAGTATCATCTTATTGTGGGTAGGTTCCCATCGTGGGTTTTCCCTTAACTAGGTTTTTTACGTCAAAATCTTGGTGTTGTGTGTTGTACTTTCAAGTTTCTTATCTTTGTTATTGTTGCAGTTTATCATATCTATATTTTTGGTTAAGATTGTAGATCCATTGAAAACTGATTCACCCCCCCTCTCAGTTTTCCTTCATCGTTGTTGCCAACAATTGGTATCAAAGCTAGATCCTCTAGAAGAATCTTAACCGCTTGAGGAGAGCCGGGATGGAAACTGGAGGTGTTATATTTAAGAAAGAGAGTCCAAGATTTGATGGAAGTAACTATTCTATATGGAAGAACCGGATGGAGGTGCACTTGAGATGTCTTGGAGAAGATTATTGGAAGATTACAAAGAATGTCTATTATGTTCCTCAAAATGGATCGGTTCTGGTGATGAGATTAATGAAGCTAAAAATAACATTAGAGCAAAGGAAGCATTGTTGAGCACCCTAACTGATTCAGAGATGACTAATGTAATGGGACTTCAGACAGCACATGAGATCTGGGAGAATCTTGAAACCCTATATGAAGGAGATAAAGAAGTGAAATTTGCTAAGCTGCAAAGTTTGAAAGGGAAGTATGAGAGGATGAGAACATAAAAAAATTCATGGCTAAATTAAATGACCTTATCCTAGGTATCAGATGTGTCGGTGGAACCCTTGAAGAAGATAAAATTTTTGCTAAGGTGTTGAGATCATTACCTCCTTATTACAAGCATAAGGCAGCTAGTATTGAAGAGATCCGAAGTGTGGCTACTGTGACAAGAGATATGTTGGTTGGAAAGATTGTTGCATTTGAACTGAGCGAGTTTGGTGAATCACATGGAAAGTCTAAGACAAAATTTAGAGAATTTATATCCAAAAAAAAAATTATGATCTTGATGAATGCAAAATATCTAGATATGAAATAGAGAGAAGAGAAATGGAAGAGAAAGAAAGAAAATCAGATGAGCTTGAAGCATTGATTGCCCAAAGACTGCCTAAGGGAGTTGATGAAGAATCAAAAGGAGATGAAGTTGTGTTTATTGCTATCAAATAAGATGGACTGGTGCCTGTTGATTCCACAAGTTGCATTATTGATGAGAAAGCTTTAACTACTAAAGTAGAAGAAAAAGATGAATGAGTGATTGACAGTGGTTGTTCACATCATATGACTAGTGATAAAAGCAAATTTGTGAGTATGGAAAGGTATGATGGTGGAATAGTAAGATTTGGAGATGACAAAGCCTGTGTGATCTGTGGTAGAGGTTCTATTTCCTTTTATGGTAAGCATAATATTGATGATGTCTTGTATGTTGAAGATTTGAAGCATAATCTTTTGAGTATTGGACAAATGGTTGACAAAGGTTATGATTTACAATTCAAGAATGATAAATGCACAATCCTAAATGCCTCAGGCATAGAGATTGCATCTAGAACTAAGACTAAAGGTAATATCTTTCATTTGAATGCTGGTCAGAAAAGTTGCTTGATTTCTCATATTGATGAAATTGTTGTGGCGTAGGAGAATGTGTCACGTTAACTTTGATTCAATGATTAATATCAGTTCTACACAAGTTGTTAGAGATTTGCCTAAAAATTTTAAGCCTACTAATCCGGTATGTAAAGAATGTCAAATGGGTAAGTAAACAAGAACTTATTTCAAAACAAAACAATATACATCTGATGAATTGTTGGATCTTGTGCATATTGACCTATGTGGACCTACAAATGTTAGAAGTGTACAGGGTGATAGATATTATATGTTGCTAATTGATGATTATTTCAGGATGATTTGGGTTGTCTTTTTTAAGGAGAAATAAGAAGCATTAGATAAATTCAAGATATTCACATCAAAGATTAAGACTGAGACAGGAGTGAAGGTGAAATGTTTGAGATCTGACAGAGGAGGAGAATTTTATTCCGATGAGTTTGATTCATTATGTGAGAAGCATGGGATCAAAAGACAATTTTATGCTCCTAGAACCCCTCGGTAGATTGGAGTTGTTGAAAGGAAGAACAAATTAGTTTTAGATGTTGCAAGGACTATGTTGATTGAAGGAAATGTTCTAAAGATCTATTGGAGAGAAGTTGTTAGCATCGTTGTTTACACATTCAATTGAGTTCATATAAAAGGTGATACCAGTAAGACTTCTTATGAGCTATGGTTTGGTCATGTTCCTATTGTGAGATATTTCAGGATTTTTGGTATCAAATGTTATATCAAGAGAGATGAGGATATAGGAAAGTTTGATGCTAGAAGTGATGAAGGAATTTTCTTAGGATACTCAACAAAGAGAAAATACTACTTGTGCCACAATAAGAGATTGCGAAGGATAGTGGAAAGTGCAAATGTGAAGGTTGATGAGATCTATGGAAAATATATTAGAGCTTGTGGATATGATGATGGTCAACACATTGTTCAAAATCTTATTCAGACTGAAGAATTGAAGAAAACTTATTTGATAGAGTTTGTTAATCCGGGTGTTGTTGCTATCGATGGAGAGGTGCAAGAACCTAAAAATCGGGATAATCAGAAGACTTTGAGGTATGTAAGATTGAATCATTCTGAAAATCAGAATTCTGAAAATCAGATTATTGGTGATAAAAATAAAAGTGTGATGACTAGAGGAAGGTTATTTGCTAAAGAATTATGTTTGATTTATAAAATTGAACCTAAAGCTACTGTTGAATCTTGAAAAGATGAAAATTGGATGAGGGCTATGGAAGAAGAGTTAAATTAGATTGAAAAGAATAACACATGGGAGCTTGTGCCTATACCTAAAGATAAGAATGTTATTGGTACAAAATGGGTATTTAGGAACAAATTGAATGAAGTCGATGAAGTTGTCAGAAATAAAGCAAGACTGGTATGCAAAGGATATTCATAGAAAGAAGGAATTGATTATGAGGATACTTTTTATCCAGTATCTAGACTTGAATTTGTTACACTATTGCTTGCATATGCTGCTTATAAGGATTTCAAGGTATATCAGATGGATGTCAAGTTTGCCTTTTTGAATGGTGATCTTGAGGAAGAAATCTACATTGAGCAACCTGATGCATTTTCATTATCAAATGATGGGGACATGGTATGCAAACTGAAGAAAGCTCTTTATGGATTGAAACAAACCCCTAGAGCTTGGTATGCTAGATTGGATAAGTATTTGCTGAAATTGGGATTTAATAAAGGTACTACTGATAGTAATTTGTATTTTAATATTGAGAATGATAACATCTTGATTTTTGAAGTTTTTGTTGATGATATTATCTTTGGAGATGATGACTTGAGTATGAAGTTTGTCGGTGATATGCAGAATGAATTTGAGATTTCTATGATAGGAGAGATAAAAAAATTGTTAGGTTTGCAGATTTCACAGACTGGAAAAGGTATTTTTATATCTCAAACTAAATATGTGAAGTAATTGTTGAAGAAGTTTGGGTTAGATGACTCAAAATCAGTTGGAATTCCTATGGTGACTGGTTGCAAATTATCTAAAATGATGAATCTCCAAAAACTAATTAGTCTTTGTACAGATCTATGGTTGGTGGACTACTATATCTTACTCAAACTAGACCAGACATTATGCATGTTGTGTGCATGGCTTCTAGATATCAAGTTGATCTGAAAGAGAGTCATGTCACTGCTATAAAGAGGATAATCAGATACTTGAAGGGGACTGTGGATTATGGTTTATGGTTTTCGAGGAATGATGATTTCATGTTATGTGCTTACACTAATGTTGATTGGGCTAGTGATGTTGATGACTAGAATAGTACCTTCAGTAGTGCATTCTTTTTGGGTAAGAAATTCATTTCATGGGCTAGTAAGAAACAAGATTCAATTTTTGTATCTACTACTAAAGCTGAGTACATTGTTGCTACTGGTAACTTCACTCAGGTAGTTTGGATAAAGAAAATGTTGAAGGATATTAGAGTTATAAATGATGAGCCTATTGTCATATACTATGATAATTCTAGTGCTATTAATATGTCAAAGAACCCAGTGCAACATTCAAAGACTAAACATGTATCAATCAAGTATCATTTCTTGAGAGAAAAGGTCGGTGAAGAGGAAGTTAAGCTGGAGTATGTATCTAAAAAAGAATAGATTGTTGATATTTTCACTAAGCCTTTGCCTGCAAATACATTTGTCTATTTGAGAGACAAGTTAGGGGTATCCACCCCTCCTGATGAGAATTAGATGCATTGAGCTGCATCAATCCAATGGACTTTATAGTCTTATTTCTTTATCCAGATTGATGAGTTGGATTGGTTATTTGTTTATGATGGAGAGAATCATGATTTGTTCATCTAAGGGGAGAGTAAATTTGGTTTTTTGTTCTTTGGCATTGTTGTCAAAGGGGGAGGAGAAGCTTGTGAAAAATTGTTTTATCTACTTCATCTTAGGGGGAGTCTATTGGAGATGTTTTCTTTCTTTGCATTGATTGTTTTTCACATTCATATATTGCCATCAATGCCAAAGGGGGAGATTATTGGACATTGTTGCTGCTAGGATATGTTGTTGTCATTGATGTCAACATATTCCTGCTTTGGTGATTGTAGATTGGTTTATTGCAATTTTGGTTTGGTGTATGGAGTATTTATAGTATCACTATATTCTTTCGTATTGGTTTTCGTAATCCAAGAAGCTTAATTGATCATATCATATGATTTGGTTTTGCAGTTTGTTTTCTAATCAATTTTTTATAGAGTTTGTTATTTCCTCTGGTATATTTCAGTGTGATCATATCTTGAGCTGACCTTTTGAGATATTTTTTGGGATGGTCTTGTGTATCTTCATTATAGATGGTTCATGATTTGGTGCCCCACAAGTTATCTTTCTTCATGGCAGTTGTTGTTGTTTGAGTATTCTTGAGGTTCAGATGTTGATTGATGAAGATTTGATAAGTGGTGTTGGTGCAATTATTACTGTTAATTCTAATGTTCTTTTTGGTGTTTCCTAATTGATTCCTATTTGTTTTGATGATCTGAATTGATCATTGTACAGGTTCTTGGTTATTTTATTGATCCAGTGATGTTCTTCATGTTATGCAGTTTTTTTGGTGGTGTAGGGTGTTGTGGTTGATCTTGGTGAGATTTATGGTGGTGTTGTGTGTTTGGAAATTTAATTTAGGTCCATGTTATGTCATGCATATCATTATATTGGTCCATTGGTTTATCTTTTTATGGTGTGATGTAATTTTGTAATTGTGAGTTGAGGGTTTAGTCGACCTTGTGTCAAGGTTGATGAATTGTATAGATACGTGATATTGTCATGTAATTTATGTATCGAGGTCGTGTATGCATTATCAAAGAGTGGTATATGTGCAAACAAGTGATTCATATTTCGGCATTGTGGTTGAGCAGAGATTGGTGTTGCAGAGAAGACAATTATGCTTAGCTGCAACTGTCATCAGGCATTTGGAGATGTTATTATTGTAGTTCATTCCTTCCAGATTGTAGTCTAAATCTTTTTGTAAGTCAGTGAGGCTTCCCTGAGGGTTGTAGCCTTATGAGTTATTATCTTTTGAGCAGTGAGCTCTAGGTAGTGTGCCTGAATATTGGTGCATTTCCCATTGTAATATTTTCACATACTACTACGGAGTATCATCTTATTGTGGGTAGGTTCCCACCGTTGTTTTTCCCTTAACCATGTTTTTGATGTCAAAATCTTGGTGTTGTGTGTTGTGCTTTCAATTTTCTTATTTTTGTTATTGTTGTAGTTTATCATATATGTATTTGTGGTTAATATTGTAGATCCAGTGAAAACTAATTCACCCCCCCCCTCTCAATTTTTCTTCATTGTTGTTTCCAACACCAACTTCAAATGAAATTGATCAGAGGTAGGGATGATAGAAAAGGTAACATCTAAGAACTTAGTACCAACCTCAACTAGAATAGTGATAGAACCTATAGTAGGACAAGTGAAACCATCATGCACCTTGATCATAACATCGAATTTGTTATATGTTTCTTGATGAAATTGTTGAGTAAAGAGATGTTCTTCAGTGATCACATTCACCATATAGACTGGATCAATGGGTACTCCATGTGAGAGCTTTCCTTTAATCTTCACAGTAATGTATAATGGTCCATAATGAAGAGGGGAAAATGGAATGAAAGGTTAAAAGATCAAAAACACAATGAAATAAGCAAGAAAACACTAAAACATCAAAAGATCATTTATACCTTACTATTTTACCTTCTCCTTTGGATTGAGCTTGATGAAGTGGATGATGACGATGTGCCCTTGATGCTCTAATTGATGTGCTCCTTGCTTGATTTGGATGTGAATTGATCTCCTTTGCTCAACAAGATAGATGGATAGATAGGATTTGGGATTGATGGATACAAGGATTTGATAATGGAGGGTTATGAGGACATGATAGACGGATGATTAGAAGAGGATGAGTGGAGAAAAGAGCAACATAAGAATGCCATAGAAGATGATGATTTAAGCAGAAATATGCAGCATGACAATGCATGAGAAGTGGATTATTTGTGAGGAGAATAGGCTCCAATTTATAGATTGGAGAAGGCCAATGGAGGGCCGAGATTGATTTCCTTATGGAGGGTTGAGATTAATTTGAGATAGAAGGCATAGATCAAGGGTGCCTTGGGAAAATAAATAGGAATATAAAATTCCTTGGGAAAAAGGAGGGGAGAAATTTGAATTTCAAATATGAGGAATTAAAAATTACAAAATAAGGATGCATTGAGGGATTCAAAGAAATTTGAATTTCTTTGAGAGACTCAATGTTGATGTGACATGAGTGGGAATTAAAAATTGAGAATAATGATAAGCATGATTATGAGAGATTCTAGAAGGATTAATTAGGTTGAGTGGGATTAGGAAAAGTGATTTGTAGGAATCACATGAATATGTTAATTAATTAAAATTAATTAACTGAGTGGGTTTAGAGGAAATAATCATTGGAGGGGACTTTAGAAGAATAGGGGAATACATAATTTATTTTATAAATTAAATATTGGACAATAGTGACAAGAGTAATTAAATTAGATTCAATTGTTTCTTAGAGGAATAAGGATAATACAATTTAATTAATTAATTATGTTGATAGGCTTAAATTAATTAAATATTGATTTAATTAATTTTAGGTGTCTACATTTTTCCCCTCTTTGATATAGCATCATGAAATGATGTTATATCAAAGAAGAATAAAACATAGTGTAAGAAAAGGATGAGGACTAGTAGCATGATGCCCCAATCATGAGATGAGGAAGAATGATAAGGAGGAAGGATGACGAGGAAGTAGTTGCATGCCCCCTTGAGAGGACATACGGGTTCAAAGAAAATGGGTGTACTCTCGAAAGGAATTAGAAGAATAAGTGATGAAAGGATGAAGATAATGAAGGAGGGAACTAGGATGGGTTGAAGTGTTATGAATGAAATGAGACAAAGAAATGATAAATGGATTGGATTTCTTGTTGAGCAAGTATAGAGAGAAAACCTAGATTTGATATTGCCATAGATAGTATACACCATTGATTATAAGAACCAAGATGATATGAAGATCTAAGGTGTGGACTGATGCTCAGTCAAATAGGAATGCCTTGTACACAATCATGCAAGTTTTCACAAACACTAATGTAGGATTTTCAGTCGTACAAGGAAGACCTTCAAGCACACCATGCCATGAAAACTATGCCCCATTATACACCAGCCAAGAAATAACAAGATATAGGATGATCAAGGAAGTCCTGAACAAGTACAGTCCTAGGACGCAAGATGAAAATAAAAGAAAAAATCTCAGGCATGCAAAAGACATGCACATGACCAACTATCATCTCTTGCCAAGTGTAGGACATGGATTTGGATAAACTGTTGGACTAGGGAAGGAGGCATCTCAATGGGTAGGTGATGGATTTGGATGATGAACTGCCAGACATGGGAAGGATTCATATCAATGGGCAGAGTGATGGATTGATTGATGGATGACAAAATACATGTTGGATGTGCAAGATTTGTAGATGAGTGGATTGTTGCTTGGATTTGATTAGAAAAGTATGGATGTGTGCTTGGATTAGGCACAAGTCAATATAAGCTCAATATGGGAAAGCTCAGTTTGATGGGGAAAGATTAGTTTGATGGATTGGATAGGATTGTAAGAAGGATAAATGATTAGATAGGATGCATGATTGAGTAGGATTGGATTGGGGATGGGATTATTGATTAAATTGGAAGAGATAGAGAATATGATTGGATGAGATAGGATTGGATTAGAATTGGATAGGATTGGATTAGATTGGAACCAATGACAAGGAAGAACCAAGGATTGGTAAGAGGATGGATGAATGGAAGGAGGGAGTTATTGTTCGGATAGGAGACAGGTGGATGGAGTGGATGGATATGGATAAGATATGGAGGAATAAAGAATGGAGGGTAGGGTGATGGAGACCCAAGGACTATGCTACAAAGGAGTGCAATTCCCCACATTAGAGGTAGTGGAATTAAGGATATGAGGACTGCGGATTGAGATGTATGAGTTTGAAGGATAATATGTAATGGATATGGATGGTAGAGGATTTTAGGCTTGTGTTTTCCAAAGCATATATGCATATACATTATTTTGCCTCTATGTGATCAAGACCAAAGATAAGAATGGAGGATTCATTTTGATAGGATGAGGGATATGAGATGGAGGATATGGATAGGATAGTCAAGATCAAAGATAGGAGAGGAGAATGGACTTAGATATGATGTAGATGGATGGGAGGATTTCATGGATGAATCTTTCCCCCAAGTATAGAGTGCAAGAGGATGAGGGAATTATGCATGACACTTATTTTCCAAGTTTTCATCATGGTACTTACCCAAGGCACGACAAGAGGTGGTTTTCACCATTGGATGAAATGATTTTTCTTTACTTTTTCTAATTTTTTTTTTTTGTATTTTTCTTGATTTTTTATTTTGAATTTTTAGAATAGTTTGGATGGATAAGGATGAGGCTGAATGGATATGGAAGATAGTGGATGCATGAAGGAGGAAGGGAGGACTCAAGAATCTAGTTCCATAGATGGTATCTCTTAGTATTTCTTTGAATTGGAGGTATTCTCATCGATGTTGGTAACAATAATCGGGGAGACGAAATGGATAGGGGATGGAAGATAAGGATTTGGAAAGGATTAAACTAATGGAATGGGATTGTGAAAAGTGGATGTTGGATAATGGATGGGGTTTTGAAGAATTTGTGGAAGATCAACATTGGCACACACCTTGAAGGGTGGTGGAGTAGTGGATGAGATGATTTTGGATTAGATGGAGGATAAAGTGTGGATTTTGGGAAATGTGGACCCAAAATAGAATAGGGGGATGATGGAGTTGGGATGGTAGATGTGGGGACATAAGGACCCAAAATGGATTTTGAAGATGGAGGAGTATTAGATGGAGGATTGGAGGACTTATGAATGGATGGAGCTTTTGGATTAGCAAGTTTGGATCCCAATTTTAATTTTAACTCTTTGGGAATCCACATAGTTTTTTATTTCTTCTTTTGGGGCCTTTGTGGCCTTTATGATTTTTCTTTCTTTTGGATCATATTTTTGTTTTGAGCATGTCATTTTGAGGGGACATGTTGACCCTTTGATTTTTGTGGATTTTGAGCTTTATGCTTTTTAGATTGGGCTGATGAATACTAAAAGGGGGGTGAATTAGTATACCAAAGAATTCTAAACTTAAACACTTAAATAGTTTAGCAGTAAACCGGTATAATAGTTTTACTAACAAACTGGTTAACACAAATGCAAACCAGACAGCAAAAAAGGCATTCACCCACAGAAGGAAAATCACCACAACACAAGAGATTTTGACGTGGAAACCCAAATGGGAAAAACCACGGTGAGATGAAACTCACAAGTAACTATCTGCAGAATAGTAACTAGACCGATTAAGGTCAAACTGGTTAAGGTCATACAATGTTCTTCACCAGAACAGATCCTGTTAGGACTCTCAATCTCTATTAGGAGATAAGTCCGATTAAAGACTACCTTGTGAGAGGATTTCAGATCCACATATGTGAACCGCCTTGTTAGAGGATTTACAAAGGCTTTTCTAGGCCTACCCAGTTAAGGGTTTCAGACTTGTCAAAGATGTGAGTAATCAACAAGTGAATGATCTAGCAAATAGCATAGTCTGCTTGGTTAGATCCATGATAGCTCATTGCTAATGCATTTCAGTATTACTTTAGTCTCCAATAAATCCACACTCTGTTACAACACACAAACTCGATCTTCTCTTCTAAGATCACACATACAAAAACTCATCAACCACACAAAAACCCTAACAACTACATCTACTAAAACCCTAGACATGATGTCCTTAAAAAGGAATCTGATTTCATGTCGGTCCAACAGGATTACATTGAAAGTTCCTAAGTTCATTGCATCTAGACACATTTGATAACACAACACAAAATCACCATCAAAGTGTCGGTGGATGGTAACTCATCACAAAAATACCGGTTGGTAACTCATCACAGAGTACTACCGGTTCATACAACTTTACCAATTACCAGTTGGTAACTCATCATAGAGTAATACCGGTTCAAACATTAAACTGATTACCGATTGTCCAAAAATGAAGACTGGGAAAATGATAATTGCTGCTTCAGATTCTTTGCTTCGCTTGAGATCCTTGAACCGCTTGAGGTCTTCATACTGCTTGAGATCGGTAAACACTTTCTGCAAAACACCGATAGCCTAAAGACTATAATACATAATACCAATTTGGAACAAATACCGGTTGAGCACAACTCATACATAAAAAGTGATCTCAAAGCAAGTGTGTGTCCATCAATGATAATCACAACATAAACATAAAAAATGCCAACAATCTCCCCCTTTGGCATTGAGGGAAACACTTAGGAAAATTTTTGACATCTAAGTGTTTTACAACAAAAATATGCCATAATCAAAATTACTCCCCCTAAGCATATACACTACCTGTTTTGCAGAAAATATAATATATACTAGTCCCTTATAGAGATAAACATGAAAGTATACATAACATGCATCAAAATTTTAAATATAGAATACTACTCCCCCTTTGCCAATAATGACAAAGTACAATTGAATAACCCTTGTTTCCATTTCATTAAAATCATAAGAGTTTATGACAATAAAGAGTGAAACTTGTCAAAAACTGATTTAAAGTCCTACATAAATGTCTTCATGGATAAAGACCATGACTCAAGCAATGAGGTAGCAACTTCACTTTTCGTTTGCATCTGGGATACCTATTCCTCCATGGCGTCCAAGGTACTCATCTCTTGAGTGACCGTTAAGGCATCCAAATTAAGATAGCATTTTTGAAGTATTTGCAGTCTTGGTAGTAGAACCAGTTGAAGTTCCTACAAATCTCATGTCCGGCTGTTGATCTCTAACTCTATTCTTGCATACTGGAGTTAAAACCGGTGAACGGTTTTCCTGTATGCGGTGAAGGAATCATAGGGCATCTTGAAGGTGCTTATGTATGTCTACAAATCAGTTTGCAGTTTGTCTTTCTGAGCAAGCACATCATCACAGAATAGATGAGGTTGACATATCTTACTGAGCAGCAGATTCCCCTCATCCAGAGCATGTTTTATGTCCTTATGTTCTTTCTATAGATCGGATCAGAGCTCATTTAACTTCTTTACCAAAGCAGTGTTCAGAGCCTTTTGATGCTTCTTTTTTGCATTGGCTTCAGCAACATCTTCCAAACATTGCACTTGGTCATCTACAACTATGCATAGGAGCTTCAATTGAGCTAGAGAGGAATTGGTACAAGGGAGATTGGTACCAAGAAGCAAACCGGTGAGAGTTTCCACTGCAGTTTGAATGACATCTTCCTCCTTTTTCCTCCTTGGTTTTCCCGTCACTCTTGAGCAAGCTCTGTTTCATTTCTAGACTAGAGGTCAATGGGACTGGTGATGTCAGTCGGTTTGGCTTTACCACCGGTTGCCTTTGGGGTCTCTACATGTACACTCTTTGTCGCTTCCTCCTTTTCCTTGGCTTTTTACTTACCTTCTTCTACCTTCTTTTGCTCCTCAACTTCTTTCTTTCTTTTCTCTTCTTCCTTCTTCCTTTCTTCTTCTTTCCGCTTCTCTTCTTCTTTCCTCTCCTCTTCCTTCTTCTTCTTCTCCTCTTCATGTTTCTTCTCCTCTTCCTTCTTCTTCTTCTCCTCTTCCTATTTCTTTTCTTCTTCCTTATTCTTCTTCTCCTCTTCCTATTTCTTCTCTTCTTCCTTCTTCTTCTTCTCCTCTTCCCATTTCTTCTCTTCTTCCTTCTTCTTCTTCTCCTCTTCCTATTTTCTCTTCTCCTCTTCTTTTCTCTTCTCTTCCTCTTTTCTCTTCTCTTCCTCTTTTCTCTTCTCCTCTTCATTTCTCTTCTCTTCCTCTTTTCTCTTCTCCTCTTCATTTCTCTTCTCTTCCTCTTTTCTTTTCTCTTCTTCATTTCTCTTCTCTTCCTCTTTTCTCTTCTCTTCCTCTTTTCTCTTCTCCTCTTCATTTCTCTTCTCTTTCTCTTTTCTCTTCTCTTCTTCATTTCTATTCTCCTCTTCCTTTTGCTTCTTCTCTTCTTCTGCATGTTTCCTCTTTGCTTCCTCCTTTCTCTTTTCCTCGTCCTATTTCTCTTGTCGTGTTGTTTCTATTAGTGTATTCAAACTAACATCTTCACCATCCCAAGCATCAACATCAATAGGGTCCATTTTCTCAATGACCCATTCTCCTTCATTGTTATACACCTCATCTAGTTTTGCTATTTCTAGTTCTTGTTCAGCCTTTTTGTTGGCTTCGGACATTTGGTGCAATCTCAGAGCTTCCTTGGCATGAAAGTGGGTATCTTTCACCACCTTAGGGACTTTCCCTTCTAGAAACAAGAGTCTCCTTCTCTGCATAAAGAAGAGGCCTTTATATTTTTCCATAGCTTCATAAAGTTCAGAATTCGACACATCAGGAAAATATTGAGCAAATATTTCCTCTCTTATCTCCTATTCCTTTTCTATGGCAATGCGCCATTTGTTGTCTAAAGAATTATATAAAGAATCCAGTGTCACAGATTTAATTTCTAATGGCGACCGATCATTAATACATAAATATTGAATGACTTCCTATTCTACTTCCTCCTTCTCATTATCATTGAAATCATCAAAATAATCTGCCAAATCACTCAGCACTTTTCTCCTAATGTTCTTAATAGTTCTTTGACAATGTGTTAAAGGTTTGTAAGAGGAAATATTGATATTTATCGGTGCTGATGATGCCGGTTCATTGTTGGTTGTCTTTGTCTTCTTTCTTATTTTGCTAGTCTTCTTAGGTTGTTCTTCAACTTCTGTTTCTTCTAAATCCTATGTGTTGCCTTTTGTCTTTTGCTTTCTCAAATACTTTGGTGGGTGCAACTTCCAGTTTCTTCTTTGTCGGTGACCGCTTGGTCACTTTAGGACTTGCTAAAGTAACCAGTGCTGATACAGATGCTGCTGCCTTTCCTTTCTTCACATAGGGCTCCTCAACCAGTGTAACCCTTTCCAGATAGGTAGTGGTTCTCTTCATTTTAGGATCAAGTGGTGAGGGAAGTAGGGTAGAAGCATACCCATCTAGCATGTCGTACATAACCTCATAACTCATAGGCTCCACTTCTTCCTTTCTAGGCTCAATAGCCTCCATTATGCACTCATCTACTTTGATGATAAAGTAGATGTCCTCTTCATACTTCTTGACAATATCACCAGATATTCTCAACCTTTGGCTCATCTTGCATTTGAACTCATCAAAGTATTTGTTCAAGACTTCAGGATAACTGGTTCCAACTGCTTGAAGACTTTCCCTGATTTGCTTTGTAAATGGTTGATCAGCAGACCATTGAATATCACCGACTCCTGAGAAGTATCCTTGGAAGTAGAAGAACAATCCAACCAATAGTTGTCCGAATTTAAATCTCAAGGCATTGTCCTATTTGATTGACTTCAGGTTCACCAATAGCTACCTTTACATACAATGCATAAATCAAATGAGGCATCTTTCATGATTATCCTGTAGCCAGAATTTACCACTGCAGCAGAGACAAAGTTAATTTTGCTAGCATGGAATGTCTGGTAACCTATCACCATGCAGGCATACTTGACCAGATTTTCCTTGATGGTATTGATGGTCATTCCCTATTGGTCGCTCACAAAACTGGTGAGCTTGGTCATTTTGGTCTTGCTGATCTTCCTTAGGGCTGGCACTTCTCCAACGTTACAGAAACCAGTGATGACATGAATCGATTCCAGTGTGATGTCATTTGTCCACTCCAAATAAATTTTGTCACCATGCACTCTGCTTAGAATGATCTGGATGTGATCATCTGTGAATTATTCAAGGAAATAGACCACATTGTGAAGCTTCTTCTTTTCCAAGATGTTGAATTCTGGTTTGATCTTCTTGTCCTTCCCGTAGAACAAACTCAACTGAGAATGGATCACTAGAGATCCTAGGTCTTAAATTTTACAATCAATGTATTCTAAAATACCTTCCTCAACTGTAACACCAGTGGGTATTTGGGATAGTGCATTATAATTTGCCTTCTATTGGATGAAATCTACTAAATCAATGGGTGCACTAGAACTAGAGTGTGATGCTGAAGCCATGATAAACAGAGAAACTCAAAAAATACCTTTGAAAGTTGAGATTTAGGGATTGAAAATTCCTCTTCGTCACTCACTACTTTAGTTGTTGGGTTACTGCTTTGATTTCTACACCTAACCAATTGATGTTATCTTCAAATTCTTCTTTAAGGTTTTGAAATCTCTCTGAATTGCAAGACAAATCATCTTTTGTTGCTCTACACTTGAAAACTTCTTCGCTTGAAAATTGATAAATGAAAATGACTTGAAAATCCCTTTTAAATGAATTCTCCACCTACCATAATAAATGCTCCATCATTAGGGAGTAAACCCTAATTTGCCTTTTACCTTTTCCAATCTTCCGCCAATTGACAGGTATCACATACCAGTTAAGGTTTTTTATCGATGTAAATCGGGGCTTCGAAATATTTTATCAATTTGTTTCCCCCTAAGCTTTCGTGTAGCTTAGTTTGCCGATTCAGAGATTTCCACACCAGGTGCAAAAACTGGTTCTTCTAGAGACACTTCTTCTGGCTTCTTTTTCCAAGTTTTCTTCATATCCACTTGAACAGTTTCAACATCAATCTTTCCTTCCGGAGTGACCAGTATATCATCCGATATATTCTTTCTCATTCTACAGAATCTTGTTGTATGACCTAGTTTGTTGCAATGATAGCAAACCATTCCAAGTGCTCTCCAAGGTCCATTATTCATGTTTCCATTCTTCCTTCTGCATGTTGTAGTTGTATGACCACTACCATTATAGATCAAATAGGTTGCTCTTCATCTAGTTACCGCTTGATAGCCACTGCTTCCTGGCTGATGATTACAGGTATTAAACCAGTTTGGATTTCGGTTCTCGGAGGGTTCAGGAAAGACTCCTTAACTCCTTTGAGGATACCTTCCGGTGTTGTGCATGACAGACCTACTTTCAAATGCTCTATGCCCAAACTTTTGCATGCATAACAATTTCCATTGAATCTATTGGATCTAGGCTTATTGTTTAGAAAGTAAGGAAAGTTATTGTAAGCCTTATTTCTACATACATTAGTAGTATGTCCTTCCTTGAGACAATTAAAGCAAGCAGGTTTGAACTTTTTCTTACATTTATCATTTGGTGTCAGTTGCTTCTTTGATGCTCCATCTTTTGTTCCAGAGGTCTCACCTTCCTCATAACCAAAAAAACCAAGTCCAGTGGTATTCTTCACTGGTTTTGCCGATTCAAGCTTTTGCTATAGCTTAATAGTGCTCTTATTGAATTTGGCAAGTATTTCTTTTGACTCAGTGAGTTATTTGGTAATAGCAGCATCGGATTCCTTCAAGGTTTCCTTCTCAGAAATAGCCATGTTTATTTCACCTTGAATTTCCTCTTTTTCCACTGTGCTCTCTTGGAGATGAGCGGTAAGTGCACTGATTTCTTGCTTCAGCTTGGAGATCTCATGATCTTTGTCTTTTACCAAATCTTTAGCTTTTCTCTTGTTCTCAAGCTCCTGACACATCCTAATAGTCAGTCCTTCAAGTTTTCTTCTCAGGTTGGCATTAGACTCATTCAGGTTTTCAACTTCTTCAAATAGGGCTTCCATGTCCACTTCATCGGAGGAACTATTTTTAGTTAGCTCCATCAGTTTCTCAGCATGCTCTCTCCTTTTTGCCAGAGAGGCCTTATACTTGACTTTGAGTTCATCATAGGCTTTATCAGTTTGAGTGAGCCGATGAGAGACTGAGAAAGCCTATGAGTAAGTGCTAGGTCCCGGAGACAACTGAGAGGGGGGGTGAATCAGTTGTCTAATAAATTCAAACCAAAACTAATTAACCAACTTAATGCTTAATACCAGTAAACCAGTTAAGTATGTCGGTAGATAGTGTTAACAATAAATTGTTATACCGGTAAGGATTAATGCATGAAACATAAACATAAAGTCATCCATAACACATAACACCAATATTTGTACGTGGAAACCCTATAAGGGGAAAAACCATGATGGGAAACCTTACCCACAATCAGATGATACTACTACAGATAGTAAGTGTACATAAATGGGGTTTGCACATGCAGAAAGGCCAATAGCCTAGAGCTCACTACTTAATCACAAAATGGGAGTCACACTGACTACAGTTGGATGGTTAAATCCAATAAGAGTGTACTGCACAAAATAGCATCTTCATATGTTGGATTCAGTACCGGTGTAATGGTGATATGCTTATACAAAAACCTAGCTTCACCTTCAAATGATGTCTTCGTGTATATCCCTGCTTGATCTTGCATATACCTTCACTTAATTCTTTTTCCGCATTCCACACTTGATCTTACAAATAAGATCTTACATTTATACCATACCCTAAGACCAATTTTAGTAGGTCAGCTCTACAAGATATTACAATAAAAACATTTTACATAGGATATAATATCTGATGCAATAACCGATTAAACATGTCGGATTAATGCATTTACATCAATAATAAATCATCTCCATAGCGTGCCATGCTGATCTGGAAAAGATAAACCTACCGGTGTAACCCTAGATAACTTGGACCTATTTGTTGGTAAAAGCAAATATGCAAATATGAATATACCAATGATTAAATCTTCAAAACAAAGTGTCCACATGATGTCTTCGACAGTACCAAGTGTCTTCCATATCATTCCAGGTACCGGTGAACAATATATTCTGTCGGTAAACCATATACCAGTAATTGTTGCACAGTTTACTTGCTTGCTAGTGAATGTTGTTGGATCTCCAAAGTGCTTGTTTTTAGTAGGTGTTGACATCAATGACAAAACCATACCAAAATACCAACAATCTCCCCCTTTGGCATTGATGGCAACACAAGATGGAAAAACCGTCAAAGTGCCAAAATAGAAATGCCAAATACAAAAACAACAATCTCCATTTCTCCCCTTGGGAGCAACATGTGTTTTTCCATAGATATCTCTCCCCCTTTGACATCAAATGCCAAAGTCAAGTTCATACAAAATACCAACTACTCCCCCTGAGAAGTAGCTTCCTCATCAAATACCGGAATAAAAGATTTGTCTTTTTAATTCTGCTGGTTGATGACAATCATCAACTATCTAAGTCTCTACCGGTGATGGTATGACTCCAAGCTGATCTCTGAGATACTCAAAAGTCTCCTTAGGCAAAGGTTTTGTGAAAATATCTGCAAGTTGTCCTTTAGTATTCATATAAACCAGTTTTATCTCCTTTTCTTCAACTTTTTCCCTTAGAAAATTCAGTTTGATAGAAACATGTTTTGTTTTAGAATGTAATACCGGATTCTTAGATATATCAATTGCTGCAGTGTTATCACAATATATAGTAATGGGTTCCTTGCATTTTACCTTTATGTCTTTCAACATTTGCTTATGCCATAATACCTGTGTATAGTTAGTTGCTACTGCAACATATTCTGATTCTGTTGTTGATAAAGATGTACAACTCTATTTCTTACTCAACCAAGAAACTAATCTCTTTCCAAGAAAAAATGCTCTTCCAATGGTGCTCTTTCTATCATCCACATCTCCTGCCCAATTTGCATCTATGTATGCACATAGATCAAAATTTTCATCTCTAGGATACCATGATCCAAGATTTGTTGTACGTTGTAAGTACTGAAAAATCTTTTTATTGCTGATTCATGATTTTCCCTAGGATTACTCTGAAATCTAGAAACAATACATACTGCATTCATAATATCAGGCCTGGTTTGTGTCAAATATAGTAAACCTCCTATCATAGATTTGTATCTAGTTGGATTAACAGGTGTAGACTCATCCCTTTGAGATAATTTGACATTTGTAGTCATAGGTGTACTTACCGGTTTAGAGTTCTCCATCCCAAATTTCTTTAGTAATTCTTTCAAGTACTTGGATTGACTCAAAAATATACCTTTATCAGTTTGAGAAATCTGCAAACCTAAAAAGAATTTTATTTCTCCAATCATAGACATTTCAAATTCTTGCTGCATTTCAATAGAAAATTCCTTACATAATCCATCTTCTCCTCCAAAGATTATATCATCAACAAATACTTCAATAATCAAGATGTCATCATTAGTTATTTTGTAATATAAATTGCTATCTGCATTTCCTTTAGTAAAACCAATCTTCAAAAGATACTTATCCAACCTTACATACCAAACTATTGGGGCTTGTTTCAATCCATACATAGCTTTTGTTAACCTGCAAACCATATCATTGTCATCTATCAAAGAAAATGCATCAGGTTATTCAATATATACTTCTTCTTCAAGATATCCATTCAAAAATGCACATTTAATATCCATTTGATAAACTTTGTAGTCTTTGTGAGCTACAAAAGCCAAAAATAATCTAACTACCTCAATTTTGGCTACCAGTGCAAAGGTTTTATTGTAATCAACTCCTTCTTTCTGAGAATATCCCTTACACACTAGTCTTGCTTTATTTCTGACAACCTTACCATCTTCATTAAGTTTGTTTCTAAATACCCATTTAGTTCCAATTACATTTTTATCTTTAGGTCGGGGAACTAATTGTTGGTGTAAATAAATATTCATTTTGGATATTATTACACTTACTTAAGTTAACTTAGGATAATGCATCTCTTCGTAGTTTTGATTTGAGACACTTAGGGAAGTGTGCACATAGGGATAGAGCTTGTAGGAGAAATTCCACCTTTTGTGGTCATATTTTGCTATTACACTCCACATTCGGTGGGTCATCCACCTCTTGTGGAATATTATATTATTTCTCCTACCTACCCTTAGTATTTCTTACCTACCCTTGTTTCTTATTGAGCCACATGTCATATTTGTGTGCTCATACATCCATAAGGCCTTGCCTATATAAGGAGGCCTATATTCATTGTATTGGTTAATCCAGTTGATCATTTTGCATATTGATGAGAGTACAATTAATCCAGTTGTTCTTGTCATTCTATTGTCTCTTTTATGCTTTTCATTGTGCCCTTGATCTTGGCAAAATCCTACATGGTATCAGAGCTATTGGGGCTTCATTGATCGGTTTTTGGAGACATCGTGGAAGGCTTCTATTTTCGGATTTGGGGATCTTCATTTTTTGAGGGCATCATACAGCGATTTGGACATCACCGTTGAATTCGAGAGGCTATTTCCATAAATTTCGACCATAAAGTCGACCTATTTTGGTGAGAATTTTTTTTCCCCATTTTGGTTATTATCGTACGGATTTCGAAAAAAAATTTAAAAAAAAAAAATTATTTTTCAAAAAAAAAATTTTCAAAAAATCAAAAAATCAAAAAAAAAAAAATTTTAAAAAGGTTTTTTGTTTGGGGGTCTGTAGACCCCCCCCGTACCTTGTACCTGCATGTCGCAGGTGTTGCAGGCGCCGCCCATACCTGTCGAGTTCCCCGTGCCGCTACCGCCGTGCACCTCCCGTCGGCCGCTCTGCACACCGCCGGCCGCTCCGCACACCGCCACGCCTCCAACTCCAGTGACCCGCAAACTCCCGCCGCTAGCCCTCCGACACTGATGCCTACCGTCGCCCTTCTCTATGGCGACGCTTCCCTCCCGCCGACAGTCCTCAAAACTGATGGACCCGCACCCGCCACGTGGCAGGCGGCCACTGGCCCGCGGTCGACAACCATACACACAGTCACCGCACCATGCAGTCCATCTGTACAGTGTCACGTCATCATCTGTACTGCACAGTCATCTGCACAGTCAGCAGTCCGTACAGTACGGACGCCCAGTCAGCAGAGAGGCGAAGTTTTTGCAATGGTCATACGACCATCAAATTTAACACAGTGACTTGCTGATGTCAGTGCCACATCAGCATTTTTTGAAATTTTTTTGACCCCTCTCCATTGGGCTTTTCAGTTTTGCAGTCCAACTTTGGAAGGCCATATCTTGCTCATTTTTGCTCCTTTTTTAGTGCAATTTTTTTTGAAATGGGCTAAAATTTTGTGATTTTCGCAATGGTGTGGTTATTTTCTAATTTTGATGCACAAGTTTTTTGGAATTTTCATATTCTCTCAGCTGTACCTATCCAATCCTCAATTCTACAACTTCAAAGGCCTCGTTTGAGCTCATACGACCTCCTTTTCAGGTGCCGTTTTTTTTTAAAGTGCTTATTTTTTCATCAAATTTCATAATATATGATCAAATTTTAGAGATTTTGAGTGTAAATTTTACTTTCAGATATTGGTCTTATTTGGCCTATTAGGTACTTGTAAATTGCTTGGATCTTAGTTAGATCTTTTGCATTATCAGTTTGAGACTCTTTTGGCCTTATTGAGGCAGTTGTAAAATTGTAAATCAGAAGTCCACTTTGCTATTTTTTGCAAGTGGCCCATTGTATACGCACTACTTATAAAGTGCCAAAATCATCACATTTGGGGGGGGGTTCTTTGATTGAGTGAATTTGGGGGGTGTCTTGTGTGATTGTGCCTCTCTTTGTGCTCTTTCCATTTTTTTTGCAATGAGTCCTAATAAATTTCCACCTCTAACTCCACATAATTATGCATCATGGAAAATTAAAGTTTGGAGTAAATTAATGGAAAAGGGTCTCACACACTACATAGATAGAACAATAATAGCACCACCTAATCCTAAGGCTGATCCAATTGCTCAATTAGAATGGCTCACAAAGAATTGTATGGCTCTTGGAACCTTACACAAGTATGTATCAAATGACCTCATTTTTCACATTGAGAAGTGTAAAACAATCAAAGAGGCTTGGGATATGTTTCAGAAATTGTATGGACAAGTTGATGAAATCAGAGGCTATCAGATTGACAATGAGCTCACCAACTTAGATCCCAAGACTTTTGATACAATCCAAGATTATGTCACCAAAGCAAATGAGCTAAGAGCAAAGCTTAAGGATTGTGGAATTGACAAAAAGGATGCTCAGTTGATATTCAACTTGTTGGACAAGCTTGCACCAGAATATGCAGCATTTGTATCTAGCTTCCAAACTCATCGTTTGACATTGGGGAGTTCTTATGTTATGCCTTCATTTGATGCTTTCACAAAAATGTTGATATTGGAACAATCTAAGTTGTTGAACATGGGGTTTCTCAAGTCTTCAAAGTCCAAGGCTTTGGTGGCTAATCAAGGGAATCAAGGAAGTCAAGGCAAAGATTCCAACAAGAAGAAGAAGCAATCCAAGTCTAAGCCACACCAGGAAAAAGGACAATCATCCTCTCCATCACAAGGCAATTTTTCATCCTCTTCCAAGAAGGGGACACCACCTAAGAAGGATAAACCAACTTGTGCATATTGCAAGAAGTATGGTCATGATGAGCATCGATGCCACGCAAAGCAAGTTGATGAGTTAACCAATATTCTCAAGAAAAACAACATCAACTTGCCATCCACCTACACAAAGAAGGATTCATCTCCTTCCTCTTCCTCACAGTCTAAGGGAAAAGGGCAAGCATTTGTGGCTACAACAGGTTCCTCACAGCAATGGATACTTGACTCGGGTGCCTCATATCACATGGGTTCTACAAAGGAGTAGTTTTCTTCACTGGAGCCATCTAAGGTACCTCACATTTACATAGGTGATGACACACAAGTAGAGGTTGAAGGGAAAGGTTCAGTTGACATGGATGATGGAACATTTGAGAATGTTCTCTATGTTCCTAACTTGTCTACCAACCTTCTCTCCATCTACCAAATCACTCACTATGGGAATGGAAAAAAGGTTGAGTTTACACCAGATTCAGTTGTGGTAAAGGAACTTGATGATGATGCCTTGGTAGCAGTGGGACAAGTCAATGACAACTCAAGGCTTTAATCATTCTCCCACTTTGTGCTAAGTTCACCTTCTAGGGCCTTGCTTACTCATTCAAATTCAAAAAGTAAGCTATGGCATGAGCGGTTTGGTCACCTCAACTATCGCTATCTCCAACAACTAAGCACTAAAGACATGGTCACAGGTCTACCTCAAATTATTTTTTCAGAGGATGTATGTTCAGGTTGTTCCATGGGCAAGCATCCCAAAGAGAAGTTTGATAAAGGGAAAGCTTGGAGAGCTTTGGAAGTTCTTCAACTTGTTCATAGCGATGTAGCAGGTCCATTTCCAGCACCTTCATTCAGTAAGGCTCGCTATGTTCTCACCTTCATTGATGACTACTCCCACTTCACTTGAGTCTACTTTCTTATTCATAAGAGTGAAGTATTTGATAGATTTCAGGACTTCAAGACTCATGTGGAGAAGCAGTCAGGGAAAGTGGTCAAGATTCTTCGCACAGATAATGGAAGGGAATATGTGAACAAAAGACTTGAGGATTTTTGTACATTTGAGGGGATTGATCTTCAGCATTTTGTTGCATACACTCCACAGCAGAACAGGGTTGTAGAACGCAAGAATAGAACTCTTAAAGAAATGGCTAGCTGTATGATACATGCACGTTCTCTTGATCCTACCTTTTGGGCAGAGGGTATCAGTTGTGCCACACACATCCAGAATTGGGTTCCTCACAAAGGTTTGCAAGGTATTACTCCTTTTGAAGCTTGGGCTGGTAGGAAACCAATTGTGAGACATTTCAGAGTCTTTGGGTGTCCAACATGGGCTCACATACCTCTGCAGAAATGCAAGGCATTAGAACCTCAGAGTCAGCCTTGCATATTTGTTGGATATCCTAAGGGTGTTAAGGCATACAGATTGATGGATCTAGAGACACAAGAGGTATTCATTGAGAGGAGTGTTCACTTTGAGGAAAGCTCTCCTAGCTTAGCCTCTCTACCTCCTCCACCTTCCTCCATTGTGGATAGTGATGTTAGTGATTCAGATGATGAGACTCCCTCAACTCTGACTCGCAGAGTAACACCTCCGCAGGGTCCACTTGCAGTTAAGGAGCCTCGTTCTCCACCTCCACCTAGACCTCATTGGGCTCGACAGACACTTGAGTCTGTGGGTTCTCTTGTTGGGGATCCTTCAGATACACGGAGAAATTGATCACAACATCAAGATCTTCCACATGCATTCATTGCTACCGCTTCTGATCCACAGACATTTAGGGAAGCATCAGGGGTTCCTGAGTGGGACCAAGCTATGGAGGAAGAGTATAGTTCCTTGATGAGGAACAACACATGGGATCTAGTCCATCTCCCTAAGGGGAGAAAGATGGTTCAATGTAAGTGGATCTATCAGACCAAGTTTGCAATGGATGGTAGTGTGGATAAGTATAAGGCTCGGCTTGTTGCAAAAGGTTTTTCTCAAGTTCCAGGTGTTGACTATACTGAGGCCTTTGCACCCATAACCAAGATGAACTCCATTTGTTTGACACTTGCTATTGCTGCAGCTCATGGTTGGGTTGTACATCAGATGGATGTGAAGAGTGCTTTTCTTCATGGTGATCTTGATGAGGAGATTTATATGGAGCAGCCACAGGGTTTCATCCTGGATACTTCCTTGGTTTGCAGACTAAGGAAATCTCTCTATGGCCTTAAGCAGGCCCCCAGGGCTTGGTACGCCAAGATGGATTCCTTTCTTCTCTCCGCAGGTTTCACCAGGTGTCATTCTGATCCGAATGTCTACATTTTGCGACAGGATGACTCTCACTTGATACTTGTGCTCTATGTTGATGACTTGATCATTACAGGGAGTACTTCATCCATCATTAGCAGGGTCAAATCTGCTTTGCATGACAGATTTGCTATGACTGACTTGGGTCTTTTGCACAACTTTCTCGGGATAGAGATTTCACAGTCACCTTCCGAGATTACACTATCGCAGCCCAAGTATGCTCTTGATCTACTTGCACGCTTTCATATGGCTGATTGTAAGCCTGCCTCGACTCCCTTTCTTTCAGGAGTCAAGCTTGAGGCTCATTGTTCTTCTCCACCAGTTGATGCCACTTTGTATCGTCAGCTTGTGGGTAGTCTCATCTACTTGACTCATACACGCCCTGATATTTCATTTGCAGTTGGCATGGTTTCCCGCTTCATGCAGGAACCACATGAGCTTCATTGGAAAGCCGCCAAACGCATCCTTCATTACATCCAGGGTACACATAACTATGGGATTCACTATGCAACAGGCATAGGAGTTCGCTTGGTTGGTTACACAGACTCCGATTGGGTTGGCGATCTAGTTGATCATAAGTCTACTTCTAGTTATAGTTTTCACCTTGGTTCGGGCCCCATTTGTTGGCAGAGCAAGAAGCAACATGCTATTGCTCTCTCTTCAACTGAGGCTGAGTATCGAGGCGCTGTTAACGCAGCAACTGAGACCATTTGGCTCCAGCAAATTCTCACAGAGTTTGGATTCCCACTCCACGGCCGACGGTTCTACATTGCGACAATCAGAGTGCTATTGCAATCTCGAAGAACCCGGTCCAGCACCAGCGGACCAAACACATCAAGATTCATATGCACTATATCCGAGAGCTCATCTAGGAGCAGGTCATTGATTTGCAGTATTGTCCTACAATAGAACAGGTTGTTGACATATTCACCAAACCTTTCACCGAGGGTAAGTTCTAGCAGTTGCGAGCTCTCTTGGGGGTGCGGGATGTGTCATTAGGGGGGGTCAACTGACTTCTCCTTCCTCTCTTATGGGGGGGACTTTTTCCTCTTTGAGGTTTTGTCCTTCTTCTTTGAGAGTCTTTTGTACATTCATCTCTCTTTTGGGGGGAAGTTTTTTCCCACTGGGTTTTCTCCCTTTCTCCATTTGTGAGAGATTGCATTGCATAGTTTTGCTTGTATTTACATATTGTACATGGGTACCTATCATGGCCTAGTAGCTGGGACCCATCTTACATTGTTGACTTGAGTCTTCATTCCCCTAAGTTGCACTTAAGGGGGGGTGTTGGTGTAAATAAATATTCATTTTGGATATTATTACACTTACTTAAGTTAACTTAGGATAATGCATCTCTTCGTAGTTTGGATTTGAGACACTTAGGGAAGTGTGCACATAGGGATAGAGCTTGTAGGAGAAATTCCACCTTTTGTGGTCTTTTTTTTCTATTACACTCCACATTCGGTGGGTCATCCACCTCTTGTGGAATATTATATTATTTCTCCTACCTACCCTTAGTATTTCTTACCTACCCTTGTTTCTCATTGAGCCACATGTCATATTTGTGTGCTCATACATCCATAAGGCCTTGCCTATATAAGTAGGCCTATATTCATTGTATTGGTTAATCCAGTTGATCATTTTGCATATCGATGAGAATATAGTTTGTTCTTGTCATTCTATTGTCTCTTTTATGCTTTTCATTGTGCCCTTGATCTTGGCAAAATCCTACACTAATGTCCAAGTATTATTTTTCTTAATTTGTCCTAATTCTTCTTCCATAGCTTTAATCCAAAAATAATCTTCACATGCCTCATTGATAGATGATGGTTCAATTTCAGAAATAAGACATACCTCTTCATTTGCCAATCTTCCTCTTGTCATAACTCCCTTAAATTTGTTTTCAATTATATGATCTTTAGAATGATTCAATCTTACATACCGGGGTGTCTTAGTTTGTTGTTGTTCTTCAATTACTGTGGAATCTTCTGATGATACCGGGGTAACTGGATCTTCATTCTGTACCGGTGGATTCAGTATAGGTTCATTTGTCACAATTTCTATTTCCGGTTCAGAGTCTATATACCTTGAAGTTCCTCTGAATTGTTCATCAATCTTTACATTTGTACTCTCAACAATTTTCTGCAATCTCTTATTAAAACATCTATATGCCTTGCTCTTAGATGAATAACCAAGAAATATTCCTTCATCACTTCTAGGATCAAATTTGCCAGTATACTCATCTCTTCTAATATAACATTTACTTCCAAAAATTCTGAAATACTTAAGAGTAGGAGTGTTACCAAACCATAGTTCATGAGGGGTCTTACCAGTTTCACCTTTGATGTGAACTTTGTTGAATGTATAGACAGTAGTGCTAACTGCCTCTCTCCAATACACATGTGGTAGATTTGCTTCGGATAACATACTTCTAGCTACATCCAAGATAGTTTTGTTTTTCCTTTCAACAACTCCATTTTGTTGTGGTGTCTGAGGTGCTGATAACTGTCTTATGATTCCATTCACTTCACAGAATGTATTAAAGTCCTTAGATGTGAATTCTCCTCCTTGATATGATCTTAAACATTTGATTTTCTTGCCGGTTTCATTTTCAACCATTCCTTTGAACAGTTTGAACTTTCCAAGTGCTTCTAATTTTTCTCTAAGAAAAGTAACCCAACACATTCTAGAATAATCATCAATAATTAGCATGAAATATCTATCACCTTGTAAGCTTATAGCTCTAGCTGGACCACATAAATCAGTGTGATTTAAATCAAGAGCATTATTGGATTTTTCTGGAATACTTTTGAAACTAGCTCTAACTTGTTTTCCAAATTGACATTCCTTACAAATTGTATTATGAGGTTTCACAATTTTAGGTAGATCTCTAACTGCCTTAGAAGTACTGATTTTTACCATGCAATCAAAATTTACATGACATAGTCTCTTATGCCATAACCAACTTTCATCTATATGTGCAATTAAGCATGCCTTTTCACTGTTATTCAAATGAAAGATATTGCCTCTAGTCTGATTACCGGTTGCAATTTCCAAACCAATTCTATTCATGATTTTGCATTTTTCATTTTTAAATTATAACTAAAATCCCTTCTCAATTAATTGACCAACACTTAAAAGATTATGCTTTAATCCTTCAACATAGTAGACATTGTCAGTGTTATGCTTACCATCAAGAGATGTTGAACCCTTACCTTTGATTGAACAGGCTTTGTCATCTCCAAATCTTACTAAACCTCCATTGTATTCTTGAAAGTTCAAGAATTTACCTTTGTCTCCAGTCATGTGATGTGAGCATCTTGAGTCAATGATCCATTCATCCTTTCCTTCAACTTTAGCTACTAGGGATTGTTCTACCAGTTGAGCAGTAGGTGTCGGTTGATCTTCTATTATAGCAAAAAAAACCCATCCATTGTCTGTTGGATCCTCATCAAAATCATCAGTCACACCTTCATCAGCAATGTAACAAGATTTATCTTTGTTCTTTTTAAATCTGTATCTTTGATATTCGGGATTACGCTTGTATGTTCTTCTAGCTTCTTCTCTTAGTCTAGCATGTCTATCAGGACATCTTGAAGCCATATGACCAATCTTATTGCACTTAAAACATTTAAAGGGTGCTTTACCTTCATACTTCCAATTGGACCTTTTGGCATTTTTCTTGCAAATAGTGCTTCAAGTTCTTCAAGCTCTTCATTCTCCTTTCTGGATTCTTCAAGTTCTCTTGCATAAAAGGCTCTCCAGTCTGATTTGTCAAATGATGGAGCAGATGATGTTGATGCTTTAAAGGCTAAATCAGTTTTTATAGTAGCAATAGGACCAAATTCCTCAATTTCAAAGGCTGAAAGTTTTCCAATCAATGTATCCCTAGTTACTGATGTATTAGGCATTGTTCTCAACTCATTTATAGTAGTAACCTTCATTTTATATGCTGGTGGAAAACCTCTTAAGATTTTTGAAACAATTTCATCCTCACTCAAGGTTCCTCCAAAACATTTAATACCCAAAACAATTTCATTTACTCTTTCCATAAAAGCATAAATCCTTTCATCTTCTTCCATTTTTAGATGTTCATACCTGACTCGGAAGATTTCAAGTTTTGCAATTTTGACTATGGAATCTCCTTCATTCAGTGTTTCCAAATGATCCCAAATAGCTTTAGTAGTAGACCTATCTGATAATCCCATGATTTGTTGATCTGATAATGCGCTCAAAAGTGCTTCTCTTGCTTTGCAGTCATTTCTTCATCTTTAGCAAAGGTAATTGGAGTAGTCTGACCAGCTACAGTAGCAGTATAACCATTCTTAGTAACCTCCTAGATGTCTTTACCAATGCAATTCAGATGTGTCTCCATTCTGATCTTCCATATCCCATAGTTGGTTTCATCAAGTTTAGGACTATCCTTCCTGAAATAATTAGTAGACATTGGATCTCCTCAAGTTGTTAAACTTCTGCAAAAGAGGACTAGGCTCTGATACCAATTGTTAGGTCCTAGAGACAACTGAGAGGGGGGGTGAATCAATTGTCTAATAAATTCAAACCAAAACTAATTAACCAACTTAATGCTTAATACCGATAAACCAGTTAAGTATGCTGGTAGATAGTGTTAACGGTAAATTGATATACCGGTAAGGATTAATGCATGAAACATAAACATAAAGTCATCCATAACACATAACACCAATATTTGTACGTGGAAACCCTGTAAGGGGAAAAACCACGATGGGAAACCTTACCCACAATCAGATGATACTACTGCAAATAGTAAGTGTACATAAATGGGGTCTACACATGCAAAAAGGCTAACAGCCTAGAGCTCACTGCTCAATCACAAAATGGGAGTCACACTGACTACAGTTGGATGGTTAAATCCAATAAGAATGTACTGCACAAAATAGCATCTTCATATGCTGGATTTAGTACTGGTGTAATGTTGATATGCTTATACAAAAACCTAGCTTCACCTTCAAATGATGTCTTCGTGTATATCCCTGCTTGATCTCACATATACCTTCACTTAATTCTTTTTCTACATTCCACACTTGATCTTACAAATAAGATCTTACATTTATACCATACCCTAAGACCAATTTTAGTAGGTCTGCTCTACAAGATATTACAATAAAAACATTTTACATACAATATAATATCTGATGCAATAACTGATTAAACATGTCGGCTTAATGCATTTACATCAATAATAAATCATCTCCATAGCATGTCATGCTGATTTGGAAAAGATAAACCTACCGTTGTAACCCTAGATAACCTGGACCTATTTGTTGGTAAAAGCAAATATGCAAATATGAATATACCAATGATTAATTCTTCAAAACAAAGTGTCCACACGATGTCTTCGACACTACCAAGTGTCTTCCATATCATTCTAGGTACCGGTGAACAATATATTATGTCGGTGAACCATATACCAGTAACTGTTGCATAGTTTACTTGCTTGCCGGTGAATGTTGCTGGATCTCCAAAGTGCTTGTTTTTAGTAGGTGTTGACATCAATGACAAAACCATACCAAAATACCAACAGTAAGTTCCCTCACAGTGTATTCCCCCATATCTCTTTCCAAGTGGTTAAACTTATAGAAAGGTTGGCTTTGATACCAATTGATGAATACTAAGAGGGGGGGGTGAATTAGTATACCAAAGAATACTCAACTTAAACACTTAAACAGTTTAGCAGTAAACCGGTATAACAGTTTTACTAACAAATCGGTTAACATAGATGCAAACTAGACAGCAAAAAAGGCATTCACCCACAGAAGCACCATCACCATAACACAAGATATTTTAACGTGGAAACCCAAATGGGAAAAACCACTGTGAGATGAAACTCACAAGTAACTATCTACAGAATAGTAACCAGACTAGTTAAGGTCATACAATGTTCTTCACTAGAACAGATCCTATTAGGAATCTCAATCTCTGTTAGGAGATAAGTCCGATTATAGACTACCTTGTGAGAGGATTTCAGATCCACAGATGTGAACCACCTTGTTAGAGGATTTACAAAGGCTTTTCTTGGCATACTCGATTAAGGGTTTCAGACTTGTCGAAGATGTGAGTAATCAACAAGTGAATGATCTAGCAAATAGCACAGTCTGCTTGGTTAGATCCATGATAGCTCATTGCTAATGCATTTTAGCATTACTTCAATCTCCAGTAAATCTAGACTTGGTTACAGCACACAGAATCGATCTTCTCTTCTAAGATCGCACATACAAAAACTCATCAACCACACAAAAACCCTAACAGCTACATCTACTAAAACCCTAGACATGATTTCCTTAAAAAGGAATCTGATATCATGTCGGTCCAATAGGATTACATTGCAAGTTCCTAGGTTCATTGCATCTAGACACATTTGATAACACAACACAAAATCACTATCAAAGTGTCAGTGGACGGTAACTCATCACAAAAATACCGATTGGTAACTCATCACAGAGTATTGCCGGTTCATACAACTTTACCAATTACTGGTTGGTAACTCATCACAGAGTAATACCGGTTCAAACATTAAACTGATTACCAGTTGTCCAAAATTGAAGACTGGGAAAATGATAATTGTCGCTTTATTTTCTTCACTCCGCTTGAGATCCTCGAACTACTTGAGGTCTTCATACCGCTTGAGATTGGTAAACACTTTCTAAAAAACACCGATAGCCTAAAGACTATAATACATAATACCAGTTGAGCATAACTCATACATAAAAAGTGATCTCAAAGCAAGTGTGTGTCAATCAATGACAATCACAACATAAACATCAAAAATGCCAACATGGGCATCCAAATTGCTTCCAATAACAATGGGATGGGTGCATGAGGATGAATGACTTAATGATTTTATGGATGGTGGGATGGAAGGAGTGTGTTTGGATGCATTCAATGATGTGTGCCTCTGTTGATCTTACTTTAGGATTATTTGAGGTGATAGGGTGGCAGATGGAGGGATGTAAGGGCCCAAAATGGATGGAAGGAATGGAGGATTTAGCTTTGGAATATAGGGTCCCAAAATGGATGTGGATGATGAGGGATAACGGGATTTGGATTTTTATGAAGGAAATTTGGATTTAAGATGACTAGAGGATGTACAAACATATTGAGCATTAGCTTGAGGACCCTTATTATTTCGGAAATGAAATGTGAGTCCATTTTGAGGGGGATGAGATGTGGAAGGAAGATTAGGATCTTTAGATGGATTGGGATCATGACATAGAGGTGAAGGGATACTTTGATCTTGACTAGGAGGGGTATCATGAGATATTTTGGGAGGGGTGATTGGACCATGAGATGGAACAGGATCATGTGATGGAAGAGGATCATGCAATGATAGAGGAATCGTATGATCATCAGAGGAAGTGGATGGAATGCCATCATTAGATGGAGTGGAGCGAGATACATCATGAGATGGAGAGGATTCTATTCTAGCATGCTTTGGAATAGGATTTTGGCATGTTTGGAGTTGTGGGTATTGTGTGATGGAGGAAGATATTGTTGGCAAATGCACACTCCAATGAGATATTGTAGGTGATTGAAGTTTTTGTCATTGATGGCAACCTTACAATCCTATGACACTGGCAAGAAAATTTACTGGCACTGGCAAAGACAGACTCTACACCAGCATAGAGACCATTGGTAGTAAAAGGAAGCATACCGGCACAGAAGCTGACATGAATTTTGTTTGTAATGTATTTTGTTAATTATTGTAAATTTATTGTAAGCCGACTTGGCAAGTTGTAAAATGACTCATATATATAAGAGATCATTGTAGAATATTTTGTAATAGAAGGAAGAAAATATATAGGTGAAATAAGGCAGACCTATTAGGTGAATTATAGGTTAAGGGTTTATGTATGAAGCAGATCTATAAACCGGTACTGGATCTAGCATAGTAGATGCTATTTTAAAGCAGTACAAGACATTGGATTTATATAATCCATTTTGTAAGTCAGTGAGACTTCCCATTTTGTAATTGAGCAGTGAGCTCTAGGCACTTGGCCTTCCTACATGTGCAGGCCCCTCTTGTAGTAGTAATATTCTCTTATTGGCCAATAAGTGAATATTGTGGGTCACAAATCCCACCAAGGTTTTTCCCACACCGGGTTTCCTCATTAAACTGTTGTGTTATGGTGTGTTTTTCATGTGGTTGTTGTTATCTCTGTTTATTGCATTATTTCTTATTTACTGGTATACAGTATTTCTTTGCTCTACATGTTTTAAGTTAAGAAAATCTTACAACTGGTTAGATACTGATTCACCCCCCCCCCCCTCTCAGTATCTATGGGAATCCTAACAATTGCTATCAGAGCTTGGTCCTCTATTTTTAAAAGCCTAACAGCTTGAGGAAGATCTTGACACCGGTAGAGATGGAAAACTTGATGAAGCAATTAGAAGCAGCTCTCTCAGACTATGATGCAGAAAAATTGAAAAATATAAAACTTGAAGATGATCTAAAAGTTGCACAGGATATTATTCAAGCACTTCAAGAAAATCTTACCATTACAAGAAACAAGAGAAGAGAACTTTGTGAAAAGATGAAAAATGAGAATGATGAAAAGGAAACTCTTAGTGATCTGATGAATAAGCTGAAACAAGAAAACATGACAACAAAGAATGAGATGCAGGATATGACTGTGTGGGGGAAAAAGTGACACTAAGCAAACATGCCCTAATCTCACTTTCAATCACACACTTGTGGAATACAAAAGAGCCTAGAGGTATCACACAATTGGCTACTTCTTTTTGTGGAAGAGAGAGCCATGGGCTACCTATTAGGATTTCTATTCCTTTGTTACAAATGATAGATAGAATGATGCAAGTTCAATCCCTAACCCCAAAGTGCAAGTATGAACTAATAACAACATTGCAGAATTGAACTTAAATAATGGAAAGCTGTAAACACAAGGACAAAACAAGAATGTAAATGCATACCCGGTGTTAAAATATGAGTGAAAATGTTCGGGATGGGGGCGCGGGCACCACTGTCCTGATTCTGCTCCTGAAACTGTTGTTTTTGCAACCTGAAAAGCTGTCAGAAAGTTGCTGAAAGTTGCTGTCTGACAGAAGGACCAGGGTGCCCAGCGCCCCTGTCCCAGGGACCAGGGTGCCCAGCACCCCTGTCCTGGCAGGACCAGGGTGCCCCACACCCCTGTCCTGGTCTTTTGCTCTGCAATTTGGTGTGGAGTGTTGTCTCGACCTGCTTTTCCCGGATCTGTAACCTGCGGCTTCGTCCGAGTCCCGAAACCTGCACTTATATCTGAAAAGGGTGTTGTGGGTGGCTATATAGGGTTTTGCCTTAGTCAAACCCCCGCTTTGGTGATTTCCACCTCCATGAATAGCCAAGTTGTATTGTAAAAGTAATGTGTGTGCAGACCTTGTGTGTGTGCAAGATCCTAAAATGCAAGTAAGCAAACTAGAGCAACCTAGAAAGTAAACCCTAATTGCTTGTAAATGATAATGTAAGTGCTCCAAATCAAGATGCAAAGTGATCTAAAGCATGAATACAAATGATATAATGAGGCTTATGCAAAGACATGAAAACAACATGAAATCATACCCAACCCCAAGGGAGGGGTACAAGCCAATCTTCAGTCGGTGATTCCCTTTTGCTCTTCAATGTCTTCAAAGCCCTAAATGGATGAATGAAATTGATGAATGCTTGATGGATGGATGTTGAATGTTGTTGAAGTCTTCAAAGATCTGCTCTTTCACTGCATAGAAGGCCCTTGAAACCAAAAATCTGGATCCTTTCAAATGAAGAAAGAGAGCTCTTATATATGAAACCCTAGGTCTTAATTTCAACTTTTGGCCGACCTAGAGATTGAATCTCCCGCCAATTTCTTGGGGTTAAGCTTTATTTTATGATTGGATCGCGCTCCTAAAATTTTGGGAAAAATGTCCGGGACCATGTGCACTCCGGGCGCCATGGTCACGACAACTTTTCACCAAATTTTCAGGGCCATCGGATATGATGATTTTAGAGTGAATCCCGAAGTTACAGCTGATTTTGAGATGTTTTGACCCCCGAAATCAAGCCCCCAAGTTCAAAATAGGACCTAATTAGGGTTTTTGATTAAATGATGTATTGGAAGAGTAAAATGAAAGGGGCACACTTTAATGAAAAGGGCCCAAGTTTATGATATGGGAGATGATAAAATATAACCTTAGACCTAATTAATTTGATTAATTAAGTGCTAAAGGGGAAATGCAATGCAAAATGCGCCAAGGCAGGAGCTAAACCAAGTGTGAAATTGTACCACTTTAGCAAGTGCGTACAATTTACGACGCTACATTTAGCCCCCACTTTAGCGGTCATATGAACACTACGTGCATATGCAAGCTAAAGTACAGAAAAGTAAACATTATCTGAAAAAGGATATATCCATAAGTTGTCGGACGAAGCCCCCAGCGGTATCTACAGTACACAGTTAGGAACCACACCCTACAAAACACACGTTAGATCACAAAATCACCTAATGCTTACTAAGGAAGGTGATGAAAATTCAAGGGTAGCTATATGCCCCCCCCTGTTTCGGCTTGCTAATTTTAGTGAGTTGAAACAGGGTATCATGTTTACCACTTCGAATTGTTAAAGAATATTGATAACAAATGCTCACAAGAAGATTTGATATGAGATCAAAAACCAATGGAGAATCATTTGGTAAGAAAGAGGACTAAATCTCAATTCCAACACAACAAAGAGTGTGAGGATTTGAGAGTTCTCTAACACAAGATGAAGGATGTAAAAGGAAACAAAATGCAAGGAGAAGAAAAGAATGGAAAAAAGCATGAATACACACATTGGTGATCCATGAGAAGAATAGTGAGAGAGAAAACATGGACTTCTCGCCCCTAGATCTTGTCTAGGTGATCCATGGGAAAAAGGACATGGAAAACTAGCCCCTAGAGTCTATATAGGTGATCCATGTAAGGGAGGAGAGTGAGAAAGTCTAGCCTTATGCCGCTAGTTCCACTCAACCTCGTGCATGTGTGTGTAAGAGAGGTTAGAAGCACCTCATAGGAGTCTATGCCCGAGTATGCTACAACCTGTATATGTATAGTACAAAAGTGTGACATCTCGCTCTAAGAGTCTGTGCTCTGGTTCCAAGAATAATCACCTTGCATAAAAGAAAAATGGAGACATCTCGCTCTAAGAGTCTGTGCTCTGGTTCCGAGAATGACCCATTGCTCAAAAAGTGTCATGTTTATGTCATAAGCAAAGTAGAACAAGGATACCTACCTTCATCACAAAAGAAGATACCCCAAAAATGCAACAATGTCATAGATCCAAGCAAGAGAGTTTTTTACTCTTTAAGCAAGGATAAGATAGTTGAAAAGGGATATCTTGTAGTATGTGTAAAGGAGATCCTTAGAGGAGAAGAGATCTTTGTACAAAAGACACCTATCCCCAAGAGGAATTGTGTTTGACAAATATAACATCTTCTAGAATAAGACAAAGAAGAGAATAAGAATGCAATACTTCCTTCTTTTGCGAGGTGAAAGTGATTCTTAATGAAGGATGACGCTCTTTTTAACCCAATTGGGAGGGTGAATTCATTATGGATGTATTTTACCAAGTGAAAAAGAGGTTGTAGTCAAGGACTTACACCCCTTGTAAGAGAGAATCCTTGAACAAACAACAACAAATGCATACAAGGAATAACATCAAGTAATAAAGTTCAAACCATCCACGAAATAGGAAAAAGTGGATCCTTAGAAAAAAAATAAGGAAAGATCATTGCCTCCGAAGGATGAGAAGGACTTACACAATCTTCCAGGGAGAGATTTAGACATAAGCAAAATGTACTACATACTCACATGAGTTCATGCAAGCAAGACATTAGTGTATGTAAAATGCTCCTCACAAGAAGTGGGTAGGATAAGAAAGAGAATACACATCTTCTCCCATATCTAGGAAAAGAGGATTCTAAAGAAAAGACGATCAATATTTCCACATTATTACCCCATAGGAACAAGAGATAACATAGAAAAATTAGGCTATTATGTTGCTTCAAAAATATGATTGCACTTGAAATTGTACCATCATGAATGACAATGAGCCCCCAGTAAATGAGCTACCAATGTCACATAATGATGAGCAACATAATAGCCATTAATGTTATTTAAAGACATGATGGATTGAATGAGGTATTTGAATATGACATGCTAAATGCTCAACTATAAGTGAGATCAAAAACATGTATAAAATGATAAAAATTGAAGAACAAAAGTCACAAGAAATCTTAGAAGAGGAATGAGTGTAATCTATTAGAGCCTTGTCCCTGGAGGAAAGGACTTTATGATGAATAGGAGATAAAGATTCATAAGTGGATTTAGAAATTTGAGGGGATTTATAAAGAGATTTGTTCATCGCCAAGATTTCCTTATGAGGGGAATGAGAGTTGATAGAAGTAGAAGATGATTTAGTTGAAGTGAGATCATCATCACTACTAAATATAGCATTCACATTGAGAGATGGTCTTTTAGATGCTTTGGTGGGCTTAGAAAGATTATATCCAAGTCCAAATGAATATTCATGCATGTTATGTTCTAAAGGAACTTTAATTCCTTGTTCATTTGTGCCACAACCATTTCCACTATAGCCACTCTTAGCCAAAATGTGAAAACCACGACCATAACGATTAGCCATTTCAGAAAGAAAAGGTGGTTTTTCATAAGACAAAGAATCAAATTTTTCAGAATTAGAGGTGTGAGGAGAAGAAGTTTGAGAAGCGGCCACAAAATTATTGCTCATAGGTTCAGGTAAGACTGATTGATCTCTAGTTTCTTCCTTCTTTTTAACTTTAAGCTCTCTAGGAGGAACCCTATACTCACCTACAAAGGTGGGATTGAAATCAAGAGATCCCCAATCATCTTCTGCAAGAACCTTCTCAAGATCAAAAGCCTTTTCATGTGTAGATTCAAGTTGAGAAGAATCTTCTTCAGGAACTTCAGACTCATCCAAAGAATTTTGATTATCAGAGGGTGATGATTCATCCATAGGTATCTTGTTTAACGAGTCATCACTAGAAGAGGAAGGCTTAGAAGAACTCCCTTTGGAAGTAGATGTTTGCAAACAAGATTGAAAATTAGTATCACCTATCAAGGTATATGTCTTATTATTATAAATAAATTTAACTTGTCTATGCAATGTAGAGGGGATAGCTTGCATATTGTGAATCCAAGGTCTCCCTAATAACAAGTTGTATGTTAGATTTCCCGACATAACATGGATAGGAGTAGGCAAAGTAACAGGTCCCACTGTGATGGGTAAGGTGATAATACCTAATGAAGACTTAGCCACATTATCAAAGCCTCGAATGGGATGAGAGTCAGGCTCAATAAGGGATGTATCCACATTCATCTTATGCAATAGATTAATGCTACACACATTAAGGCCAGAACCATTATCTACCAGTGTTCGTCTTACAGCAGTGTCATTTATGATAACCACAATCATCAAGGGATCATATTGATGTTGAATTTCACTAGTAGGCAACTCATCTTGAGTAAACACAATTTGAGCTTTAGGATTCATCACAGAGCTAACCAAAGACACTATATTACTAGATGTATTAGGTGGAGGAACATTCAAATCTTTCAAGGCATCTTGTAACATACCATGTTGAGCAGAAGAAGTTTGGATCAAATCCCAAAGGGATATCTTAGCAGGAGTAGTTTTAAGTTGTTCTATGAGATCATATTCCTTACCAAGAACTTGTGAAATACGTGGAGCTTGCGGAAGAATAGGTTGGGAAGGAGGAAGTGAAGTTGGGATAACTGGAGGAGGATTAGGTTGCCTATTGTTTCTTGTGTTATAAGTATGGGCAACCGCATGATAACTCTCTCTAGTCAGTTGTTTAGCATACTCATAAGGGCTCTTAGTAGAATAACCTCCTTGCACAGTAATAATAGGTTTCTTAGGAGTGCAAAAAGAATCATTAGCATAACCACCTTGAACCACTAAGATAGGCTTATTTAAAGGTTGAGAATTTTGAGAAGGACAAGCACCTTGGATAGTGAAGAGAGGTTTGTTAGGTGTTTCATTTACATGTATCAAATTGATTGAGGATGGTTTAGAGGAATGAACAAAAGTGTTGGAAGAATCATTGATAGTCTTCTCTTGCACTAAAATCTTATCACGGATTAAATCACTTTTAGGAGAGAGACAAGGGGTAGGCATTGATGTTCTAGTAGGAAGAGGAAAGGTCATATCATCCTCTATCATCAAATGATCTACATGGGGAATAAACTCTCTAGGAGAAGGATCAACATTACTCTCTAAAGTCTCACTTTTGAGAGGGAGATCTTTGAAAGAGATGTTAACCATCTTGCTTTGAACTAGGGTATCCTTATGAGTAGAACCAAGTTGAGGAGAGGGAGATGCTTTATTTTTAGAGGGAGAATAATTGAGATTCAAGGAAGGTGAGAAACTATCAAGGGAGTTTTCAATCTTGATTTCATCCCCTTTGGCTAGGGCTCTCTCATGGGGTATAGAATAGTCTACACCTTCTTCTAATGGTTCATCCCAAATAGTGAGGTTGTTGAAAGGAATGTTTGAAGTATTGTCAATTTTGGGAGAGGAGATAACATTGTTTATTAATTCCTCATCCTTAGGAGGGAGAGCATCAATAGATGTGTTAAACTCATCCTCTTTCCTCAAAATATGTTCAATATGATCTTTAGGGGAGAGAGAATTAAGGAAATTGCTTATTATTTCATCTTCTTTCTCTAAGGGATGCTTATGGGTAAGACAAACTTTAGGAGAAGGGTAAACATTTATCATTAATTCATCATCTCTAGTGGGAATTTTGTTGGAAAAGGAAATGCCATCACTAGGAAATGTAGGGATAATGTCATCTTCTTGCACAAAAGGATCCTCATGAAGGGAGTGTTTTTTAGGAGGAACATGAACATATTTCTCCAAAGATTCATGCTTAGGAAGGAGATCTTTGAAAGAAGTGTTCATAACATCTTGTTGCACTAACATGCCCCCATTGGAAGGACCAACTTTAGGAGAAAATAATCCAATGTCCATCAATACCTTTTCACTTAGAGAGGCATCATGTAGGGAAGATGAAGTAACATTAAGAAAGGTGTTTATGATATCATTCTCTTCCTCTAGGATAGCTAAATAGGAAGGGCACATTTTAGGAGAATTGTCAAGATCACTCTTAAAGTCTTCATCCTTAGAGAATGGGAGAGTCTCAAAGGGATTGGTAGCAACTCTTTTAGGCACTAAAATGTTGTTATAGATGGGGGGAGGTTCTTTAGGAGAAGGAAAAATTGAAACAAGGGAAGCTAACCCATTATCACATCTATGAAATGAATGCATCATGACAACAATTTTCCTCTTTCAAATGATAACACATGCAAAATAGAAGGAAAAGTTTAATTTTAACCAATGCAAGCACTTAGAATGTAGATTTAGAAAATGAAATTTATGATTCAAATGAGTTCCTAAATCAGATTTGAAATTATTGATCC
The DNA here is from genome assembly GCF_030272615.1 of Cryptomeria japonica. Lineage (NCBI taxonomy): Eukaryota > Viridiplantae > Streptophyta > Pinopsida > Cupressales > Cupressaceae > Cryptomeria > Cryptomeria japonica. Next base: position 701,004,169 of record NC_081412.1, on the reverse strand, counting down.
CAATTAAGCTATCCACAAGTTCAAATTAGGGTTTTAGCAAAAATTTCCTCTAGATTTTTGAATCTTGCAAGAAATTAAAACTTGTAAATACAAATTTGAATTTGAAATAGCATAAATACTCAATTCTGAAAACATAAATCAGAATTAGAGAAGATTGGAGTTCACGTCGGGTTCACCAAAATGTGTGGGGGAAAAAGTGACACTAAGCAAACATGCCCTAATCTCACTTTCAATCACACACTTGTGGAATACGAAAGAGCCTAGAGGTATCACACAATTGGCTACTTCTTTTTGTGGAAGAGAGAGCCACGGGCTACCTATTAGGATTTCTATTCCTTTGTTGCAAATGATAGATAGAATGATGCAAGTTCAATCCCTAACCCCAAAGTGCAAGTATGAACTAATAACAACATTGCAGAATTGAACTTAAATAATGGAAAGCTGTAAACACAAGGACAAAACAAGAATGTAAATGCGTACCTGGTGTTAAAATATGAGTGAAAATGTTCGGGATGGGGGCGCGGGCGCCACTGTCCTGATTCTGCTCCTGAAACTGCTATTTTTGCAACCTGAAAAGCTGTCAGAAAGTTGCTGAAAGTTGCTGTCTGACAGAAGGACCAGGGCGCCCAGCGCCCCTGTCCTGGTAGGACCAGGGCGCCCCACGCCCCTGTCCTGGCAGGACCAGGGTGCCCCACGCCCCTGTCTTGGTCTTTTTCTCTGCAATTTGGTGTGGAGTGCTGTCTCGACCTGCTTTTCCCGGATCTGTAACCTGCGGCGTCGTCCGAGTCCCGAAACCTGCACTTATATCTGAAAAGGGTGTTGTGGGCGGCTATATAGGGTTTTGCCTTAGTCAAACCCCCGCTTTGGTGATTTCCACCTCCACGAATAGCCAAGTTGTATTGTAAAAGTAATGTGTGTGCAGACCTTGTGTGTGTGCAAGATCCTAAAATGCAAGTAAGCAAACTAGAGCAACCTAGAAAGTAAACCCTAATTGCTTGTAAATGATAATGTAAGTGCTCCAAATCAAGATGCAAAGTGATCTAAAGCATGAATACAAATGATATAATGAGGCTTATGCAAAGACATGAAAACAACATGAAATCATACCCAACCCCAAGGGAGGGGTACAGCCAATCTTCAGTCGGTGATTCCCTTTTGCTCTTCAATGTCTTCAAAGCCCTAAATGGATGAATGAAATTGATGAATGCTTGATGGATGGATGTTGAATGTTGTTGAAGTCTTCAAAGATCTTCTCTTTCACTGCATAGAAGGCCCTTGAAACCAAAAATCTGGATCCTTTCAAATGAAGAAAGAGAGCTCTTATATATGAAACCCTAGGTCTTAATTTCAACTTTTGGCCGACCTAGAGATTGAATCTCCCACCAATTTCTTGGGGTTGAGCTTTATTTTATGATTGGATCGTGCTCCTAAAATTTTGGGAAAAATGTCCGGGACCATGTGCACTCCGGGCGCCATGGTCCCGACAACTTTTCACCAAATTTTCAGGGCCATCGGATATAATGATTTTAGAGAGAATCCCGAAGTTACAGCTGATTTTGAGATGTTTTGACCCCCGAAATCAAGCCCCCAAGTTCAAAATAGGACCTAATTAGGGTTTTTGATTAAATGATGTATTGGAAGAATAAAATGAAAGGGGCACACTTTAATGAAAAGGGCCCAATTTTATGATATGGGAGATGATAAAATAGAACCTTAGACCTAATTAATTTGATTAATTAAGTGCTAAAGGGGAAATGCAATGCAAAATGAAAAATGCGCCAAGGTGGGAGCTAAACCAAGTGTGAAATTGTACCACTTTAGAAAGTGCGTACAATTTACGACGCTACAATGACTATGAGATTTTGTAAATAAATTGAAGATAGGTAGAAGAATGAAGAAGACTTGACTAGAAGACTGAATGATGCTACAAATGAAAACACAAGACTTAGTTATGAAAATGATATGTTGAAAATAGCTCTGATGCATGCACAGAATGACTCAAATAAACTCATGAGACAAAAAAGTATCTTGGAAGAAGAACTGGTTGCTGCAAATCAACATAAAGAAAAATTCAAGAAAAGCTCAGAAGAACTTGGTAACTTTTTGAAAAATCAGAAACCTAATGGTGACACTAATGGTCTTGGCTTTGAAGCTGGTGAAAGCTCCGGTACTGCAAACACACAGGATCAAGGCAAACCAGTAAGACAACCTACTACTTATAAATTTAATGGCAAATGTTTTAACTGTAACAAGTATGGTCATAGAGAAAATCAATGTAGATCTAGAAATTATCAGAATACCAATACTCCCAGCGGTCAATGTTCAAAATGCAACAAAGTTGGTCACAATTCAGAGAATTACAGAATGAATGTAAGATGTTATGTTTGTGGAAGATTTGGACACTTATCTAATCAATGCAGAACACAAACCAGCATAGGATATGGAAAAGCTATTCAGAAAAATAATGTGACTTGTTATGCCTGTAACAAGATTGGACATATTGCAAAATTTTGTAGAAGCAAGTCCTCACCGGTAAATAACAAAGGTCCTAGTTTGAAAGGTAAAGAAAAGGTTGAAGAAGTAAAGCAGGAATTCTCAAAACAATGGATCAGGAAATCAAATCTAAATGGTGATAGGAACACTCCTCCACCAGCAGAATAGAGTAACACTCCACCAGCAGAAGAGAGTAACACTCCACCGGCAAGAGACTCTTCATCTAACTAAAAAAAATTCCCTTGAGGGTTTAGCAATCAAATGTGAAACATGCTATTATTCCCTCGGTTGATGATGAGAAGTTGTAATTACTTCTATACCGGTAAGTTAAGTCATTACTTAACCAACAAGCATTAAATGTGGTGGTTGGCAAAAATAACATTATAAATCAGTGTTTTGGCTCCAATTTCATTTCACCGAGCATTCAAACATTCGAAGAGCACAAAAATTCCTGAGCAAAGGCATTTCAAACAAAGAAGCAAAGCAATTTAGCAAGCAGTCATTCCTAAGGCAAATAAAGGTATTTATAATCATGACTTCTTCATCTGTTCCCGAATTCATAGCAAACCCTACTATAGTCGAAGTGATTAAATGCCCTAGACCCATATTCCAGTTAGTTCCCGAGATTGCCAAGAAAGATGATAATGTTGGTGCTTTTTCTCAAATCCCCAAAGGAGTAGTTTTTGCAGAAGACCATAGAATGTACATTCATTGTCACATAGAAGAATTAGGTGATGAGGAAATCAAGAGCATGTATAAGACTGTAATTTGTGACGATTCCGGTAATGTTAAACCTGAACACAAGATAGTAGAAACCCTAGGTTTTACTGAAATTGTCAGTATTCTAGATTTCCCTAAGGATGTTATAAGGATAGTTTTAAGCAGGGTACATGGTGCATTCTTCTGGTTAGACTCGGTTCACAAAATTACAAAAGAGGCAGTAAAGGCTGGGACAGGGTTACCTTCCACCGATAACAGACCTGATAAAACAAAGAAGGTCTCAAATGACCTAGTGATTAACCTAACAGGTGCAATATCTGTTAAGAGATCCTTAAGAGTAAATGATGTAACCAACATCAATGTCAAATTCATTAGCATGATTTTAGGCTACAAAACAACACATGCAAATAGGTTAAACTTGGTCTCTAGTCTATGCATAAAGAGTGCTTATGATATGATTAAAGATAATGCAAAAATAGATGTGTGTGAATGGTTGAAAGATGAACTTATTGACAATCTTAGAAAGATAAAGAAAGACAAAAAGGGGACATTTAGATTTGGAAACCTACTTGTCTGTTTAATGCTACACATAACAAAACAAGTGCCTGGTATCGGTAACAAAAGTCTTGGTTTTGATATACCGGTAGGCAAACCATTGTCTGATTTACTAAATAACATGGGTGAAAATAGAAAAAAGAATATAAATGAGTACTTTCAAGCATTGAAGGCCCGAATGAATACCAAAGTCAGATTATCACAAGCAATTATAAATAAGTATAAGGATGAAATATGCTTTGTTATTAAGAAGGATGAGATTTGGATGGAGGCAATTATCCCAAGAACCATTTGGGTTACTGAAATGGGTTATGAAACTGATGACCACATAATTGAAACATATGCAAAAGCCCTCCTAGAAGCACTCAAGGAACCTAAAGAAGAGGTATTTGGCAGTGCTGAGACTATTGAAAACCAAATCCAATCAAAGAAAAGGGTAAAGAAGGTGGAAGCAACAGTTAGAAGAGGATCTAGGCAAGCTAAAGCTATCAAAGAAGATGTACTCAAACAAACTGGTATTACTGAAGATGAGTTAGAAACACTTCAGCCAGAAACTCACCTTTCACCGGTTGCAACCTCTTCGGAAAGTGATATGTCAGCTGAATTTAAAAGAGTTGTGAGAAAAAGGGAACCTTCACCAGTATCTACACCTTCTCCTAGAAGAACCAGACAGAAACAAAAGGCAATAAGGTCCCCAGCTAGAAAAGTAACTTCAAAGAAGAAGTTAACACCCAAGAAGAGGACTCAACAAACCATTACTACAATTGACAAACTTCTAAATGAAATTACAGAGGATGGAAAGCTGAAAAACATCAATAAATTATATGATTCATTATCAGTTGATGACAAGAAGAAAGTTGAAAATAGTGTAATTCTACACTTGGACATTTACAAGAAATTTCTAATGCAAGTTGTAGATGAATTACTGGTAGAACTATTTAAAAGACTTGAAGCTAGAAGGCAAGCTGTTGTAGAGCTTGATAAGAAAATAAAAATTGAAAAACTACTTGTTGTTTATCCTGTCAACTCACCAAAAGAGATAGATGATCTGATCTCAGAGGCTAACCGGTCAGTATTTTCAACTGCACACCGGCATGTAGCACTTATGGTTGGTAAAGTGAATGAGGTAACAGAGGAAACTGCTAATGCATGGGACATATTCCTTGTAGAGAAAGAAAAGCAGGAAGAATATAGAAACCCTAAACCCATCAAAGTATATCAAAAGGATAAGGATAAGGGAAAAGGCAAGGTTGGTGGACCACCTAGCATAAAAACAAAAGATAACTTATCCCCGCCGCCTCTGGATACTCCACCAGTAGTTACCACTGACAAACAACCGGCTAGTGAGAGAATGGACATACCACAAGAGGACACCAATCCCAATTCTGAGGTGTTATATACAATGGACATTGACACACAAAAGGTCAATATTGTGGTAGATAAGGATACAAATAAGAAAACAGATATGGCTAATGAGCCATCGGTAACAAATGGTATAGAAGGTAAATCAGCAGATGACAACACAGAGCAACAAGCTCCATCACAACAAAAGGTTCATATAGAGATAGTGCCACCGGCATCAGTTGAGCAATCCAAACCTTTTCTTAAAGAAATGGAAACACAAACTAACCTACCAGAGGTCACCACAAGCAAGGAAACTGCTCTCGCCGACGAGATACAGAGTGTTGGCTCTTCAAATGTAGAATTCAAATCAACAAATATAACAGAAGTTCTTTTGGATTCCATTAAGAAGATAACAGATTGTAGCTCACAAGCATATAAGACAATAGATGATACCATTCCAATTTTCAAAATGATAGCACCTAAATGTAATGTAGCTAATAAAGATTCCTTGAGTCAACTTGACACTTTGTCTAAGTATATTACTGACAACACTGTGACAATTGAACAAAGAAAAGAGGAAGCATTCAAGGAGAGACTAGAGAAAGAAAAACACAAATTCTTTGAGGAGGAAATAAAGAAGTGTACAAGGAAATTTGACACACTTTTACTGGAAGTGTGTAGTACACTGAAGGAATTTAAAACTTTGTACAGGGATACATGTAAAACTAACTTTTTAACAGTTGATATAGACAAGAAAATTAGCAAGATACAGGAGGAAATAAATCAACTAGCTGATAATTTCATTAATTCATTATCAGTTTTTTAGCAGAAAATAACAGGTTTTGAGGAAGAACTACTAAAGTTGGAAAGAGAGAAGGAAAGAATAAAAGGAAAGGCTAAAGATCTACAATGGAGACTTAGTCTAAAATTGGACTACCTTGCCTCCTTAAGAAAAGAAACACTGGCAGAGAAAATGCAACACCTCACCGGTACAATTCAGAGGACTGAGGCCGCAATAAAACATAGTAAAAAGTTCATTAAGAGCCTGAATCTGGTTTTGGCAGATCTTTTTCAGATTGTAACCAACCGGTTAAAAGGATGAAGCAGGAAACCACACTCAATTGACACTTTGACAACCTTTGTCATTGATGCCAAAGGGGGAGTAGTGGAATGAGAAAAATAACCAGCAAATGACTCATCAGCTCAGGGGGAGCACATATTATTTTGGTACACAAATTTTTGGTAAGACAATTCTGACAAACTCTTTTGCATAACAATTTTTGGATTTTTCTCATGAGTGTTGCCATCAATGCCAAAGGGGGAGATTGTTGGCAAATGCACACTCCAATGAGATATTATACGTGATTATTGAAGGTTTTTTCATTGATGGCAACCTTACAATCCTATGACACCGGCAAGACAATTTATCGACACTAGCAAAGACAGACTCTACACCGACAAAAAGACCACCGGCAGTAAAAGGAAGCATACTGGCACAGAAGCCGACAAGAATTTTGTTTGTAATGTATTTTGTTAATTATTGTAAATCATTGTAAGCCGGCTTGACAAGTTGTAAAATGACTCATATATATAAGAGATCATTGTAGAACATTTTGTAATAGAAGGAAGAAAATATATAGCGAAATAAGGCAGACCTATTATGCGAATTATAGGTTAAGGGTTTATGTATGAAGCAGAGCTATAAACCGGTACTAGATCTGGCATAGTAGATGTTATTTTGAAGCAGTACAAGACATTAGATTTATATAATCCATTTTGTAAGTCAGTGAGACTTCCCATTTTGTAATTAAGCAGTGAGCTCTAGACACTTGGCCTTCCTGCATGTGCAGGCCCCTCCTGTAGTAGTAATATTCTCTTATTAGCCAGTAAGTGAATATTGTGGGTCACAAATCCCACCGAGGTTTTTCCCACACCGAGTTTCCTCATTAAACTACTATGGTATGGTGTGTTTTTCATGTGGTTGTTGTTATCTCTGTTTATTACATTATTTCTTATTTACCGGTATACAGTATTGATTTGTTCTACATGTTTTAAGTTAAGAAAATCTTACAACTGATTAGATATTGATTCACCCACCCACCCACCCCACTCTCAGTATCTATGGGAATCCTAACATATATGGAAGCTTTTATATGAGTAGATGGGGAAATGGGGGTATCATGAAGTGCGGGAGATTGGGATTTGTTTTGAGGTGGAGGTGATTGGGGTGGATGGAGGACTTGAGGAGACTTAGCCAATTTGCTTTGAGGTGAGGATTTTGTCTCCTTTGCTAGCATGTCTTGGATAAGATTATGGATAATAGATTTGGAGGATGTGGATAATATGGATTTTGGAGGATTAGGATTAGATGGAGGATTAGATAGGGGATTAGGATTGGATGGAGGATTAGGATAATTGATTAGGGAATTAGGATTAATGATTGGAAGAATATGGAGTAAAGGATTTGGATGGGGAGTAGAGGTAATGAATGTGTTGTGAAAGGATGAGGATTGAGATATGCATTGGGGGGGAGATGAAGGTATACATATTGGATTAGAGGAGTATGTGGGTGAGGGATAATATGGAGATATGGATGGGGAATAAGATGGATTTCCCTTGTCGAAGGTAGGGGAAGGATAAGAGATATGGTATGGATTGGGATTGAATGTAATGTGTTAAGATGGGATGAATGAAGGTATGATAGGGGGGTGGGAGATTATGGGATTGACTTGATAGGCAGGTTCATGAACTTCCATGAGCATCTTCTCATACCAAGCTTTACAATTTTGGGTAGTCATGTTGAGAGTGAAAGATTAGATTGCAATTGGATAAATATGTTTTGGAGGAAAAAGATTATGAATATGGAGATGAGGATTAGTACTTGGCTTAGAATGATGATGGATTAGATTTGATTATATTTGGACTGGATTGGATTTGGATTGGAATTGGATTAGTCCTTGGATTAGGACTTGATTTGATTAGATTGGTCCTTGGATTAGGACTTGATTGGATTGGATTGGTCCTTTGATTAGGACTTGATTGTATTGGATTAGTCCTTTGATTAGGACTTGATTTGATTGGATTAGTCCTTTGATTAGGACTTGATTGGATTGGATGATGAATTGGATTTGATTGGAGTAAAGGATTGGATGATTTATTGATGAAGGATTGGATGACCAAATTAGGAAGATGGATAGATTTGATTGATTGGAATTTTGGAGATTTTATTGGATTAGAGGGAGAATGATTATGGAAGAACGGATAGATAATAGGAAGAATAAAGGGGGAGGCTACCCAAAGCCAGATGAATGATTTGGACAAAAATATTGATTGAGGGAGGATGATTGTTTGAATGGATGAAAGTGGAATGGGGATTGGAGAATTTCTTGGATATATGGAAATGGATTAAAGATTTGATGATGACAAGATGGAATTTGGAAAGAGGGAGGATTGATTGGTTGGAGGAAAGATTGACTTGGCAAGAGATGTCAAGTAAAGAAAACACAATGGTCAAAATAAGTTAAACTCAAAAAACACTCATGCTCCTTCACAATATATCCTATGGTAAGTAAGGACAATAGTCAATGGATCCCGATTAGTTTTCCAGCTACGCTTACCCAAAGCAGACACTTGGATGCTTGACCCCACTGCCTCCCCTCCATGGTACTCACTTCTCTGGGGCAGCCAAGCATCAATTCCCATGAAAACTCCTCATGGTGAACTTTCTGTCTCTACTAAGGGTCGTAAAAATATGGGCGACTTCGGAGGTCCGACCTCCTGTACCAATGACTAGAAGTTTTTTGGCCACTATGCACAAGGTGTTTAGTATGGCTTCCCGTTAAGAACTACCCTTCACAGTTGCACAAGTGCAATTGAGGCCTATAGCCCAATGAAGCACCAAGAACTTAGTAGTCACGCAAGCATGATTGAGATCTCTAGGATCCTACTAAGAACCCAATGTGAGAATGAACTTTCATATAGTCCCAACCATTGATTATTTCGATCTCAATGGCCCATTTATTATAGTGAGTTGGGAACCCCAGGTCCGGGTGTACTCACTTGGGTCATTCCCCTCTCACTAGCTCAAAGAGAAACTCAGGAGGGCAGGCCCGCTAAGGGTAAACATGCGACAAACATGAAAAGCTTGGAGGGTCTGGATTTCTGATCATCTAGATAGATGAGAGCATACTCTCCTACCTTTACACTTTACACAAGCATGGAAATAAATGATTTATTTACCCCCTAATTAGATCTAGGTGCCTAGTAAAAAAAGAAGACACAATGTTTGTTTAATACTCCTAGGCAACCTGCAAAACCATTTGATTAGTAGTTTTTGTATTTTTTAAGTCTTGGGAAATCAAAGAAGCTGACTGTCGTGCTATTCTGATTTGGTCATGTTGGAGCACCTTCACACACACTGAAATGCATGTACTCAAGCTAAAACACAACAACTAAGAAAAAAGGTTAGCGATTAGGCGAAAAATTCAATTTTTTTCAATTTGAAAAGTGGGCAGGATTCTGAAAAACAATTGCACTGATACAGGTTCTCCCATGCTGAAACGCAGGCATACGCACTGAAACGCAAGTGAACGTGCTGAAAAAGGTTAGCAAATAAAAAATAAGATAAAAAGTAGAATGACTGTTAGATTTTTTTTTTGTTTGAAAAGTAAAATGACTATTTTATTTTTTTTATTTTTTAGGTATTATGACTGTTAACAGTAAGATCAAAAGTAGAATGAAAAGTAAAGAGACTATTAGATTAGGAAGGAAACTTTTTAAATTGGATGCGCTATTCCAGGAACGCTCGCGCCAATGTGCAGACCTGCCAAGAAGAGGAAATTTAAATTTGGAGCGCTCGCACTGATGCACATGCGTATGCGCTGAAATGTCTTTCTCTCATGTTGATCCCAAGTCGATCACGCTAACTTGCAGGCGCTCACGCTATTCTAATACCTGCAATCAAAAATCACAAAAAAAAAACTCAAAAAATATTAAATTTCAGGGACGTGGGTCCCACCAGGCATGCCAAAATGAAGAAGGGAAAACGTAGCAAGGTAAGATTAGATGGTTAGTATTCAAATGAAGCATTTAAACACATAAAACACAAAGAATAACCATTTATACCTTGCTATTTTACCTTCTCCTTCGGATTGAGCTTGATGAAGTGGATGATGAGGATGCGCCCTTGATGCTCCACTTGATGTGTTGCTTGCTTGATTTGGATGTGGATTGATCCCCTTTTCTCAACAAGATTAATGGATTAATATTTGGAATGGATTGTGATAGATAGATGAGGATTTGGATTAGAAGAGGATTGGATAGAGGATCATGAAGATATTATGATGGCATGACAATAGAAGATAGAAGAGGATAGAAGCATAATGAGGATAGAATGAGGATTTGGATTAGAAGAGGATTGGATAGAGGATCATGAAGACATTATGATGGCATGACAATAGAAGATAGAAGAGGATAGAAGCAGAATGAGGATTCTATGAAGAAGATTATTGATTTGTGAGGAGAAGAGGCTCCAATTTATAGATTGGAGGAGGCCAATGGAGGGCCAAGATTGATTTGATCATGAAGGGTTGAGATTAATTTGAGATAGAAGGCATGGATCAAGGGTGCCTTGGGAAAATAAATAGGAATATAAAATTCTTTCGGAAAAAAGGGGGGATAAATTTGAATTTCAAATATGAGGAATTAAAATTTCCAAAATAAGGATACATTGAGGGATTGAAAGAAATTTGAATTTCTTTGAGAGACTCAATGTTGATGTGACATGAGTGGGAATTAAAAATTGAGAATAATGATAAGCATGATTGTGAGAGATTCTAGAAGGATTAATTAGGTTGAGTGGGATTAGGAGAAGTGATTTGTAGGAATCACATGAATATGTTAATTAATTAAAATTAATTAGTTGTGTGGGTTTAGAGGAAATAATCATTGGAGGGGACTTTAGAAGAATAGGGGAATACTTAATTTATTTGATAAATTAAATATTGGACAATAGTGAGAGGATTAATTAAATTAGATTTAATTGATTCTAAGAGGAATAAGGATAACACAATTAAATTAATTAATTATGTTGATAGGCTTAAATTAATTAATTATGTTGATAGGCTTAAATTAATTAAATATTGATTTAATTAATTTTAGGTGTCTACACATAGAGTTCCTTAATAGTCTCCCTAGAGTCAAAGGTGATGCATGGTTCATGTTTAGGTTTGGTTTTTCAATAAGGTTCACAATATTATTAGATTATATGCCAAAATCATTAGAAGTAAAGGTAAGTTTTCTAGAGTCAACCACATTAGTAGAATGAGAAGGGAAAGGATCAATAAAGATCTAAAAAAATTGATTAGGAGGTGCTACAAAATTGTTTCCTTTATCATTCACACCTTCCATGGATGTGGCATTATTATCAATAAGGTCTTGGATCTTATTTCTAGTTTGTAACACTTTTCCATATCATGACCAACTTGACGATTGTATTGGTAAAAACCTTAGTGGTCAAAAGAAGTTGGTAGAGGCTTAGAGGTACCTATAGGTTTGATGGGAGGAAGTTGCAACATATTAGAATTCATCAATATAAGCATTATACTATGCAATAATTCATAAAGAGGAGTTAATTTTTTTCTAAAGTATTTGGATAAAGGGGCCACATATGGTGTTGTAGCCGCCACTTGTGTTAATATGATTGGAAGATGTATCATTGATTTTGATGAAGCCTTTGTTTTTTATTTTAAAACTTGTTGAATGACTATTGAGCACTCCCATCTTTATCAATTAGATCTATTGAAGAAGGGGATTCAAACTAGCTCACTTGAAGTTGATAGTTATGAAGCACTACACATAATTGTGTGAAAGATGAAAATTCAGAAAATAGAAGCTTATCTCTAATATCCTTTTGTGAATTGGAAATCAAAATTATTTGAACATCACCATAAAGAACATGATAAGAAATTTGTGAATGCAAATGTTTATATCTACAAATGAAATCAATCAATTTTTCTTTAACTCCTTGCTTACAATTAATCAAATCAGTCAAAGTAATTTGAGCACCAATGTTATTTTATAAATTTTGAATGAATGCATTATCCAATTGTGGAAAAGAAGTGATACAATAAGTAGGAAAAGAGAAATACCATTGCAAATATTTATCTTTAAAAGTGCAAGCAAATATTTTTGTCATGAGTCTATGATCATGAGAGATATCACTGCATAAGGTTGGAATGTTTTCACATGAGTCAAGGGGTCACTTTTTCTATTATATAACTCTAATTGGGGAATTTCTACATTCTTAGGAGAAATTGCATGAACCAAATCATCAAATATTGGGATAGCTACATCATATGTGGGGACATTGAACTTAGATTGAGTTAAAGAAACCAATTTTTGTTGTAAGGATGAGACATTTTGAGCTAGGTTATTGATAGTGGCTTTAGTGGATGGGTTGAAATTGAACATATTGGATTGTGATAGAGGTGTAATATTGTGATAGGTAGGTGGAGGTTGAGAATAAGGAGGTGGAATATTATAGTTTGTTGGTATAGGAGATGGTTGGGAAACAAATGGAAGGCTCTTAGAAGGAGGTATGTAGGAGTATTGATTAATAGGATTACCCCCATAACTAATATGTGTAGGATTAGCACATTGTGTAGATGTAGTCATGATAGAAGATGTATATGTGGGAAAATTAGGAAAGAATGTAGGAATAGGAATGGAATTCTCAACTTGATTTGTAGGAATAGAGTAACCTAGAGCTTCAGCACAACTTTTTATTGACATAATATTGCTATCAGCAATATAAGAAATTCCACATAACACTTCCACACCTATCTCATCACTTTGAAAAATTACTTTCAACCCTTTAATCAAGGGGATTGTCTCACTATTTGGGTGTTCTTGAGCAATGCATTGTTGAATATTATCCAACTCATTGTCAAGCATCCCCAATTGGTGACTAGTAACCCTAGTTAGTGAGAAATCCTCATCATGAGAAGTATGAAGGAAATTATTCTCCATAATGTTAGGCATGTCTTGTATGGGATTAGAAGAAGTATCGACACTCACATGGAATAGGTGAGTCAACTCGAGGTCCATATCCTTAGTATTTAAACTATGGGAAGCCCTTAGTTTATAACTTTTCTCATTGGAATATTGGATGTGGGTGAAAGGGTAATAAAACTCATGCACAAAGAGCTATACACATGATTAAAAATTGCAATTTCCTTGTAAAATGATCGATTAACCAATTACTAAAACAAGTTCATTTATGAAATTCCTCTAAATCTGAAAATGATATATAATAAAAATTAGATCTGAACATATAAATAAGAAATTATGCAACCCACAAGTCAATTTTATCAAAATAAATTAGGTTTTTTTTAATTGAACCTCTTAATTTATGTAAATTAAACTATAGTGCATACATGATATATGAGTGCAAATATGATTTGATTAAATGCATATAGATTAGATCTGAAAATAAAAATAAGAATTAATGCAAGAACAATGTCATGTTCACCAAAATGTAACAGATGAAAATGGAGTAGGGGCATTAACAAGCTTAGCAATGTAAATTAGGAAGTCTACTTATTTCCATACTAAACATTAAAAGGAGAATGAACTTAATATATTCCATTTTGTTTAGTTGAAGATATAATTGAGAAAGTGTAATTCGAAAGTTGGATCTAGGGTAAATGATAGAGAATTGACATGAAAGAGTAGGAACAAAAATTTATAAACATATAATGTAGACACAGAGATATGTCCGAGCAGAAGAAACAAAAGAGGACACGTGATAGCAAGTTTAGCCTGAAAGTGTGGGACCATGTTGCAATTAGTGACATGGTCTCAGATGTTATATGTGCACAAAGAAGAATATTTTGGAATTAGGATGTTTTTTAGAATTTGTTCCTAGAATATTATCAAAAATTCTTGGGACTGTGTGGAAATTAGTGACCTAGTCCTCTAATTTTTGCCTCTACAAAAGTTAGAACTGATTGTTGTCGCCTCCTCTGCTGAAATATCTATTTATGGCTCTTGGATCTGTCACATGCACATATAATGATGGAGAATAGTGTTGTTGATAGTGGTTTGACTTAGCTCAATCCCTGGGTTTGGAATTAACCCTTGAATTGAATTCAAACTGAACTTTTGATTGAATTGACAAACTTTCCTTTTGTGGGCAAGGCTAGATCTAAATTTGAAATGCTTGAATTGGAACTTGATACCTTGATGAATCTTGCATTGAAGTCTTCATGAAAAGGTTGATGATGTCATGTAGGATGCCTTCATAAAGTCTTGATCATGGATGACATCATAAATGCTTGAAATCTAAACTTTGACCTCTCCTTCACTACCTTGACAATGCTTGATTACTTGCTCACTCAAACCTACAAAAGTGTGATTGGAAACTTTTATAGAGATCATATATGTTAAGATGACTTGGCTTACTTTTATACCTAGCTGCACTGAATATGTTTCAAATTTTGAGGCAGGATGATATGGAAAATGTTTTCTTGCCCTCAAAATGTAACTGTTGTGGGATCCAAATTTGGGCCCTTTTTGGGAGGACCATGGCACCCAGGGCATCTTGGTCCTGCCAATCAAAATTCAAATTTGAATAGGGTCCCACATGGGTATAGAGGATGTTGATTTTAGGTAGGTGTGAGTAGAATCAAAATAGAATCAGGTTATATGAGACCAAAACTCAAAAGTCGGGCCTAGGTGTGGACAAGATTATGTAGGAATACAATTTATGATGCTACACAAAGAAAGAATATTGAAACATGGTCATATGAGATTGTCTTGGAGGAATTGATCTTCTTAAAGAATAGGTGTGTTATCTGGTAAAATCATCTTCTTTCTTGTTGATGTCCTTATTCCTAATTTTTTTTTGATTGAATATACATTTTTTTTCTTTAGAGGCTCAATAGCCATTAAATTATGATTTGCTTTGGTGTTTTTTTTTACTTTCTTCATAGACAAGACTTGTCTAGATGAATGATGACCTTTGAATTTGAATAATATCATCTAGAATCTTAGTACTCTTCTCAAGCTTCAAGCTTATGTTCAACTAATCATTGGATTTCTCACATTCCTTCTTGAAGGAAACAATTTCAAACCCCAAGTTCTCACAGTCTTCTTCCTTTCTCTTTAGATGAGATCTCACCACCACTTCTTCTAGTTAGATCTTCGAGTCAATAATGGTCTTCTTTGATTCTTCAAAACTTTGTGACATGTTTTCATTTGAATTACATTCTTATTCTTAAAATTGTTGTAGCTATAACTTTTGTTTTAATTTTTTTTCTTAAGCTTCTTAATCTTTCTTAAGTCACAAATGAGTTCTTCTTCAAGATCTACTCCTTCATTTTTGTCATATTCTTCTAATTCTAAATCCATCTCTTATTTTCCTTCACTCACAGAGTTATCTTCATTTGCCATGAATTCACTCCTTATTTCTATTGCCATGAATAGAATTTCTTCTTTGTCACTGTCTGAAACACTTCCACCACTATCCTTAGATGAACTATTGCCCCATTTTGAATAATGGCTCTTCTTATGTTTATTGAAGTTCTTCTTTTTGAATAGATGAAATCTACTCCCTTCCTTCTTGTTATGATCTTCATAATTTTCTCCATATGGATACTTAGCAACAAAGTTCCCTATCTTTCCACAACTAAAACATTTAAATGGTAAGTTGCCTAATCCTTTCTTAAGCTTTCTCACAAACTGATGTAGGAGCATCTAGTGGTGTAAGGGCAATATTGCATCACTTAAAAATACTATGTTTTCCTTTTGTTTTGTAGTTTTGTTTAGTTGTTTTGGAGCCCATGATGATACTTAAGAGGTGTAGGACAGTCAAAAGCTTGAAATGACCAAAATTATTCACCTACTAGTTTTTGCAACTCATCTTATTTGGGTTTGTATGGACATGAAAATTAAATGTAATGAGAAAAATTTTTAAAAAAAATAATTGGTGAAATAATCATCTCAATGTCCTTTACCATTTGGAAGATATTAAAGTTTTCATCTTGAGAAAATTCTCCAATGAAGTTTCAAACTCAAAATTGAGGACATTAGAAGCCCCCCCTAAAATAAAAAAAATGTGTATAAATAGATCTTTCGATATATTCGGCTTTGTAGATCTCTTTGTGAGATTTCCAACAATATTTTATAATAGAAAATTGGACACCCAAGTCAAAAGTTAGTTGTGCCACCAAAACTCAAGTTTCAATGAAAAATCCACTTGGGTAGGAAAATGAACCATTGGGTGCCAAAAAGAAGAAAAGTTACACTTTCTAGAACATTCTAAGGTGGTTATTGGTGCTTAATAAAGAGGTAAATTAAGGTTTACATGGAAATGAATCCATAAATACAGATTGTGGCTCCAGATTATATGGTTTTCTTAGTAGTGATTTGAGCTCGTGTGGTTGTAGCATGTAATTTTTTGAATGTTGTAGTTATCATTTCCTTGGGATAATAAAAAGCAAGTGTTTCTTTCTTGCATTTATGTTTATTTATCTATCGTTGTTGTGTGTTTGGGTTTGTAAGGGGAGTACCCTTCACCACAAATTGAGCTTCCCCTATATCTAATTCATTTCTTATTTCAAACTCTTCATTCTTCAATTTCTTTGATGTCATTTCATTTTTATCCTCATTTCATATGCAGTTAGGGTCTCTTGTAGTTCATTCATGGTTAATGTATTCAAATAATTCATCTCTTAAATGGCATTCACTTTTGCATCAAACCTGTAAGGGAGAAATCTTAGCACCTCATGCACAATCAATAGTTCATAAAAAATTTCACCAAGCCCTTTAATGGAGTTGACAGCTTCATCCACATGAAGGATGCAATATTTTCTTCATCTTTTATTTTCAAGCTATCAAGCTATCTTCTATGAGTTTGTATCTCATTTTATTTAACCTTCATATATGTTTCAAATTTTATCCCATATCTCATTTTCAGAGTTACAATGCATTAGCTTAACAAACTTAGACTCACTTAGGCCACACAAGATAACATTCATGGCTTTTGCATTTTTTTCACTAGCCTTCTTTCTGTTGGCAATTGACACTCATTGGATTCATTATGTTGTCATTGATGGCAACAAGACTCGATGGAATAATTTACCAGGATTATGAGGCATTCACCAGTAGACACTAGCTTTGGAGCATTCAAGGCTACACTGGCACCGGCACCGGCACCGGCATCAAACACTTCAGGAAGTCGACATCAGGAAGATTTATTTTGAATATCATTTTGTAATTATTGCATAAAGTCGATATTGTATATCTTTTGTAATGCATTGTAAGCCGACATAAGGCATATAGTTTGTAATGGGTATATAGGTCAGTATGTTAGGACATTATGATATGGGATATGAATAGATGTGATAGAGTGATGCGAGGATAGAACTTGTGGATAAGGATTGTGAATGCGAAGATCATTTGTATATGAATTTTGTATCATGTAAATGTTTTGTAAGATATTCTTGGAGGGAAGGTGATACTGGTAGTAGTGTTCAGGGTTTATGAACCGGTACAGAGTAGAGCTATAACCGGAACTCTTTTTAGCACAGCAGATGCATTTTGTGAGTTCACTTTCATTGTTTTTCTTTAGCAAAAGCTTGTAGTCAGTGAGGCTCTTTAGTGATGAGAAGTGTTCTCTAGGCATTGTGCCTTCCTGCAAGTGCAGGTCCCAATTATATGTAATATCTTTCATATGGCCAGTGAATTGATATTGTGGGTCACAAATCCCACCGTGGTTTTTCCTTATTGAGGTTTTCCACGTATAAATTATGTGTGTTATGGTGTTCATTCTTGTGGATGGTTCATTTGCTTCTAGTTATATGTTTATTTATTTACTAGTTTATGTGTGTTTGGTATAAAAGCATAAAATCTTGTGTTATCGACTGAACACTGATTCACCTCCCCCTCTTAGTGTTATTGGATCCCAACACTTTCCAACTAGATCTACGGGAAGGGTTGTTGGATATTGATAACCAATCACAACATATTTCTAGATGTTGAACCTTAAAGCCATCAAATAAGTTTACATCCTTATACTCCAAAAATCATCATACAATCCATTAGACAATAGATCTCTACTTTAGGAGAAACCTTCTTGACATTCCATGTGTGATTTCGAGGTTTACCTTCCAGCAATTATAATGTTTTAAAGTAAATATGTTATGATACAAATTGATGAGAACACACTCATTGTAAGAAGGGGGGGTGAATCAATATAAGGTAATTTTTACTTATTCAAAAATTCAACAACCATGTTCAACAATAATATTAATAATTGTAATAACAACAAGCACCCAAAAGAGAGAGCATAAATTTACATAGAAAGCCTTTTGGGAGAAAACCATGGTGAAAGAATACTTGGATCTACTATCCAAATCTAGCCTCACAAAAATAGCAAAATTATCTTACAGTATTTGGAGGCACCAACTCATTGGAGACACCAATCCCCACTTAGATAATTTGTAGGTACCAACCTCCTGGAGACACCAATCCCCTGAGCACCAACTCAACAAGAGATGCCAATCTCTTCTTCTAAGAGACATCAACCTCTTTTTGTATGAAAAAATCTCTTTTAGCGTTTTTCTTCTTCAACAAATGATGAACAACAAAATCTCCTTCATAGCTCTATTTTAACTCATATTTTCTCTTCTCTACTTTGCATTATCTTTGCTTTGTTTAAAATTAATTTTGTTTTTCTCTCAAATGATGGAACATTTTAGCACTTCACCATACATACACATCCTTATTCATTTATTATATCTATACATTCAATATGATCTATAATACATTCTCTTATTTGTGTTTGAATGATAAAGCATTACACTTACATAGGTGCTTCACACAACACTCCAAAACACACATAACTTGCAAAAATACTTCTCTTTTACATACCAATTTTAGACACCAAAAATCAATTCAATAAATCCATAGGTTGGCCACCAAATAACTAATTTAAAAAAAGGTGAATGTTACCCCTCAACCAAACATGTTACTCTTTTTTCATCTTCAAAATTATAACTTAAACCATATTTGGTTAGCATGTCAAGGGTTGGAGCTTTCTCATACCTCATGCCAAAAAGTGACAACCAAGGTAAGCCTTAGGGTTTATCACCAAAGACCAATTACCTTAGCAAAAATTATGTTGGCATTATGTGAACTGGTATGAGGACATGATGACATTGTATGTTGTCATTGATGTCAATATGCTGAAGAGGAGAGAACCGGTATATGTGAGAACCAGTATGTTACCAAGAACCGGTATATGTGAGAACCAGTATAACACTGTGAACCGGCATTTGTGCCAAAGTGAAGCGGTGTGTTTTTTTAAGGTGAACCGGCATGTGGTTATGGGAACCAGCACATGGAAGCTTTGTATGACTACCGGTTGGTATTCTCAACTTCAAGATTTCTGGTTGAAGTGCTTCAAGCCTGTGTGGCTCAACCGGTGACTTTGTGTGATGAGTTAGCATTGTAACAAAGAACAGATCGTGTTTCCACATCAGCCTTGTGCGCGTAGAGGATCTTGCATGAAGGAGATTGTTCCTATCTACCTCGGGAATGTGCGAAGTCTGTAAACGGTGATAACGCGTGATGGGTTATCAGCCGCCATGAAATCGGTGGAAAACGAACGATGGAGAACGTCTTGAGATTGTTTCAAGACTATTACATTTAATGCAATGTTCTCAACGGTCAGGATTGAATCATTTGAATTGCTTAACCTAACAGGTTTAGGGTTTATGCTACCGATCTATCTGTTTCCTATAAGGTCGATGTTGTGTTTCTTTCTGAGGTTGTTGGAAAAATTTGTGTGTGAGTATCCAAGTGAAGAGATACGTGATTCTTGCCAGACCAAAAGAGAGAAGTGATACCTGCAGAGTGTAAGTGTAGAAGGTGAAGAGGAGCTAAAGCGGATCTGCATTGGCATTGAGTGTTGTTACCAGATCATTGTAATACCTATTGATCTCTAACCACTTCAACAGTTGGGAAATCCCTTAATAGGGTAGCTTTAACCAGCTTACTGTAAATCCTTTATCAGGGTGACTCAAAACCATTGACTTCTTGAAATCCTCTAACAAGGTAAGCTTTAACATGTTTAACCCTTAACCAAGTATTCTAGCCATCCCTTAACCGAGTGATCCCTAACAGGATTGGTTCCTAACAGAACCTATTGTATCAGTCTTTAACCAAACAAGGCTCCTAACATAGCGGACTTCTAAAGAGTTCAAAAACAGCTTGTGGGTATTCATCCCCATCGTGGTTTTTCCCAGTTGGGTTTCCACGTGAAAAATTTATGTGTCATGTGTGGTGATATTCATGTGATGGTTTGAGTGATTTGTGTCTGAAGGTAAATCATGTTGATCTAGTTGTTTATATATCTTTGATGATAGTTTACATGTTCATGCACTAGGGTGAAATGGAAATGAAGCATTAGATTTTATGAAAAGATAAGTGTCAACCAGTTTATGTTTGACTCAGTTATTTTGGGTTTTGTCGGTTGTACTCTGTTTAAGGCTGGTGTTACTATTTGTCTGCCAAAGCAC
This sequence comes from Cryptomeria japonica, assembly GCF_030272615.1. Taxonomy (NCBI): domain Eukaryota; kingdom Viridiplantae; phylum Streptophyta; class Pinopsida; order Cupressales; family Cupressaceae; genus Cryptomeria; species Cryptomeria japonica. The sequence goes on along the minus strand of NC_081412.1, from coordinate 700,983,476 downwards.
AGTGTCTGCTAACAAACCGGTTTAGGATTGTGTTTTTGTCTGTACTGATTCACCCCCCCCCCCCCCACTCAGTACTGGTTTGGTACTATCCATTCATCATTGAGTTATCAAATTTTAGAGTGGAAAACTTGTGTTGGGGATGAGGATTGACCATTTACGATACCTCATTCCATCACACATAAAACACATTAGAGCACATGCCCGATCAACGAAGCTCAATACCTTGACAATGGTAAAGGGTTGGGTATAAGCCTTAACACTTTCAAACTACCTTAAAAAAAGTTAAACCAAAAGATAAAACAACGATGACCGATCCTCATCAGGGGTTGGGGTCAAACATCCTCTCATCCCTCTTTCCAAAAATAGAGTTCAACAAGTGTTAAATAGGAACTTTGACCAACAATGAGTATCAAGACAATTTTTCAGGGGGGTTGAGACTTGCATCCTACCACCTTCCACTCATGAAATTATGCAAATCAAATGTCGATGAGGAGGTAGTGCATTTCAAGGGTTAGGGGTTGTCCTTACCTCATACCTTTTTCCCTCAAAACACTAAACATTCAACACTTGAGGGCCAAAGCTTGATTCACTCTTTCAGATTAACATCTATGACATAATTTCAACAATCTCATTCTTGCTAAAACCAAAACAACCTATGACTTCAAGATACCAATGTATCAATGTTCTTTGACAAGATATTCAACTATCAGAGACAACATCGATCTTTGACATCAATGACAACATTTCCAATAATAATTTTTCCAACTTGTTTTATCTATCTTAAAAAAATCTTACACGATTAATTCCAAAACAACTATACTTATATGTAGCTTTTTAATTAAACAATTATTTTTCTTTCTTATTGAATTTGTGCAACTTTGCATTGTTGTTTGTGAAAAACTAGATAGTGGGGGTTTATGGTTTAGGGAGGTCTTTATGCGACCTCATCCTAATGCTTGAACTAGACATTCATACCTAATTTGAGTTAAGTTCATGAACTCTTCTTGCACTTATTTCTATTTGTCTTCTGAAAAAGTTGATGTTCTTGTGAAGTTGTCATTCATATTTTCTTGATAAAAAATTAAATTATTTCTCTCCTATCAAAATTATATTTTTTTATCCAAAATTGCTTTCTTACAAAAATTAAATTGGTAAAATTTGTTTTCTTCCTACAACTTCTTGTCAAAGCCACCTTTTTTTTCTCAAAACTACATGATTTACAAATAAACTATTGGAATAATGTTATTTTTGGACACATTTCAACTTGATAAGACTATTTTAAACACCTTAGTAGCTTCTTGACAACTTTTTACATATTTTAGCACTAACAATTCTCTTGTCTTTTCCTTATCCAATCAGATTTGTTTGATGTTCTTTTGATCCAAATATTTTAATAAAAATATCTTAAAATCTTAATCTAGTTTATACACATTTTAAGCATCTTTTGATTATCAATTACATTGCACATTAGATGGTTTCTTTTCATGTTGGTTTATTTCCATACAAAATAGATTGAGTAGACTAATTATAATAAACCCCCAAAATATAGAGTTCTTTTGACTCACTTTTCCATATGTTGTTTTTGGCATGCAAGTACAATCCCATATTTCTAAGTTGGTTTGTTGTAGGTTACTTTCATGAATTGAAGTTGTGAATTAAAAGTAACTATAATTTAACATTATTACAAATATATAGAAAATAGAGACAAAAGAGTGAAAAAAAAATTGTTTCTAAGTCTATATAATGAGACGAATACTATATATTATTCATATTTAGAATTAATTAACAATTTGGTATCATGATGAAAGAAGAAAATGGATAAAGGAATAAACAAGAATCGCTTGCAAGGCTTGTACTTATAAACTACTAGACCTTCAAAATTATATGCCATGTAAACCATGTGGATATAGCATATCATATTGTGGAGGGGATAAAGCGAGACTGGGTGACTAGGACCTAATCCCACTTTTGCCAACACATTGGGAATACGAAAGAGCCTAGGGAGATAGCTCACTTTGACTAATTCTTGTGAGAAACAGAGAGCCAAGTATTATCTCTTAGGGTTTCTACTCCTCTTGTTTTATATGAAGAGAAGATGTGAAAAATAGGGTGTGATTGGTCAACTAGAATACGAGATGAACAATGAAGCATATATGAACTGAAATTGCAAAAACTTGCAGGACTGAAACTGAGATATTGAAAGAAGAGAAGGGGGAGGAATTTTAATGTGTACCTGGTGTTGAAAAATGAGCCAAACTGTCCGGGACAGGGGTGTCACACCCTTGTCCTAATTCTACAAATAGGAAGTTGCAACTGAGAGACTACAAACTTGAGGTCCTGAGCTCTTAACTTGCCAAATTTCACCTAAAAGTGGGGGACCAGGGTACCACACCCCTATCCCTGATGATTTTGGGACACATTTGGGGCCTTAAGACAGTCCTTGTGCCTTTTAGTAACCTTGAAAGTCTTCCTAGTATTTGTTCATGTGCCTACAACTGAGAATAGGGTTTTGGGTGGCTATATGGGGTTTTGCCTTAGTGAAACCCCTGTTTTGGTGATTTCCACCTCAAGAAATAGCCGATTTGTATAGTAAAATAGTGTGTGTAGGAATCTTGTGTGTGTACAAGACCCTAAAATATGAATGCAAACAATCTAGAGTAACCCTATGCTTTAAAGAGTAAACCCTAAATGTTTGTAATTGACAAAGTAAATGCTCTAAATCAATGATGCTAAATGATCTAAAGCATAAATGTAAATCTGAAAATTGATGTAATGAAGCTCATACAAAGACTTGAAAACATGAAATCATACCCAACCCCAAGGGAGGGGTATAGGCCAATCTTCAGTCGATGATCTCCTATTGCTTTCCTACATATTCAAAAGCCCCCAATTGATGAAAGAATTCTTGATGAATGCTTGATAGATGTTGTTGAATGTTGTTGAAGACTCCAAAAGACCTTCTCTTTCACTGCATAGAAGGCTCCTTAGCCAAAAAACTTCTTAGCCTTCAAATGAAAAAAGAGAGCTCATATGTAGAAAACCCTAGATCTTAATTTCATCTTTAGGCCGACCTAGGATCTGAATTTCCTACCAAATTTTTTGGGGTTAAGCGTTATAATATCATAGAATTATGCTCCTGAAATTTTGGGAAAAATTTCGGGGTCCGTGTGTAACTTACACACGGTTCAACCAACTTTTCACCAAATTTTCAGGGCCGTTAGATATGATGATATTAGAGTGAATCCCAAAGTTACAGCTGATTTTGAGATGTTTTGATATGCGAAATTGGGCCTTAAAGTTCGAAATAAGACATAATTAGGGTTTATGATTTAATGATTTATTAGAGGAATAAAATAAAAAGGGGAGTGATGAAATATGAATTTAGATTTAATTAAATTAATTAATTCAATGCTTAAAGGGAAATTACAATTCAAGATGCAAACACACTAAGGCGGGTGTTAAACTAAGCGTAGAATTGTATTACCCTAGCAAGGGTGTACAATTTATGACGTTACATTTAGCCCCCACTTTATCGGTCATATGACACTATGTGCATATCCAAGCTAAAGTAAAGAAAAGTAAACATTCATGAAAAAGGATATATTCATAAGTTTTCGGACGAAGCCCCCAGCGGTATTTGCAGTACACAGTTAGGAACCGCACCCTACAAAACCACATGTTAGATCATAAAATCACCTTATGCTTACTAAGGAAGGTGATGAAAATTCGAGGGTAGCTATATGCCCCCCCTATTTTGGCTTGCTAATTTAGTGAGTTGAAATAGGGTATCATGTTTACCACATCGAATTGTGAAGGAAGATTGATGACAAATGCTCACAAGAAGATTTGATACAAGATCAAAAACTAATGGAGAATCATTTGGTAAGAAATAGATCTAAACCTCGATACCAACACAACAAAGAGTGAGGATTTGAGAGCTCTCTAACACAAGATGAAATATTTTAAATGGAAACAAATGCAAGAGATATAATCCAAAAATGCAACTCCATAAAGGAATTTGGAAAAGAATGGATGATTGAAATGACATCAAAGAGATTATTTATAGAAAAACTCTTCTAAAAGAAAGAAAGAGATCCTCATCAGGGACATGCATGTTCACAAAATAGAAGGGTTTATTATAAAACATACTACTCAATGAAGAAAAGAAATTGATGAATGATCAAAGAGTTCCAACACCAAGGAGGAGGTCTCAATGTACTTAAGATCCCCAATAGGGATGTGTGTTCCAATATGAGAGAAGGAATTCAAATATGAATACAACTCTACAATCAATAAGAAATCCTTATAGAAGACACTACTTCACAAAGGGGAATTTTAATCTTAAGAAGGAGAGATGTTTGATATCACTCTTTCCCCCCATATATATAAGGAGAAGAGATGAGATATAAATAGGCTATTATATTATTTCCAAAAGTATGATTGCACGTGAAATTGTACCATCATGAATGACAATGAGCCCCCAGTAAGTAAGCTATCAATGTCACATAATGATGAGCAACATAATAGCCATTAATGTTATTTAAAGACATGATATATTGAATGAGGTATTTGAATATGACATGTTAAATGCTCTACTATAAGTGAGATTAAAAACATGTATAAGATGATGAATGTTAAAAATTCTTTAGAAAGAGAGAAGTTTATAAGAGAAGAATAGGCCACTAAGTCATACTTTTCTTGCACGCAAGAAATCTTAGGAGAGGGATAAGTGTAAGTCATTAAAGCCTTATTCCTAGAAGAAGGGATTTTAGAATGAGTAGAAGATAAAGTCTCATAAGTGGGAGTATAAATCTCTTGAGGAGATTCATAAAGAGATTTGTTCATCACCAAGATTTCCTTATGAGGGGGGTGAGTGTTGAAAGAAGTAGAAGATGATTTGATTGAGGTGAGATCATCATTACTACTAAATATAGCATTCATATTGAGAGATGGTCTCTTAGATGCTTTGGTGGGCTTAGAGGGATTATATCCAAGTCCAAATGAAGCTTCATGTGTGTTATGTTCTAAAGGAACTTTAATTCCTTGTTCATTTGCGCCACAACCATTGCCATTATAGCCACTCTTAGCTAATATGTGAAAACCAGGACCATAAAGGGATGCCAAATCAGAAAGAGATGGTTGTGCCTCATAGGTCTCAATTCTATATGAATTAGAGGAAGGATTTGAAGAATAATTTGAATTAGAAGTAGCCACAAAGTTGTTACTTAGTTGTTTAGACAAAGTGGGTTTCTCTTTAGGTTCCTCCTTAGATTTCTCCTTCTCAGTTTTAGATTCTTTCCAATATACTCTATACTCTCCTATAAAAGTAGGGTTAAAGTCTAGAGATCCCCAATAATCATCTGAGAGCACACCTTCAAGAGAAAATATATCTTTGGGAGGAGATTTTGATTGAGTAGAAGAATCAGGAGTACTAAAAGGAACAAGATCATTAAAGGAAATAGATGTATTTGAAGAAGTAGGAGGATTGGGAGAAGAATGGGAAGTAGTTGAACAAGAAGAACTAGCTTTTAATGGATCTTGAAGATTGGTATCAGCTAACAAGGTGTACGTATTATTTCCATAAATGAACTTGACTTGCCTATGCAAAGTTGAGGGGACAACTTGCATGCTATGAATCCACGGCCTCCCTAATAAAAGGTTATATGTCAAATTACCAGTCATGACATGAATAGGTGTAGATAAAGTAACATGACCTACCTTAACAGGCAAGGTTATGATACCTAAAGATTGTTTAGCAACATTATCAATGCCTCGAATATAAATAGAAGCAGGTTTGATGAGAGAGCGATCCACATTAATCTTATCCAATAAGTCCACACTGGAAACATTAAGGCCAGATCCATTGTCCACAAGGGTTCGTCTTATAGCATTATTGTTGATAATAACCACAATCATAAGAGGATCATATTGATGTTGGATTTCATGAGAAGGTAACTCATCTTGTGTGAATGCAATTTGAGCTTTGGGGTTGTTTGTAGGATCAATCAAAGAAGCCATGTTATTAGGTGTCACTGTAGATGGGACATCTAAGTTTTTCAAAGCATCTTGTAGCATCCCATGATAAGCAGGTGAAGTTTGAACCAAATCCCAAATAGAAATCTTGGCAGGAGTAGCCTTAAGTTGTTCAATGAGATCATACTCCTTACTAAGAGTTTGTGATATACGAGGTGCTTGTGGAAGAGTAGGTTGAGAGGGAGGAAGTGAAGTTGGGGCAATTGGAAGAGGATTAGGTTGCCTATTGTTTCTTGTGTTGTAGGCATGAGAAACCACATGATAACTCTCTTTAGTGATTTTCTTAGCATACTCATGAGGGCTCGTAGTAGGATAACCTCCTTGCATAGTAATAATAGGTTTCTTAGGAGTATAAAAAGAATCATTAGCATAACCACCTTGAACCACTAAGATAGGCCTATGTTGAGAACTTTGAGAAGGACAAGAACCTTGCACTATGAAGAGGGGTTTATTAGGTGTTTCATTCACATGTATCAAATTGATTGAAGATGGTTTAGGAATATCAAAGGTGTCCTTATAAATTTTAGAAGAAGAATAGACAAGATTGTTGGAAGAATTGTTGATAGTCTCTTCTTGCACTAAAATGTTATCATGGATAAGATCAATTTTAGGAGGTAGACTAGGAGTAGGCATTGATATTTTGGAAGGAAGAGCATTAGTAAAAAAGGTCATATCATCATTTATCATCAAAGGATCTACATGGGGAATAGACTCTCTAGGAGAAGGATCAACATTACTCTATAAAGTTTCACCTTTGAGAGGCAGACCTTTGAAAGAGATGTTAACAATCTCTTCTTGAACTAAGGTATCCTTATGAGTAAAGTCTAGTTGGGGAGAAGGAGATGCCTTACCTTCAGAGGGAGAATGATTGAGATTCATGAGAGGTGAGATGCTATCAAGGGGGTTACTCTCATAGGGTAGAGAATAATCAACACCTTCTTCTAATAGTTCATCCCAAATAGTGAGGTCTTTGAGAAAAGTATTAGAAATATCTTGCACAAAGATGTCCTTATTGTTATTGCCAATTTTGGGAGAAGGGATAACATTGTTCATTAACTCTTCATCCTTAGGAGGGAGAGCATCACTACATGTGTTTAAATCATCCTCTTGCCTCAAAATGTGTTCAATAAGATGTTTAGGGGAGAGAGAATTAAGGAAATTGATTATGATTTCATCTTATTTTTCTAAGGCATCTTTATGGATAAGACAAGCTTCGGGGCAAGGAGAAGCATTTCTCTTTAATGCATCATCTCTAGTGGGAATTTTGTTGAAGTCAAAAAAGGAAATTCCATCACTAGGAAAAGTAGGGACAATACCATATTCTTGCACAAAATGATCCTCATGAGGGGAGTATTCTTTAGGAGGGAGATGAACATCTTTCTCCAAAGATTCATGCTTAGGAAGGAGATCTTTGAAAGAAGTGCTCGTAACCTCTTGTTGCACTAGCATGCCCCCATTGGTAAGACCAAATTTAGGAGAAGATAAGTCAATGTCCATCAATACCTTTTCACTTAGAGAGGCATCATGTAAAGAAGGTAAAGTAACACTAAGAAAAGTGTTTATGATATCATCATCTTCCTCTAAGATAGCTAGATGGGAAGGGCACATTTTAGGAGAATTGTCAAGATCACTCTTCAAATCTTCATCCTTAGAGCATGGGAGAGTTTTGAAGGGATTGGTAACAACTCTTTTAGGCACTAAAATGTTGTCATAGACAGGAGGAGGTTCTTTAAGAGATGGAAATGTTGAAGCAAGGGAAGTTAACCCATTATCACATTTATGAAATGAATGCATCATGACAACAATTTTCCTATTTCAAATGATAACATATGCAAAATAGAAGGAAATGTTCAATTTTCACCAATGCAAGCACTCTAAATGTTGATTTAGAAAATGAAATTTAAGAGTGAAATGTGTTCCTAAATCATATCCGAAATTAATGATCCAAATTAAGCTATCCACAAGTTCAATTTTGAATTGAAAAATTAGGGTCTTAGCAAAAATTAACCTCTAAATTTTTTAAATTTGCAAGAAATTGAAACTTGTAAATGTAAATTTGAATTTGAATTAGCAAAAAAACTCAGATCTGATAACATAAATCAGAATTAAAGAAGACTGGATTCATGTCGGGTTCAACAAAATGTGGAGGGGAAAAAGCGAGACCAGGTGACTAGGACCTAATCCCACTTTTGCCAACACATTGGGAATACGAAAGAGCCTAGGGAGATAGCTCACTTTGGCTACTTCTTGTGAGAAAGGGAGAGCCAAGTATTATCTCTTAGGGTTTCTATTCCTTTTGTTGTATATGAAGAGAAGATGTGAAAAATAGGGTGTGATTGATCAACTAGATTAGGAGATGAACAATGAAGCATATATGAAATGAAACTGCAAAAACTTGGGGGAATGAAACTGAGATACTAAAAGCAGAGAAGGGGGAGGATTTTGAATGTGTACTTGGTGCTGAAAAATTAGCCAAACTTCTCGAGACAAGGGTGCCACGCCCCTGTCCTAATTCTACAAATAGGAAGCTGCAACTGAGAGACTACAAACTTGAGGTCTTGAGATCTTAACCTCCCAAATTTCACCTGAAAGTGGGGGGACCAGGGTGCCACGCCCCTGCCCCTGATGATTTTGGGACAGATTTGGGGTCTTAAGACAGTCCTTGTGCCTTTTAGTAGTCTTGAAAATCTTCCTAGTACCTATTCTTGCACCTACAACTGAAAAAATAGGGTTTTGGGTGGCTATATGGGGTTTTGTCTTAGTCAAAGCCCTATTTTGGTGATTTCCACCTCAACAAATAGCCGATTTGTATAGTAAAATAGTGTGTGTAGGAATCTTGTGTGTGTGCAAGACCCTAAAATGATGAATGCAAACAATCTAGAGCATCCCTATGCTTTAAAGAGTAAACCCTAAATGCTTGTGATTGACAAAGTAAATGCTCTAAATCAATGATGCTAAATGGTCTAAAGCATAAATGTAAATCTGCAAATTGATGTAATGAAGCTCATACAAAGACATGAAATCATACCCAACCCCAAGGGAGGGGTACAAGCCAATCTTTAGTCGATGATCTCCTATTGCTTTCCTACATCTTCAAAAGCTCCCAATTAATGAAAGAATGCTTGATGAATGCTTGATAGATGTTGTTGAATGTTGTTGAAGACTCCAAAAGACCTGCTCTTTCATTGCATAGAAGGCTCCTTAGCCAAAAAACTTCTTAGCCTTCAAATGAAAAAAGAGAGCTCATATGTATGAAACCCTAGATCTTAATTTCGTCTTTAGGCCGACCTAGGATTTGAATTTCTTGCCAATTTCTTGGAGTTAAGCATTATAATATCATAAAATTATGCTCCCGAAATTTCGAGAAAAATGTCGAGGACCATGTGTAACTTACACACGGTCTGACCAACTTTTCACCAAATTTTTAGGGCCGTTAGATATGATGATATTAGAGTGAATCCCAAAGTTACAGCTAATTTTGAGATGTTTTGGTATGTGAAATCAGGCCTTAAAGGTCGAAATAAGACATAATTAGGGTTTATGATTTAATGATTTATTGGAGAAATAAAATAAAAAGGGGCACACTTAGGGTAAAGGGCCCAATTTTATGATGTGGGGAGTAATGAAATATGACTTTAGATTTAATTAAATTAATTAATTAAATGCTTAAAGGGAAATTACAATGCAAGATGCAAACACACTAAGGCGGGTGCTAAACTAAGCGTAGAATTGTACCACCCTAGCAAGGGTGTACAATTTATGACATTACACATATGACAACTATTCAATTGGCTAAAGCCCATGGATATTGTATATTATCAATATAATTCAAAAAATTTAACATGGATTATGTAACTCAAATAAACTTAAAATAATAAGTTTATGAATATTATAATCTTACTTGATAGTTTGATGCCCTTAACCAATATGGATGGTCTCCACAAAAGTATCAACTAGCATGTACAAGTACTAGTAATTTGAATTAGTGCACGATGTAATCACTTCAAAAGTTTCAATCTTACCAAAAACATAATGCCATATAAATCATTTAAGCTTCTTCATGAAGAATTTACTCAATATTTTCAAAAGTGGTATTACATGTTGATCCATTGTCACAACATATAAAGCCTAAAAATTTGAATAACTACGAATGGGATGGCGAATTAAGCAGTCCTCATTGTAATATGTTGACATAATTTCTAATTCATATTTATTAATTCAAAAAAATAATCATTGTCTTACTTTCAAAGACTTAATAACTACATATGAATATATTTTGCACAAATGATTTCTTGATTCACTTGTATAAGTTTTCTTTTTGTATCAACCATCATTAGGATTTAGGGTTGAAGGAGAAAAATAAAATTGGTATGAGTGGTGCAAATTACTATTAGATATTGCAAAGTAAATAAATTAGGATTGATAATTGCACAATATATATTATAATCCAACATGATACAAATGGAAATTTTCTTATTAATTATTGATTTATCAAATAACTTGAATTTTTGCCATTTGTAGATTTTTTAAAAATTTTAGAGGTATCTTTGTTTTTCTTTCTGTAAGAAGTATATTTAAGTATATGTCTCTTTCATATATTGCCTCTTTTAAAAGATCCATGTTAGGTAAACATGTTAAGTAAATGTCATTCTCATATGTTTCTTATTCTGCAAAATTCAAGTTGAGTAAAGCTTTCTATTATTATTTTTTCTGGAAGTCAATGATAAGGTTTGGTTAATTAATTTATCAACTCAGAGATGCAGAAAACGTTTGATTGACATATGGAGATACATAATCTAGTGACAGAAGCCCAATAAATATAATCTATATATGCGTGTAAAATTTACTACGGCTAATTATTGATTCCTTACATCAGAAGAATTTGGACAAGTGTTTGTCGTCTGTGAGTGATCCTTGAAGATACTGTTTAAGATGGGTAAATAAATTTTGAAAAAATTATTGACAAATAACAATAAATTTACTAATGTCTTTCCAATAAATAAAAAGGGTTTTTAATAGCTATATTATATAAAGGGTCAGTGTCTTTGTTCTTACTGCTTTATTAATCAAAAACAATAAAAGTTTTTATTGGAGGGAATTTTTTTCAAATATGTTTTCGAACATCAAAATCAAAGATGTGAAGTTGAATAGGATTGGATCTCGTATTGTTTAGGTTGGGTGAGGTGAGGTTGAATAGGGTTGGATCTCGTATCGTTTAGGTTGGGTGGGGTGAGGTTGAATAGGGTTGGAACTCGCATTGTTTAGGTTGAATCCTCAATATACCATTTTGTTACTGATAGCTTCGTTGTACTTGATCTTTTCTGACAGCTTGGCTGCTGTTGTATTGTGTTAGTCCCATCCAGAATTTGTTATGTTTGATTTGAGCTGTTATATTTGTTGTTAAGTGTTTATGATCCTTTTGAAACCATTTTATCTCAAAGACATTACTAATTTACTAATTGGATACAATTTTTTTTCAAAAAGCTCTGACTATTCTAATGCTTTTTGGCTCATAGATTTTGGGTTTGTGCTTGTATCTGTTTCGCACAAAGTGTTGTTTTGAAAATAGGTTCTCTTCAGATTTATTTCTTGGCTTTGACAGTGGTTTTCATGGGTTTTAGGCATCATCTCTTGTACTCCTTAAGTTCTTTGTGACTGTTGCTTTATTATTTGGCACTTGAGATTTTCTTACTTGGTTTTGACTGCGAATTTCATGGCCTTCAGGAACGATTTCTTGTAATGCCAACTCTTTAAATGCAGTATGATGGCCATTTATTAAAAGAAATTATATCAATTTGCCTGGTCTCCGTGCATATATACTATCAAATAGATAACCATGTTGTCTCACCATCTACAGAATGGTTAGTGGCATATCGAATGTCAAAATAACATCTTATTCTCCTCTTGTTTTTTTATCTGATGATGGATCATAATGTTTGATTCAAAATGTTGATGATAAAAGATTTATATGATCTTATTCAGAAAAACATAAATTGATTATTATGAACTGTGAAAATTTAATGAATCTGTTTTGAAAAGTTCAGTTGCACTACCAGAGTTCCACAAATGGTCCTCAAGAATAAATGATGTTCAAATCCTTCAGTCTGGATTGACTTGTTGAGAAAGGGTGTGACAGGGCACAAGGCCCTAGTTCAGTCTGGGTTGATTTGTTGAGAAATGGTGTGACAGGGCACAAGGCCCTAGTTCAATCTTTAGCCGATTGAAAGCCCCTTAATTTCAAGGAGGAGAAGCTTGTATCGATCCATCCAAAAAGTTAAATGTGAAAAATTGATGGTCAAACTAATTAAAATTTCTCAAGAGCTCAAAGTCTGTATACTTCATATTGAAAATGCATTATGTAATGGAGTCTCATAGTTCATCCATTGAATTTCAGTGGTAATTTTTAAAGTAAAAATGAACCAATATGTCATTGGAGATTGCATTATTAAATTGGCTCCATATATTGGATCACAGATATGTAATGGTTGCCAAGGAACATGTTTAAGGGACTTCCCGTGTGGTTCATTTTACTTGTTCGTAATATTGCTATTTAAGTTCCTAATGTTGGAAATTTGAACCGAAATAACAGAACACAAGGCATTTTTGGTATTTTACTTATTTTTATTTCTTAGTTATTGAACATTCTGATGATGGATTACAGAATGTGATCTGAAGAATGTCATCTGAAACATTGATGGAAAAATTCATACACAATTGAATCCAGAAACAACTTACAACTCTATAGATTGTAGAAATCTGATATAATTAATTTTTAGAATATTTACTTTCCCGCATATCAAAAAATCGCATAAAAATTGAATTGAGTGCTTCCATTGTCTATGGCACTCAGGCCATAAAATGGAATTTGTAACATCGTACAGGTGGATACCAGTTATTAAAAAGTTCAGCTGCCTCCGGGAGGGTTAGTAAAAAGTCCTATATACCACAATCCATATCTGAAAAGTGCAGATTGTCAAGTATAACGAACGCTCATTAATTTAAGTCTCTAAGAAAAATGGATTTCATCACACACATACAAGATCGATGGGTTTGAATGTATGTTAACTTCAGCGAGGTGGTGGGAATGAAAGAGACTGCGAGAATCGTTACATAAACTTCAGTATAAGAAAGAAAAAAGACACAATGTCTGAATAAATGGTAGCTTCATGGAGAATGTGAGAATAAAAGAGAGTGCGAGAAATTTTACATAAACTTCCATATAAGAAGAAAAAAGACACATACAATGATCTGACAACTGTAGAGAGTCATCATCTTTCGAGATTTTACTCACAAGCCAAGGACTCTTAGATGACCCTTGCATCCCCATACCACAACTAATAGACATGTTTAAACAAAATAGGCTGTGACCCAACCACCAGTAACAGCACAACACAACTGCTTGCCTAGTTGAGCCGCCAGCCTTAAATAAAATTGAGACTAAGTATCGACTGTTACACCGCACATTCCCCTGGTAAGATGGAAGAGCAGAAGCAAACTTATGTTCCCCATAACAAATTAGTGAGTATAAATTACAAACAAATCCCCGTTTACAATGGGCACTTTCAACTAACTGTATGCTGTTAGTGAGTGCGGAACAGTGGTCACCCATCAACATTTCCATAATTGCCATTGTCACCAATCTACCTACTGAAACAGTTTCTTGTCCTTGTAAGACAATGCTAACATGACCTGAAAAATAAGTATATTTCCACACATGTATCATCATATAATTGACGATCTAACAAACCAACCTCAAAATCAACTCCTGTGATGAGAGAGAGGAGGATGGGGTGCAGCAGTAGCTGACGATGCCACCCTTGGGGGGCACTGGTAGCACTTTGCAAACAGACCAAATGTGTTCACTTGTTGGACAAAATTAGTCATGCTTGCCCAGCCACCAAAGCCAAAGCCAACTATTAATACCCAACCTACAATGAATATGTTCAAGATGTACATAGCTGTCCAGCTTGGCAGGAAAAATGGAGGCTTTTCCACAGAGTTCTGTTGACACGAACATGGAAGAGTGATGTTAGGAACCTAGAAACATGAAAGCTTGCCCAAAAAACACTCATCAATCACTTTTTAATCAGCTTAATCAAAGAGAATTTCCACAAAATTATTTCATAGACTTCATTAACAAATTTATGCTATTGTTTCCAGGATCAAATGCTCATAAGTTTACCTTTGTTTTTGTCAGTAAGAATGCCAATTAATAAACTAAAATATTAAGAATAACAGATTTATACTGTCAATTCTGAAATCAGAAGGCAATGTTAAATGAATGTTTTACCTCTGTTCTTCTGCAATAGGATTATTAAGCTAAAGAGAGAGAATTGGCATAGCTTGTTACCTGTCTGGCAAGAGCTGTCCTGTAGGTGAACATGTGTGCCATAGATGGTATAATGTAGACAGTGAAACTGACCAAAAGAGCACCAACTGCAGAATTGATAGGCCCGAAGAAAGGAAAAATAATTGCAAGGAACCAGATTGGGATCACAACAGGCAGCCTGGCCAACGCCCGGAGAAATATGCTCTTTGTATCATGCATTCCAATTACTTTCTCCCAAACAAAATATAAAGGAGTGCATGCAAACCCAAAAGTAATGAACTGTACAAAAGGAATACACGAGATATATTTCTTGTCAGTGGAAACAATTGGATTTCATTAAGTCTGAAACAAATTAATAAATTTAAATTCGATGCATCTCAGCAAATTTAAGTCCAGCTCCAAAAAAGGAAAAATAGAATATATACAGCAGCTGCCAAACAGGGCTTCAAGTACCTGATGGATAAGCATGAGGACGACTGCAATATCACGGAATGCTGACTGGGGTAGCAAAGAGAAAGCATTAGAATGATTCAAAAGCTCATCTCCAAATGCCCAGTAGACAGATATTGCAGATGGCAGAGTCAATGTCAATACATAGAGACTTGCCAACAAGTAAATTGATTTGAATTTCTGAGGTTTCCACATGGCATGCATTATTTCCCTGCAGGGAATAAATTTAAAATCATGTTACAACATATTAGTCCAACTAGTTCATCAAACTAAAGTTAAGGTGATAGGGGAAAAAAAAATTAACTAATTACCTAATATCCATGAATTATTGAAGTAGATCAACAAGGCTCAAGGAATACAGAAGCTACAATAGGTAAATGGAGCTTGGAAGTATAGCACGTTTCATTAGGTCAATAGTACGTGAGTCAAAAGCAATATCTAGGAAGCAGAAGAAGGCTGATAAGTAATGAACAACTTACACTGTAACAGCATGACCTCCAAAAGTGTAAAGAATGTTTGTGGCTCCAGTAAAGTAAAGCACAAGTCTGTTTGGTGCAGAGTGTTTCACACCTTCAACCTATAAAATTGGAACACTGTTAGATATTCTTATGTAGTCTGTAACTAAAACTTTCATCAGTTTCATGTATAGAAAAACTACTGTGCAGGATGTCCAAAAAATCTTTGGCAAATGAAGTTTGAACTACACTAGACTTTCAGTATCTATACCTGTCCATGAACAAGTGATACAATTGTCATGTACCATGCTGTGTATGTTGTCATTCCAAGTCCAATAAATGACCAAATTCGATAATTATGGAAAGATGGAATAAAGACTGTGGTTGCACAACAAGCTCCAAAGATGTATGTCCAGGTTCTCTTGTCCAGATTATCATTTATATAATATATGTTACTGTAAACAAAGCAGGCCTCAGCACCGTAAATACAAAAGCAAAAAGCAAATACAAGAACTAGACAGTTAACATTTTGGGTGTGAAGCAAAACCCCCCAAAAAAATTGACTAGAGAAAATACTTAAATTAAAACCCTAAAAGTAAAGCTTACCTGGCACAAGCTATGAGCTGTATGACAGATCCGAAAAGAAGAAATGTACAGTTAAAGGCAAGGCCAATGGCTTTCCAATAGGCTCCCAATAGTCCATCTAGAACCTCAAACCACTGCAAAGGACACAATAACCCCTGTAAGTGTGCTATGCTGATATCAGTGACAATATTAAATTGCGAACTTGTGTGAAATCTCCTTCAGTTTCTACTTGGTCCGGTCTTCATCTATACCCAATGTTATTGCACAAAGGAGAACTGGACAGTAAAACTCGTAGTGACTCAGAAGAAAATGATCGAGCAGTTGAGTACCTGATTGCATGAAGTATCACTCTGCTATACTGAGGCAAATTTTTGGGCGATTAATAATATGATTTCTGCCTATATATTTTGATGAAATGTGATACTTTGTATAAATAGGTCCTATGGACTTATTATACTTTTGCTTTGTATAAATAGGTCCTATGGACTTATCCTTGATATTTGGCAACAATGAAGTTTGCATAGCGCATGACACAGAACACTCGAGTTCAACTCGGCAAGACAATTTGTTTATAAACTAGCCTACATCTGGATCATTATATACCTAGAGTTCAGTCAACAGAGAAACCCTCAGTCCTCTTGTTATTATAGAGTTCAAGAGAGATTCTACAAGATTACTCAAATCCAATCTCTCCAGGACCAGCATCACTTAAGGGTTCTACCGTCTGCATGTTATAGTCTCATAGCACAAGAGGTACCCTGCCATCTACTGACATCATAATGTAACTCTCATAGCACAAGAGGTTTCCTGCCATATACTGCCATCATAGTGTAACTCTGATATTAGCATTTTTCGCTGAATCTCTAGGTAAAATTCCTTAAGCTTTTCTGAGACGTACAACCTGGGCAAGATATCTATCCATCTGGTAATAATAGTGTTTGAAGATTCTGCATTTTAAGTAGATCCCTATGGCTTTGTGGTCAACTAGTTATTTGTAATCTCTTTCTGGTACTAAGATTTACTTTAAGGCTCTGTAAATGTCAAACAGATTCCTTTTGACTTCGTGGTTAGTTGTTGTGGGTAATAGATATGGGCTGTACGCTCATTACACCAGAGGCCTCCGAAGCCATAAGATTGCAGAATGGTGTACTATAAATGGGTTATTTTGGCTTGTGGTTAGTGTACTCTGTATCAGTGCAATTTGTGGATGTCATAAGCACTGGGAGCATCCAATCTAATCCCACCAGATTGTTGTGAGAGAGAGAAAGAGAGACAGAGTTAGCCAGGGGATGTTCCCTGGCACAATGTCAGGGATATGCAGCCGTTTTGAAAATTATTCCACTCTTCTGCTAGGATTTTTATCCGCGCAAAACAAGGTTTTCACTAGTTTTTTGGAATTGACCTTAGGACCACTGACTTTTGCCCCCACATCATATCCCAAAGTTAGATTTTTCCACAAAATTACCTTTGTATATACCCGCATAACTACCCCGAAGCCACATGGAACTCAATCACAAAACTATTCACTAAATAGCCCTTACAAGATTTGGGTTCGAGAACCTCATCTCCATTTAATCACAGATTAAACTACAGCGTTGGGGCAATTCTGTCAAGTATTTGCCGGCCATGGAGTGCCTGGCCGACAAGGCACACCACTGGCAGAACTTACCTTAACAGGCCAGGAAGTAGCCCTAGCAAACCCAACGGTTAAAAAGTTTAGACTTTACTGAGATAATCACCTGAATAACATGGTTCTTGAAGTTAACATTCTCCTTCTCCTTCCTGCTCCGGTACTCAACATAAAGAACACTAATCAGATAAGCTGTCCAGCTACCCATGAGGCCATAGAATATCTGGAACAGGACCCCAGACACCATTCCAAGCTGTGAGAAGGAGTATGGCAGAGTTAAGAGCACTTGGGCCACCTGCAAAATCCCACAGTCCCTAACTTATCACAACATGCCATTGACATAAAATGAGGCAAACGAACGGAACAGAGCATAACTCATTGGACACAAGAAAATCCACAACACCCACATGCCTAAACTTTCAAGAACTCAACCAACAAAACCCACATCCCTTAACGTTCAATGACACAACCAAAGACATCCACATCACTTAACTTTTGATACCACAACCAACTATGATGTTAGCATTACCACACTGCAGGAATTATACTGTTTAAATATGCATAGATATTAACTGATACAAATGACTGTCCTATGTAATTATATGAAAAATGACACGATACAGACTGAAAACGAACACACAACATGACATTTGCCCAGATTGGGGGTATGGATCTGTGCACCTGGTTTGATGCACAGCTAAACCAGGCATCATAAACAGAACCCCCATGCCAGAAGAAGCTCTTAATGGTCCCTTTAATGGACGCCTCATCAGTACTCTTATTCTGTAAATCCTTCCCTTCCACCTCCATCTCTCCGTAATTAGCCACAATGGCTTCTTCTGCCTGTTTTTGTGTAACCATCTTCATCAGGAAACCGTAAAAGAGCTCAAGATCTGTTGTTGCAGCAATATGTAGACTCAATCAAGCAAAACATACACCTTGAGCTGCCAAAGGAAGAATTTTAGGTGAATTGAGGCAAGAAATTCTCAATGTAGCCTAAATATCCAGAAGCAGGATTGTTATTCTTGTTTTTCACCACAGCTCAAGAGAACATACATACTCATTGTATATATATGTTCTCTAGCGGTGTATATCTTGCTATCTAACTTGAGCTCCTACTGCCTCTGTTGTTTGACAGGATATCCCAACCAACCAAACAATAATACTGTTACCAGAAGAACAGAGAGCTCTTGACACTTTAAAGGATCCCAGCTATTAGAAATTAAAGAGAGTAAAGTGGCCTTATCATTATTTTTTTTAAACAAAATATATTACTTGCTTTGTTTGGCATTGTTGCTGTCATGCAAAGCAGAAGCCTAGAATGAGTAATAATCATGATAGTGAGCCTGCTCTGGGCCTAGGCATGCGGATGTGCATAATTATTAGTGTCACCCACAGCGCCCTAACACTAAAGGCAGCAGGGTCACATCAGGCTAGAGAAGAAGGGGCTAGTGGGGCTTAGGTGGTAAAGTATAGTTGTTTTTCACATTGTAGAACACCGCATTGGGGGGATTTGACATGAAAAAGATGGTAGACCACACCACACTAGCCCACAACGAAGGAATTAAGGAAGATGGTACACCATATTATACCACCATCAAGACACTAAGGAAGAGATTATGGGGTCTGGGTTGTATCCAGATTCAATGGTGGGCTCTCTCTTAAACAAAGATGGGTATGTTGTTTTGCGTTATAATTCATCTCTTTCTGGTCAAAATCAATGTCCTAATAGTGGTTTATTATGTCTTATCACCCATGCATACAAGTATGTTATAATACCAAGGGCTTGTTACTATTTAGTCATCACGATATATCATGGCATTTATGATTGTTACTATCTAATTATCAGGATGCACAATGACATCTATCGTTAGATGTTGCATAACTAAAGTTTTGGTTTTTCATCAATGAAGATCATTTGTAGCTTGTTCATACCATCAGTTACGTAACACTTGAATGCTATGGTACATCGTATAATCATTCCTACATTCGTCACTTAACACATATATCATCTTCTATTCATGGATAGGAGATAATTAGACTACTCCATTAACTACTCACATGGACAACAGTGGGGATGGTAAGTTACAGTTCCAAAGAGCCTAGGGAAGTCAATATGGTAATAAGTGCATATTCATTTTGAAACCAATAGAAGTGATTCTCCTCCATTATTTAGGATGCGCTATTAATCTGCAGTGACAATACATTAAAGTCACATGCTTAGAGGTTGATCATGGGAGAACATAGAATCCCAAGCTCGCCAACCAATGTAATCTAATCTTAACAATTATACTCTTATGAAATGAGTTTAGTTACATCACTTAATATGTATGGCTTAGAATCCTAAGCCATAGACCCCATGTGGAAACAAAGAAGATTGACTGTCATGTGGTGTGGACTTGATTTAAATAAATGCTTTAAAAATATAGGAGTCACATGGTGGTAGATTTGCTTAGCTTTTGCTTGTTGACTATGTACATTATAAGTTGGGTAAACCACTACATAGGACGTGCCCCATGTGAGGAATACCTTAAGATATATTCCTCTTTAGTTTAAAACTGGTTTATTCTCATCAATTTGTACCAAAACATCGCTTATGAGGGCCCTAATAGATATGGGAGCTTGGGGCCTCAACATGGTTACATGTGAACTTTGAGTAGATTGTTGGTAAGTTGAAAATAGAATATGGTGATATGAAAATGTAAAATTTCATCTAGTTAATGTAATTCTTTTATTTGATGGTATTTATTAATATATATTTTAATGCTTCCTTCATATTCCATTTGAAATGAGTTTAGAGGGCAATATTTTTTTTTTTATCATTTCGAAAAAGTCTTTCCACCTTTAATGAGCTCAAAAATATATAGAACATGGTTGTGTGTAAAGTTCAATGTTGGCTAGATACTTTGAAATAAATGTTGTCTGGATACATGCAAACTACTTATCCTCAATGCTCAGTTGGCATTGGATAGATTACTTGCAAATTATTTATCTAATTTGAATTAACTCCTAAAATTTACTTTCACACAAGTCAGCATTGAAAAATCACAAGATGATTAAAAAAAACATTGATCTTCATATTCCCCATTAGCAATCCCAACAAGGGCATGTTCCCTAGAAAAACACCCCTATGGGCAACATTTTTCCCTATTGGAACATGACACAAATTATTTTTAAAAAAATACTTCTTCATTTTTTATTACACTTTAACCACAAACAACCATTAACTAGATCCCACGAAAAGGACAACACTCAAATCCAAAAATAAAAACAAATCCCTCAAATCACCATGAAATTTAAAATACCCCTTAGGCCCTTGCTCCCCATGTGACCTTAATCCCTAGCTTTTGATGTGACCCAAGGCGAAGCCAAGCGAGTATATTCTCAAGTTAAGGATCCAATGTATATTACATGTAAAAGTAGTCTAAAAAAATAATAATTTATTTATTCTCTTTGAAAAAAAAATTAAACTTATTAATTTTATATTAGAACAACACTATAATTATTTGTTTCGATTTTCAAGTTTTTTTTTTCATATTTTACAAAGAAATAGTGGAGTTGTATTGTGGAAACTTAATGTCTGATTTCTAACATATGGATTGTGGAAACTTAATGTTTGTTACTAATAATTATTTGTTTCCATTTTAAAGATTTTTTTCATATTTTACGCAGAAATAATGGAGTTGTATTTTAAAAATGTTAATTGTTTTGTATTGTGTTTTCCTTTATGATGTTTTGGAAAGAGGACAATCAATCACTAGATTTGGAAAATTTTGCTAGTACTTGTTTATATTTTTTTTCTACTTAAACACACTATTATGTACATGTTGTCGATTGTGATGTCTATCTCATTGTTTCTAATTTGACATATTGGGTTGTTCTTATTCTACATTATGTTATTTTTACAATTCTTGA
This sequence comes from Cryptomeria japonica, assembly GCF_030272615.1. Classification (NCBI taxonomy): domain Eukaryota; kingdom Viridiplantae; phylum Streptophyta; class Pinopsida; order Cupressales; family Cupressaceae; genus Cryptomeria; species Cryptomeria japonica. The sequence goes on along the minus strand of NC_081412.1, from coordinate 700,962,079 downwards.
TAAAGTTTTTATAAGTTATAAAATTTGTGATAGTTAAAGCACCCCATAGTCATTACTACTTAAGCATGCAAGTAGGTGGAGGCCCCACATGAATGGCTACTCCTACACACTCACTCAAACCAATCAACATGTTAATTTGCATTTGTGTGGCAATGGCCTACCAATGTTTTAATCATTTACATGACCAAAAAAACAAAATATGTGGCATTGTCACTTGCCTTATGCCAAGTAGAATGGCATTGAAATGGAACTTGCAAGGTATTTTTAGGGTTCATTTTTTTTTTATCTTTTAAATTAGTGAGATTCAAGTTGTTAAATTTAGTAGATTGATACATGTGTGGGTTAATATTGTAAGTGGGTAGTAATTACGGTTGGTTGTTCAACTATTTGTGTTGTTCAGTGTTCTGCTTTTTGCTCTGTATTGCTCTGGAATTGCATTATCTTGGTTTGAGGATTTGGCAGAGTGTTTGGGATGTTCATATGTGCCCTCAATTCAGATGGTTCGTTATTTGAAAGTCCACAAGTGAATCTTTCAGTTTGACAATTAGTTTAGTTGGTGTTCTTGAGGTTCAGTATATTGATGGTGAAGATTCTAGTATGTGATAATGTTGCAGTTGTTGTTGTGGTGATTCACGTTGCTTGTGGATGTTTCTAGATCATGTTCTATCTGTGTTGATGGTTTGCATTGATTGTTGTGCGTGTTATTGATCATTTTCTTGATCTGGTGCTATTCTTCGTGTTATGTGACATTCATGGTGATTGTAGCATGTTGCAGATGTTTGAGGCGTAATTCTTGGAGATGTTTCTTGCATGCGGTATTGCTTTAGGTCTAGACTATGTCTTAGTAGACATTGTTTTGGTTTGCATGTGTTGTTGTAGCGTGTGAGGTTATATTCTTTTTATTTGTGTTAAGGGTTGATCCAACCTTGAAATATAGGTTGATGATTTGTATAAATATATGTAATATTCATGTGAGAGTTGTATCTACGTGTGCGAAGATTGATTTTGATCTTTTAGTGGCAGAGGAGAAGTGCAAAGAAGTGTGACGAAGTGTGAAAGAGAAGAGTTTGAGTATATGTGCTTAACCGGAACTGTAACCAGGCATAAGAAGATGCTATTTCATCAGTTCATGATCCTCCAGATGTAATCCAAATGTTTTTGTAAGACAGTAAGTCTTCCCCAGGTTTGTAGCCCTTCTTGTTTTGTGATTTGAGCAATGAGCTCTAGCTAGTGTGCTTGAATGCATGTGGGTGAGCTCACAAAGTTGGTTCCCACTTTTTAGTACGTCCTGATTTTTGTTGAAATCATACATTTTTTAGAAAATATAATGATTTAAGCTTTAAGAGGTCCCATTTTAAGTAATTAATTGAAGAGAATTAAATCAAAGGATCTTAGATCAAAATTTCTTGGATAGAACCTCTCTACTTCTAAATCATACTTGCAATGAAGTCTCCTTTGCATCTATCAAATGCTGATAAAAAAACCAGTTTTACATTAGCTTTTGGGAGGTCAAATTAATTCATTTAAAAGTTTTTTTTTTAAGTATTTAGTCCTTATTGTAAGCTTTCCAAATAGTATAACTTTTAATATATTTAATTTCATTAATATATTTTTATTTTATTTCTTATGAATGTAGGTTTTTCACGGAACATGAACTTCTTTGTTCAATGCATTGGAAAAATAGTAAACTAATTCAAAAAAATTCTGAAAAATATCTATGCACTAGGTATTGATGTTTTCTTTCTAACAAAAAAAAAGAAAATTGAATTTTGATATATATAGAACAAGTTATGTGTTCAAACATACGCCTATATCTAAATTATAATTAGTCAAACTTCAAAATTTAATAAAATGAAAAATATTCAACATATCACTATCAAACCAACTGCATGCCCTGGGTATTGATGTTACAAACCAAAATTCAAAAGAATTAAGTTTTTATCATTTATAGAAAAAAAAAATTATGCGTTTCGGGATACACGTCACTGTTAAAAAATATTGTTTGCTCTAAAAACTACTTTTTGAGGGAGATGGAAAAATCAATAAAATTTTATTCAAACAAATTGGAAAAAAATATATTTAGAATCTACAAACAAGATGTTAAAAATCTCTACTTTATATCATCTTCAAATTCTTAATGATTTAAAAGTTATAGGTGTCGGAAAGTGAAGGTTTTTTTAAAAATATTCATCCAAGTGTCAAAGTTGGTCAAAAAGTGGGAACCAATATTGTGAGTTCACCCATGTGCTTTCCCCATTGTAATATTTCATTTACTCCTAACAGGGTATTATCTCATTGTGGGTAGGTTCCCACCGTGGTTTTTCTCTTAACCGAGTTTTCCACGTCAAAAATCTTGGTGTTATGTGTGTTATTGATGTGGAGTTAATTTGTGCTTTCATTGTTAATAATCAGATCTGAATTTCAGTTTGAGTTGTGTTAAGTTTGTGAGCAAACTGATTCAACCCCCCTCTCAGTTTGTTGCCTTGTTGCCAACAATTGGTATTAGAGCTAGATCCTTTGGAAGAAGCTTTATCGCTTGAGGAGATCTATGATGACAACCTTTGCTTTTAAGAAGGATAGTTTGAGATTTGATGGAACAAATTACACTCTCTAGAAGAACCGAATGGAATGTCATTTGAGATGCATCAGTGAAGACTATTGGAAGATAACTAAGAAATGTGTATAATGTTTCTGCTAATGGTCCTAGTACTCTAGATGAGATAAAGGAAGCTAAATTCAATATTAGAGCTAAGAAAGCATTGTTGAGTTCCTTGTCTGATTCTGAAATGACTAATGTGATGGATTTGCAGTCTGCTCATGAGATTTGGAAGAAGTTGGAAACTTTGTATGAAGGTGACAACCATGTGAAAGTTGCTAAGTTGCAAAGCTTGAAGGGAAAGTATGAGATGTTGAAGATGGGAGAAGATGAGAACATTACCTCCTTTATGCAGAAAGTGAATGAGCTTGTGTTGAACATCAGATGTGTCGATGGAGTGTTGGAAGAATCTGAGATTGGAGCTAAAGTGTTGATATCCTTGCCTCCTGCTTGAGGAGATCCAGACTATGACAGATGTGACTAGAGACATGATGATTGGTAAGCTTGATGCTTTTGAGTTGAGTGATTTTGTTGAAGCCCCTCCTAAGTCAAAATGTGCATTCAAAGCTATTGTATCTGGGAAGTAGAAATATGGTCCAAGAGAGTTCTACAAGGGTAATCCGGATATGAGAAGGAGATGAGAGAGCTTGAAGCCTTGATTACTAGAAGATTGCCTAAAGGTGTCGATAAGTATGAAGGGAAGTTGCCTCTTAAATTTGTTTCATGCAATAAGATAGGACATTTTGCCTCAAGGTGTCCGGAAAGAGTTTCTAAGAAGCCATTTAAGCCCTATAAGCCTAAATATCAGAAGAAGTGTTACTTTGTTGTTGATGAAGGTGTGATAGATGATGAGTCTAATAAGGGAAATTTAGGAGATGAGTGGGTGTTCATTGCTATCAAGGAAGATGATCCAGTGACTACTGATTCTGCTAGCTGCATTATTGAAGAGAAAGCCTTGGCTGCTAAACTTGAATAGAAAGATGAATGGGTTATTGAAAATGGTTGCTCTCATCACATGACATGTGATAAGAGTAATTTTGTGAGTATGGAAAAGTATAATAGTGGCATAGTAATATTTGGAGATGACAAAGCTGGTATAATCCATGGTAGAGGTTCTATTTCTCTTGATGGTAAGCATAAAACTAATGATGTTTTACATGTTGAAGGTCTAAAGCATAATATTTTGAGTGTTGGACAGATGGTTGATAAGGGTTATGATTTGCAATTCAAGAATGGAAAATGTAAGATCTTAAGTAGCTCTGGAATAGAGATTGCATCAAGTACAAAGACTAAAGGTAATATTTTTCACTTGAATGCTGATGGTAAAAGTTGTTTGATTGCTTATATTGATGAAAGTTGGTTATGGCATAGAAGGATGTGTCATGTAAATTTCACTGCATGGTTAAGATAAGTTCTACTCAAGACATGAGAGATCTACCTAAGATTTTCAATCCTTCTAATCTGGTATGTAAGGAATGTCAATTAGGGAAGCATACAAGAGTTTCTTTTAAAAGCAAATAGTATACTTCTAATGGAATATTAGATCTTGTGTATACTGATTTGTGTGGTCCCTCTAGAGTGAGAATCTTGTAGGGTGATAGGTACTTTATGTTACTGATTGATGACTATTCAAGAATGATGTGGGTTACTTTCTTAAGGGAAAAGTTTGAAGCATTGGAGAAGTTCAATATTTTCAAAGCTATGGTTGAGACTGAGACTAGTTAAAAGTTGAAGTGTCTGAGATCTGACAAAGGTTGGGAATTTACTTCCGACAAGTTCAACTCTTTTTGTGAAGAGCATGGGGTGAATAGACAGTTATCTACTCCACAGACCCCTCAGCAAAATGGTGTTGTGGAAAGGAGGAACATGACAATTCAGGAAGCTGCTAGAACCATGATGATTGAAGGAAATATTTCACATATCTATTGGAGAGAAGATGTGAGTATTGTAGTATATACCTTTAACTGGGTGCATATCAAAGGTGATACCGGTAAGACTCCTTATGAGTTATGGTTTGGTCATGTTCCTACAGTTAAATATTTCAGAATTTTTGGTAGTAAATGCTATATCATAAGAGATGAAGATCTAGGGAAATTTGATACTAGATGTGATGAAGGAATCTTACTTGGTTATTCTACTAAGAGAAAGGCCTATCAATGTTATAATAAGAGATTGAAAAAGATAGTTGAGAGTGCTAATGTGAAAGTTGAAGGAAATGAGAGATAAATTAGATCTTGCAAATACGATTCATATGATCAAGATGTCAGTACAGATAAAGGAAAGAAAGTGCAGACCCAAAATCAAGTTCAGATTGTTCCGAAAAAGCTTGAGAATGAAGAAGGTGCAAATGTTAGTGCAGAAGAAAGAGTTCAAGAGTTTGAGAATCATGAAAATCCTAAGACTCCTAGGTATGTAAGTTTAAATCATTCAAAGAATCAGATCATAGGTGATAAGAATAGAGGTGTGATGACTAGGAGAAGGATTGTTGAAGAGTATTGCTTGATTTCTAAGATTGAACCCAAAGATGTTGATGAAGTTTGTAAGGATGAAAATTGGGTTAAAGCCATGGAAGAAGAGTTGAATCAAATTGAAAATAATAATACATGGATTCTTGTTCCCAGACCTAAGGATAAGAATTTAATTGGAACTAAAAGGGTGTTTCGAAATAAGTTGGATGAAAAAGGTGAAGTTGTTAGGAATAAAGATAGACTTGTTTGTAAGGGTTATTCTCATATGAAAGGTATTGATTTTGAGGAGACATTTGCTCCGGTAGCTAGAATTGAAGTTGTTAGACTATTTCTTGCTTATGTTGCTTACAATGATTTCAAAGTGTATTAGATGGATGTCAAGTCAGCTTTTCTTAATGGTGAGCTAGAAGAAGAAGTCTATATTGAGCAACCAGATGGTTTTCAGTTGAGAGATCAAAAGATATGGTTTGAAAGTTGAAGAAAACATGTATGGATTGAAGCAAACCCCAAGAGCTTGGTATGCCAGATTGGATAAGTATTTGATGAAACTTGAATTCAATAGAGGTACTATTGACAATAATCTATACTTCAAGATTGATAATAATAACATCTTAATTGTTGAAGTTTTTGTTGATGATATTATTTTTGGTGGAAATGATAGTTTGTGCAAGAAGTTTGTTGATGATATGTAGAATGAGTTTGAGATGTCTATGATAGGTGAGATTAAATTCTTTTTGGGATTGCAAATTACTATTGAATAAAGGTATTTTTTATATCTCAATCTAAGTATGTGAAAGAATTGTTGAAGAAGTTTTGTTTAGATGATTCAAAGCCTATTGGTACACCTATGATGACCGGATGTAAGTTGACAAAAAATGATGACTCTCCAAAAGCAAATCAGACTAGATACAAATCTATGATTGGTGGATTGTTGTATTTGACTCGGACTAGACCAAATATTATGAATGGTGTTTGTCTTGTTGCTATATTTTAAGTTGATCCTAAGGAATCTCATATTGTTGCTGTGAAGAAGGGACAATTGATTTTGGATTGTGGTATCCTAGAGATGATGATTTTACTTTGAGTGCTTTTACTAATGCTAATTGGGTAGATAATGTTGATGACGAAAAGAGTACTAGTGGTGGTGCATTTTTCTTGGGTAAGAGATTAGGTTCATGGATGAATAAGAAGTAGAATGTTATCTCTTTGTCTACTCCAGAAGCTGAATACATTGTTGCTGCTATCAACTATACTCAAGTAATTTGAATGAAGCAGATGTTGAAGGATATCAGAGTTATTTTCAATGAGCCTACTATTATATACTATGATAATTCAAGTGCTATCAACATTTATAAGAATTTGGTGTTACATTCAAAGACTAGGCATATATCTATCAAGTTTCATTTCTTGAGAGAGAAGGTGAATGGGAAGGAAGTCAGATTGGAGTATGTATCTACAAAGGAACAAATTGCAGCTATCTTCACAAAGCTTTTGCCTAAAGATATATTTGAGTATCTCAGAGAGAAGCTAGGGGATATTTCCCCTCTTGATGAGAACTAAGATGGATGGAGTTGCATTATTCTGGTGGACTTCACAGAGATATTTTGTGATCTAGATTGATGAGTGAGGCTACTACTCAGGGGGAGTAGTCAATGTGTGGTTTAGATGTTCATATTTGTGAGTTTTTCCTAAGGGGGAGAGATTATTTGGTAAAGGGTGAGAGAATAATGATTTGTATGTACCTTTTGCATTGATGTCAAAGGGGGAGTGAAGCATGTGAAAAACCTTCTATATCTTGTGCTGATCTCAGGGGGAGATTATTGTGAGTTATGAGGAGATTGTTGGTTGTTGATTTCTTTCTTTGCATTGATTGTTTTTCACATTCATATGTTGCCATCAATGCCAAAGGGGGAGATTGTTGGATATTGTTGAGAAGTTTGTTGGAATGATGTGTTGTCATTGATGTCAACATATTCTTCTGTGTATTCCAGTGTTGTAGTCAGATTACATGAGTTGGTTTGACCAGTGTGTTGCAATTTATTGGGTTTAGAGATACTTATCTCTTGTTGATTCAGCTAAAGTTTCATTGGTCTGCATGATGATTTGATCAAGTTATGAGGTCTGGTATTACGGTTGGTTGTTCAACTATTTGTGTTGTTTAGTGTTCTACTTTTTGCTCTGTATTGCTCTGGAATTGCATTATCTTGGTTTGTGGATTTGGTAGAGTGTTTGGGACATTCATATGTGTCCTTAATTCAGATGGTTCATGACTTGAAAGTCCATAAGTGAATCTTTCAGTTTGACAGTTAGTTTAGTTGGTGTTCTTGAGGTTCGATATATTGATGGTGAAGATTCTAGTATGTGGTGATGTTGCAGTTGTTGTGGTGATTCACGTTGCTTGTGGATGTTTCTAGATCATGTTGATGGTTTGCATTGATCGTTGTGCACGTTATTGATCATTTTTTTGATCCGGTGGTATTCTTCATGTTATGCGACATTCATGGTGATTGTAGTGTGTTGCAAATATTTGAGGTGTAATTCTTGGAGATGTTTCTTGCATGCAGTGTTGTTTTAGGTTCAGACTATGTCTTAGCCGACATTGTTTTGGTTCACATGTGTTGTTGTAGCATGTGAGGTTATATTCTTTTTATTTGTGTTAAAGGTTGAGCTAACCTTGAGATATAGGTTGATGATTTGTATAAATATATATAATATTCATGTGAGATTTGTATCTGCATGTACGAACATTGATTTGATCTTTCAGTAGCAGAGGAGAAGTGCGAAGAAGTGTGAAGAAGTGTGAAGAAGTGTGAAAGAGTAGAGTTTGAGTATATGTGCTTAACCGAAACTGTAACCAGGCATGAGAAGATGTTATTTCATCAGTTCATGATCCTCTGGATGTAATCCGAATGTTTTTGTAAGAAAGTAAGTCTTCCCTAGGGTTGTAGCCCTTCTTGTTTTGTTATTTGAGCAGTGAGATCTAGGCAGTGTGCTTGAATGCATGTGCATTCCCCATTGTAATATTTTCGTTTACTCCTAACGGGGTATTATCTCATTGTGGGTAGGTTCCCACTATGGTTTTCCCCTTAACCGAGTTTTCCATGTCAAAAATCTTGGTGTTATGTGTTATTGATGTGGAGTTAATTTGTGCTTCAATTGTTAACAATCAAATCTGAATTTAAGTTTGAGTTGTGTCAAGTTTGTGAGCAAACTAATTCACCCCCCTCTCAGTTTGTTGCCTTGTTGCCAACACATACTTGCATTTACGAAAAAAGATACCACGCTAATCGAGCCACTCTCCATGCCACAATGCTTATCATTGAGTTGATTTTGCCTCACCATAATATTTGAATCGTTCACCCTTCTACTATTCTACTAATAAAGAAGTTATATCAACCATCATATTATGATTAACTCACCATAATAATTTATATAGTTTAAGTATATTATAACAAATTATGTTATATGTAAATTATTTAAAATTTATTGTTTATTAGGATTTATTTATTTAAAATGAGTTAAATATATGTTTTTTATTTTATTTATGTTATTTAATTATATATTTTATATTTATTATTATATATTATATTTTATTAATAAAAAATATAAATTGATAAGTATAATATATTTTTGTCTATGATATTAATTATATTATAAAATATTATTTTGTAACTATTTTAATGTAATATTATAAAATCAAATTGTATAATATAATAATTTTGTATATTGTAATATATAATAAATATATTATTTAATTTTTATTTTTTTTGATAATTTTATATATACATATAATTTTTTAATAATATTATCTATTGATTATTTTTATTATTATATGTTAAAATATATTGTATATTTATATAATATAAATATTATATTTATAATTTAGTGTGTAATTGTTTTTGTTAGAGTAAAGGTATTAGTTTACTTAATTAATTAAATCATATTGATTTAATAATTAAGTCACATTTTCTCTATTTCACTTAAGCTAAATTTAGGAAGCTAAACTTAAAATATTAATAATTAATTTATTATTAATTATTAATTGCTTTTAGGGTTTATGTTTTTAGGTTTTGATCTCCTTTTATAAGGATTGATCCCTTTTGTAATCCATTAATCTGATTATCATTATTGAATTCTTTTGCTCTAGGTTTTCAAAGCAATCTCTATGTTTTGTGAATCTTCCATTGTTTTGATAGATTATTTGCATACAGGCATTCACTGGGTTCTGTGAGGTTGTATTCTACAACTTTTTCATGGTATTAGAGTTTCAAACCTGAGGCTTTCCTGTTCTTCAGATTGGGAGATTCTACCTACAACTTGTCTTTTGTACAATTTGGGTTGATTTGGACCTCACCATTGAATCCGACATGTGGGAAATAGTCAAGATTGATCTTTTGTTTGTCAATTTTCGATTCACGAGGCCAAATCTATGAGGGTTTGAAAAATCAGTTTTCTTTTGTGATCTAGAGGGGCACTTGTTTTTCAGAGCAATTTGGGCAAAAACTAACATACGGTTGGCTTCAGGTGGTTGATTCCATGAATTTTGATATATAATTCAACTATTTTTGGTAACAAAGGCATCTAGGCCTTGTTTTCCCTCCTTGCCTATATGGCCACCTGCACGCAGTTCAAAAAAAAAATTGTATTTAAAAAAAAAATCAATTCATTTTTCGGTTTATTTTTTTTTCTTTTCAAAAAAAGGGTTAACCGAAAACAATCTGTTAAAAACCTTTTTTAAAACAAAAAGTTTTTTTTTTTAAAAAGTCAAAGGGGGGTCGGCAGCCTCTATAGGTCCATACGGCCTGCAGCAGGTCATGGACCTTGCCTCGCCACTGCCGCCTTGGAGTCTCCATCGTTGTCTTGGAGTCTCTGCCACCGCCACCTTGGAGCCTCCGCTGCCTCCTCCTCTGTTGTCACTTCCCACCTGGCTACTTGTCACCGCCAACAGTTTATTGTAGCCCCACCCACTTTTCTGATCCGTAATCCATTTTGCTAGTCGCCGCCAAATTATTCCGACAACATATTTTTTTCCGATGAGTTTTCAAGCAGGGGGGAATTTTTTGGGCCAAAGGGGATCATTTTTGGAATATTCTACTAACATCAGCATGATGTCATGCTGATGTCAGCAGTATAGACAACTTGCATGGCCCCTGTGACCCTCTTTATGCCCTAAAAGAGGGTTTTTTTTTGTTTTAGCCATAACTTGGGCATACGATATCATTTTTTGGCAAACGAGATATCATCAGAAAGCTGGTTTCATCTACTTTATAGATTTGTGGGATTTATCACTTGATTTTGCTATTAGTACATTCTATATCCATTTGAAGTCAGAGGTGTTGTTTTCAGTCTCGAGCTCGTATATTTTCACCAGTTTCTCCATTTTTCACGATTCTAGCGGTGTTGGGACAGTGTTTCAGAGATCCTCATAGCCATCCATTAAATTTTTCTAGACTTTAGGTACGTTTTATTCAATTTTTTTGTGTTTTCACACTCTAGTGAATTACTTGGACATATGAGCTCGTGGAAACTTCAGGTTTGCATGGGATGACTCTTTTTTGGTTGTTCTTCAAGTATTTCTAGCCTTTTGTCTTCTTTGAGCATTTCATACATCATTTTGTAAACATTTTCCTTTTTGCAAACGCATTGAGATAAAGTGCCACTATGCTTTGCATGCTTGAGATCTTGCACATCTTGTGCCTTATTGTACTTGCACTCCATTATAAAGTGCCATGGGGGGGGTTTGATGTTTGCCTGTTTTTACCATCTACCTTTGTCACGTGAGTGTTCCTTCCATGACATTAGCCTCATGATGTGTGTCAAGTCACTAGTACATTCGGGGCTAATTTCTGACGGCCTATCGTCGAAATTTCAACTACTTTTCGTCAGATTGTCGACAAATGAAGCTGTCGAAAACTCATCCTCGGACTTTCCAACGATGCCATTTAATGTCGGAATTCCGACGACATCGTGAACTCTTCTGACGACGGCCATGATCACTCCTCTGGTCAAAAATATCGTCAAATGGACGTCAGAATTCTGACTCTCCCCACGAATATGGATCGACGACCGTCCGACAAGAAAGTGTCGTCGAACATACAACATCCTCGTCGGATGTTTCTTCAGTTGGTGTCACAATTTCGATGACTGCCAGAAACTTTGCACCGATGAGGATGTTGTTGGTCCGACGGTTTGGCCGTCGATGCAAAGTTTAGTTGCCATCAGAATTCCAATGGATATTTTTTTTAAAAAAAAAAAAATACGCATATGAGGGGCACTGGTTTCAAGCTAATATGAGGGGCACCATGGTTGAGATGGTCCAGCTCCTAAGAGGACTGTATGAACCACTGAGTATTGGTAAACCTATTAAAAATGGGATCAAAGGGAGCAACTCTGGTGCTAATAGGGAATTAGCTAACCCAAATACAAGTGCCTTTAAAGCCATTTTTCTGGAAAAGGAAGGGACAACACCAATAGAAGAAGAGCAACCCAATCAGGGAGATGAAATGACAAGACTTCATGATAAATACAATGCCCTAAGTGTTGGCATATGAAGAGACACTTCCTTTACAAAATAGTATGAGATGAAGACAAGGAATGGGCATAGGAGGAGAAGATGTGATGAGCAGCCCCAAAAGGACATTCAACACTGCTTTGGAAAGATCACCATTCCCACCTTTACTGTATCCGATAGATCTTCAGCAGGAGCTTGGTTGCAAAAATTGGATGCATGTTTCCTTTTGAATCTTAAGTTTGAAGAAGAGGCCATCAAGTTTGCCAACTTGCATCTTGAGGGGATGACTCACAAATGGCGATATCATGGCATGATGGCCCAAGGGAAAGATTCAATCACTACCTTAGAAGATTTCAATGAGACATTGATAAAGCGATTCAATAGAAAGGATGGAGAAATTCATTTCAAAAATCTAGCACAACTGAATCAAGAGGGAATAGATAAATAGAGAATACATAAGATTTTGAAGGAGTGGCGAGACTAAACCAAACTTAGACTTGAAAAACCTAAGGGCCAGACCTAGTGTCTCGGGGGCTCATCACAGATGACCTTGCCTATGTGAAGGTGCAGAGACTTTGTAGTTCTTGAAACTTTTTAAAACCCATCTAACATGATGGTATATAAAGGAGTGGGTATGCAACCCTTTCTAGGGTCCCTTTACCCCCAAACAGTTTTCTTGTCGGCTGCCACCCACTTAGGTGAAACAGAGACGATTACCTAGCTAAAACAAAAGGTCCATCTATAACCCATAAACCAATGTTGATTGTAAAATAGTGATAAAAGTAAAACCAGTCTATATGCTTCATCAATGGATTATCTCTACCACACTTATGTGATCTCCCAAGAGTTATAAACACAATTTTGATTCTTACAACTCTCATGATAAGAATGAATCTTAAATCATACAATTTTCAAGTGATATAAAGTACATGATTATGCTCATATCTATAAAACATGATCATTAACCAATACTAGTTACCCCCTAATGAATACCCCACTCAATTTGCATCATGGCATCATATAATAATGTTGATAATCAAAACAAGATCAATATAATATACCTAAATTTGACATCATTTCAATAATCTAGTAAGAAGTAATGGTCCTAAAACCATCATAATAAATCAACATATGACATTACGAATTTGCTACTTAGGAACCTCGAGAAGAATGAGAATTATTAAGGATCTCAAACTTGGAATAAAAGCTTATTATAATAAAGACAAAGAATGATAATGTGTCAGGATTTAAAAAGAATTAATTGCTATGACTTTAAATATTAGTCCAATCGAATGTGAACTATTGTGTACTTAGCTTTCTTGCTCAAAATACAAAATCAACATTGTTTGAGATCATATTAAATGTGGTTTCAATTCTCAGTAGATAATAGAATTTTAACCAGAAGTATGGAAGGTTCTATAGCAATAGTGCCACTAGTTGTTATAACATCTTAACTAACAACACAGGGAGGGTGCTTAAGCAACGATGTCTATGATCAAGTTGATATTTAATGGTTGCCAGAAATACTCGTTGAGCAGCACTAACCAATGTCAAGATATATGGCAGTGTGATATGCTTCTTAATTCTTAGAGTCCATTATATATTTTTCAGACAACTAGGGAATTAATTAGTTTCACCCACACATTTAGTCTAACTCCACACTACATAATTTGTTTTCTGACCATGACCATTTTAAACATTCTTCCAGTCATGTCCAACTAGTAATACACAATATTTTAGTCTCGTTTTGTTGATAAATTATGGGCCAAGACCCATATGATCCAATGTTGTAATAAACACACTTTCCACTAATAACCAGAATAGGTACTGATGCCCTGCAAAATGGCACAAGGTTAGCAAATGATAAACAACACCAAAGACACAAAAACCGTTAGTGTTATTCAATCAAAAACTAATCTAAACAGGCATATCAAGAGAGACACTAAAATCATGCTAATATATCTAACTAATGAAATAAAGATAATGAGGCATCTCCAAATGCCTCTTAGCATGCTCTTAGCTCCTTCTCCCTTGTTCCTCTCCTCTCCAAGTTCCAAAATAGTGTAGCTCTCAACAGCTTTTTGCACTATGGATGCTTATGGAGGTTTGAGATTGAAATATTGCTCTAAATGTAAATAAAGAAGCTAATATTAAGCTATTGATACTAAAAGGTTGCGTGTTCGATTCACGTCGGGTTCACCAAATGATGCCCTGCAAAATGGCACAAGGTTAGCAAATGATAAACAACACCAAAGACACAAAAACCGTTAGTGTTAGTCAATCAAAAACTAATCTACAAAGGGCATACCAAGAGAGACACTAAAAGCATGCTAATGTATCTAATAAACGAAACAAAGATTATGAGGCATCTCCAACTACCTCTTAGCATGGCTTTAGCTCCTTCTCCCTTGTTCCTCTCCTCTCCAAGTTCCAAAATAGTGTAGCTCTCAGCAGCTTTTTGCACTATGGATGCTTATGGAGGATTGAGATTATAATATTGAGCTTTGAATGTGAAATAAAAAGCTAATGCTATGCTATTGATGCTAAACTGATATAATTTAACCAAAATAACAAGATATTAGATGATTATGCTAAGAATGCTCTCTAAAATGTCTATAGCTTAGATGCATGCAAGTTTTCAGGATCTGGATTATGAAGGAATGGGCTCTATTTATAGGAAAAATGGAGCAATGGATGGCCAGGATTGAAGGGTTTAATCAAGGGTCAAGCTTGAAAGTTGGGGATCCATGTGCACAATTTGTACCAATGAAATGGTGACAAGTGTCAACATAGGGTTGGGTTGAAAGAAAGGGGTTGGAGGCATTGAATGCCTGAGAAGACTTCATGGTTATCTAAAGGCTAAGGGTCAAGTCTAAATTAAGATTACCCATTGGATTAAGAGTTAATCCAAGGATAAACCTTTGTGCAAATGATTAAGAGATAATCATGGTCAAAGCATTAAAGCCTGATGAGACCCTTGGGTTGGGTAGAGGTTGAGTCAAAACAAATGTTTTAACCATGTGGGAGGGTTTGAGTTAACCATTAATGGTTATTGGAGACTTTGGGGATTAAGTGGTTGAAGGCTTGAAGCCTTTAATGGTTATCAAAGACTTTGAGGTTTTGAGAAGTGACTTCCCTTTGCTTAGGGATGTGACAAAGTTTAGAGGATGGATTAGGCTAATTAGGAAGGGGTTAGAAGAATCTAGAAGGGGATTAGATTTTGCAAGTGGATTTGGTGGGTGAGGGAAAATAGGATTTTATTAAAAATAAAAATTCATTTATTTCAATAAATGTGTGCGAGTTGCATTTGTAGGAAAATGCAAGTGGGGTGGGGATAATGATTTAAATAAATGTTTTATTTAATTTATTTAAAAGAGGAAAAGGGAATTTAAAAATAAATAGATTTTATATATTTAATTTGAATGGAATTTGATTTAATGAATTAATTAAAATAAATTGAATAATTTATTTAATTAATAGAAGAATGTTTGGGGCTGAATTAATTAAATATTAATTTAATTAACTGATGGCTAGTGAATTTTTAATCAAATAAATACGAAATATTCATTTAATTAAAATGGACAGATTTGTGTGACTACAGGTACTAATAAATTGATTTTCTTAAAACCTTAGTTTTTTATTTTATTTTTTAATTATACATGAGTAGCTTGTGATATTGATAGAGAATAAGGTTTTCCAGACAAAGCCTACCTCATAAATTTGAAGGGGTCACCTGATGACGACAAAGTCCTCTTTTGTTTGAAATCTTTGAATATGGACCTGAATGCTACACCAACACTAGACGAAACTCTCAACGTACCCACCCCTAAAACTTATAGCTGTTGTCACCTCATGAAACGTTATGATTGCAAGATAAGGATAGGATGGGTTTGTTAAAAAGGCTTTAGAATCTTTCAAGAAAATGTGATTGGCAAGTATAAAACCAGATTCAACAACCCTTGCCAGTACTATTCCTATGTCTTGATAGACATGTATGCAAAACGTGGAAGCATAGGTAGGGCAATGTGATCTGTTAAGTCGATGCCCTTGGAGGAAAGTCGTCTCCTGCAATTCACTATCAGCCATTAATCTCCTTCCCCTATGCTTCTCTGTTCGTATCCCCTCAAATTAAGCAAACCATACTAAGTTATAGGGCGCCCATCCCCTACATGCTCATTGTCAGTCTCCTTAGTCCTTAGCCTGAAAACTCCCCCTATCCCAATCGTGGGACTCCATGCCTCATAAATGCCTTCTATTCACTCAGTGGAATCAAGGAAATTGATTTCCTTAAATGCCTATTTATTTCCTTCTCTCTTAGTTGTCCATTGCTCTTACATTAACCTCATTTCAACCTTATCTACTCCATGACGTGTCAACATAACAACCTATGCGTAGCAAGGATTTAGTCTTTACTTATTTTGACAAGACCATCACCTCTGTAGGCGTTGGACTGTAATAAATTTATGGCCTATCTAAGACCATGAGCAATTGAAATGTAATGGCACATTGGTGTGCTCCACCCTTGTACCTGATAAGGTGTAATGTTTACACAACCATGAAGTCTTGACTTGAGAAGAGTCATAGCTCTATGCCCCATCATTAAATTTGACCAACTGTACATCTTCATCATCTTTAAATATTTACTCTGCCTCATTATATATATATATATATAGTATTCTTATTTTGTCATATCTTATATATCCCTAAAAATATGAGTTAGAATAATATAACTTATACTATATAATCATTTATAAATTATAATATTGAAACAATTAGTTGAGTGCACAATCAAGGTCATATATCGTGTTATACTTGATAGATCACTACATGATCATTCTATTAATTTGTCATATATCGTGTTGTCCTAATAATATACTCACTAATTAATAATTATCTAGTGAGGACTTATAGGCTATAAAGCCTATCTAGTTTTGATGCCAAGTCTTTTATAGTAAGAAGAGATTATTACATAACTTTGCCACATGAGTTAGATGTTTATGGTTTTCTAACTTTAAACTACTCTATTTATTGAATTTCTAGATAATGTAATATCATTATAACTCTAATGTCCCAATCTAGTTGTATATATTCTCACAAAACAATGAACAACCCAACCATCACTATTAATAAGATTTCCCCATAAAATGCATGCAAAACGTATCATCATTGATAGGATAACTGAATTGCATTTAGTAAGAGACCTCAATGAGTGGAGTTTCATGCTGAAAAGAGTACTTGCAATAAAGATATTGAAATCAATGAGACATTATGCATTCAAAAATCCACAAGGAAGATCTAATATTTATGAATTAAATTGCAAATCAATCTATGTTACATGTTTGATATCTTACTTATATCATGGCAGCGTAAAATCAACTCTACAACTCCCGAAGATCACCTACATGCAAACCTATCATAGAAGGAGAGAAGCAAAAAAGATATGGAGGCTAGAATTCATAGATCCAAAAAAGAGGAGTCATATTGATTGTGCAATAAGAATGCAATTCAATAATTACAATTGCTATGAAAATACAAATAGAGAATCCTTATAAGAGGATACTTGAAACTCTAAAGAGTTATAAGATTCCTAAGTTCATCTTAAGGGGGGGTGTTAGAGTTATCTTTTATTAGCTAATAATTATTTATTTAATTATTAGTCTATTACACTCTATGCTTAAGCTAAACTTAGGAATCTTATAATTATTTAGGGTTTTCACCTTTAGGGTTTCGAGTATCCTCTTATAAGGATTCTCTCTTTGTATTTTCATAACAACTGTAATTATTGAATTGCATTCTTATTGCACAATCAACATGACTCCTCTTTTCCGGATCTCTGAATTCTGGCCTCCATAGCATTTTTGCTTCTCTCCTTCTGTGACAGGTTTGCATGTAGGTGATCTTTGGGAGATGTAGAGTTGATTTTTCCTCAACTCCAATAATGGAGTTCGCATGCTCAGGTTATGTCTTCCAGAGTGCAAAAAGGAACCTCTAGATTTGACAACAAAAAATGCCATCAAAAATGAAAAATCAAAAGTTCAAACCTCCAGATCTGGATAGAGCTCTAAAAGAGCTTTCCGATGATATAAGGTTTGTCGAAAAATGCCTTCGTATGACAAAAAAAAACCCCTCTTTTAGGGCATAAAAAGAGTTAAAAAGAAAAAAAAAATTTATTATTATTTTTTTGCCAAAAATTTTCTGATGCATTTGCAAGTATAGTCGTATAGATTTTTGTGCCTCGAAAAATGTGCCAATAAAAAAACATGCCCCAAATGCCTCTGTCACCAAAAATAGGCAAAATATATATCAAAATTCATGGAATTAGCCTTCTGAATCCAACTATGAGGTCCTTTTGGCACCAAAATGTACCAAAAAATCAGCTACCCCCAGAAATGGAAAAAACAACTACACAAACCCTCGAAAACACAGAGCTGAAGAACAAGGCCCAAAAACTCTCATGAAGAGAACATGGGCATGCAGATCTAGAGATTTGATACCATATTGGAGTTGAGGAAAAATCAACTCTACAGCTCCCAAAGATCACTTGCATGCAAACCTATCACAAAAGGAGAGAAGCAAAAAAGCTATGGAGGCCAGAATTCAAAGATCCAGAAAAGAGGAGTCATATTGATTGTGCAACAAGAATGCAATTCAATAATTACAGTTGTTATGAAAAATACAAAGAGAGAATCCTTATAAAAGGACACTAGAAACCCTAAAGGAGAAAACCCTAAAGAATTATAAGATTCCTAAGTTTAGCTTAAGCATAGAGTATAATAGACTAATAATTAGATAAATAATTATTAGCTACTAATAGATTACTCTAACATAAAATGTATATATGCACTCAATATACCTCTTTTCTTGTTTATTTGATAATGTTGCTAGGAATTAATAGGTGAATGATACATTGATCTACACATGAATCACTTGTACTTTCCTGATACTTTCATCCCTTGGTCAAGGCCGCGTACCCCCCTAACACTTGAAGATTGTTTCCTCCCTCTTGATTAATTGAAGTCCATGCTCAAATCACACTAAATCACAATAGTTAGTAGAAAATAGTGACCATAGCCAAGGAAGCCCAAATTTACTCATACTCAACATAATAAGAAATAACTAAATCATCTGGACTATTATTCATAACATAACCTCTTTTCACATCATGGAAGACCAAAATTACAAGGAAGGCCAAAATTACAAGGATCGCGCTTCTTCAAAGGAGCCATTGTTCAGAACCACCAAACTATCAACAAGAGTAGAAGCTATTAGGCTCATACAATTTTAGGACATATAAAGAGTCACCTTAAAAAACCCACACTAATTGCAAAAGATCAAAAGCTTTCCTAGAAAAAAAGTACAATATAACATAAGGATGGCGATAGACTATCAAATAGAAGAATGATCTCCTTATCCTTAACTACTCCCAAAATATTAAATATCATATAGAAAATATATATTAAAAACATTTAACATCTAAAATATAATGTTGTTATTCTTTTCCTCTGTCAATTTTGTTCCATCAAATCTTTTATCTAATACTCTTTTAAAAATAGTGAACCTTACCAACATTAGAAATGAGGCGGATGTTGATTTTAAATTTTAAAATAAAAAGTGGTGAGTATGATCAATGATGCTAAGGTTCTATTCATATTGTGTAACAAGGCACAATAGGCTAGGGATAAGAAATATTGACTTGCTACTCTTCAATTTCATATGGTAGTTTAATATATATTATGGAAGTTTTTAGATTGTACATCTTAATATATATTGTATTAAATGTATCTTTGTGGGACTACATGCCCACCATACATCCTCTCTTTTATACATGACAATACATTTCTTTTCGTTGACCAAAGGTGGAAAAAAATATTTCACTGAAAGGATATCTTAACCGATTCTCATTGAATTAGAAGCGAGAAAAAAATAAAAATTGTTGAAATATAATCTTTACAATTCTATCATCACGAGTGCAAACAATCCAGTGAGGAGGACAAAGTTGAATAGTGTGATGAGGATTAGAGCTATCCAATATAGGAGGCATAATATGAGACTCTTTCTAAACCAATGCTAAGGGCTATTATGATTTGAAGCTTCTCTTAAATCCTCACATTTTGTTGTCACATAAGAGAAATGTGAAGCAGAGCTGGGCAGAACATATTCAAAGTCTTAGAATGAGGTCGATATATATATATATGGATGGTAATATTTGAAAGGATATATGAAGGCCATGGTAGAAGAGAATATTTACTTCACACTAAGTGAAGTTATGGAGGTAGTTTCCATGGATGTAAAGTGGGGAGTGTAAAGGAGTCTTTGGATTCATGAAGAACATTAAGGAGAAAAGGTTAGTTATATCAAGGAAAAATAAAGAAAAAGGGAGGTGATAAAGAAAGGAGGAAGAAAATAGGGAATAAAGTGAGGAAATAAAGAGGGAATTTTGGTATGTACCCTCTACTACTCTTTTTCTTGTTGAATGATTTTGTAATATTTTGAGAAGATTGCAAGGCATGAAGTAATGCTCATAAGGCATGAAGGATCTATGTAAAGCACAAACCATACATATGAATACATGCAAGTCATGAATCATACATGTAAACCATGAAGTAATACATAAATACACATAAGGTACAAGCATATATGAGAAAGGTTCTCATGGAGTGGATATGCTGAAGACACATCGATCATGAAGCATACAAGAGAGAGGTATTCATAGAATAGACATATAAAAACATCTCATTCATGAAGTAACAAAATGCTAAAGAAAATGTCAAGTAATAAAAAACTTACAAGGATGAGGCATATTCATAACTTTTGCAGTCCTGCCATGGATATCAACACTAGAAGCAACTCATACTGTTAGTGTACATACAAGACAATATGGGAACTCATTATACCCAACAACTTGTGGTGTTGTTGTTTGTGTTGGCTCTGTTGGACCCTGCAATTAAGATTCAATATACATTATTCAATAAGATTAACTGTGCAACATAATGAAATATTGAAAAGTGTGTTATCTTATTGACCTTAACTTGGTTTTGAGAATAGTTTAATATTCTCTACTTAACAGGGCCGACCACGTGAAGGTGGAAGCTCATTTGGCCCCTCCCCCCCCTAACATCACTCTAAATTCCCCGTTAACATCTAACATTCATTCATTCTTTCTACCATTAATAAAATATAACATTCATTCATTAATATCACATAGAGTTCATTAACACATAACATTGATTAACATTAATTAACATGCAACATTCATCAATATTAATTAACACATATCATTCATAACCATTCATTAGCACATAATTACATTCATTAACACATAAAAATCAGTCATTATCAAATAAGGTAGATTAAAATCATTTCTTTTTTTGTTTTTTCTTTGAAGCTATGAAAAGACTAAGTGGAATATCATTTTCTTCATCATTTCCTCCCTCTTTAGTTGTTCTGCCCTCTGCTCATGATCTCGATGTATGCCTAGTCCTATACTGAGGACGAGGACACTGAAGTGAAGGGGGGTCCTCTGCAATAACAAAGAAATGAGTTAAATTCAAAATATTTTTTATTATTGTTATAAGTATTTCATTAATTTAGACAACATAATTGTTGTGCTCTTTACCTAATGGGGCCACATCATTTTGTCTACCCTCAACCTCAACATGCTAAACACCCTCTAGATCCTTTGGAGTTGAAATACTAAAGGTTACATTAATGTTGAACACCAATTGTAATGAAATTTGTTTAAAGGAATAACACTGGTCCTCTTTACCTGATTGGGGAACATCATGTTCCTAAAGTTGTGTACTCATATCATGCTCCACTTGGTCACCACCGACTACATGCTCTAAAATATTAACAAAAAAGGTTACATTAATTACTACTCTAATTACAAATTAAGATGTTTAATTGTATTAATAATTACATAAATAAATTTGAACAACAAATGAATACCTCCACTACTGGGATGCACATCCAGACCTTCATGTGCAGGCGGTGTTTCACGATTAGCAGGTTGCATTCCAATGTCATGCATATTGTTATCATTGCTTGCTTATTTAAAACAAATATAGTTGTTAGGCCCAATATGGAAAGCTAATGTACTGAGAGGGGAGGGGTGAATCAGTACTTCAAAACTTTTCTTCAATAACAACTTTATTGTTATGCATAAACCGAATAGTGCAGTAACATAATATAAAGCTAAAACAAATAGATAACAATCATACATGATTCACTCCATAACATATATATTTTGGTTATGTAGAAATTCTTGGTTAGAGAGAAAAACTGCGGTGGGGATGGCACCCACAACTTCACTACTGCAATAATAAAGAGTGCTTGGTTAGAGCTACATGTTTAGCTATTTTTGATAGCTTACCTTGTTAGGAGTAACAAGATTTGTTAGATCTACCTTGCTAAAGGATTTTACAACACTTAATCTAAATGCTGCACCTGGTTAGAGGCTTTACAATTTATAGACTTGATTAGAGTCTTTTACCCTGTTAAAGGTTTCTCTTACAACTTCAAAATATTACAATAAAATCATTACAAATATCTACAACTTTACATCTGGAATGTTATAGCAGATTCTATGTGCTTAGAATATGATTACCTTGATTATAGCATACCTCGGTAACCCATATAGTAACTCGGTAAACCCTTTTGTTTACTCTGTTCTTCGATTGTTCTCTGAAATCCTTCTCTGTGACCTCCGTGTCTCTGTAATAGTCTTCTTACACTCATGCACACACACTTTTTAATTCTTAACTCATGCTGTATAAATAGATCTCTTATGTCGGTGATCCATTCATTACTTCGATCTTACAAATATGATTTATCTTTCATTGGTTAGATGACCTCAAAATCATACACAATCTTTAAGTGCAATGTCCAATGTGATAACGATTAGATGGTCCTCGATCTTGTAACACGTTTTCATATGTATGTCCAGGTTCAATGAATCTGGTAACACATTTAACTCAGTGTATATCAACTCGGTGTGTCATCTTTGTTGCTCGGTAGATATGGAATGATACTCAGTAGACAGCTCGGTGTATACTACGCTCTGAGACTACTTTCTTCTGTAATTGACTAGACTATGCATACCGACTAAATATTTCAGTAGTAGTAACCGACTAGAGTATATAGTATAACTTTGACATGAAACTAATGGCAACTTGATAAGTAGTAACAATAGTCACTTTATGTTGGAACTCAACATCAATTATATTATTGGTAAAGTATTCAATTTGAAACAATTTTCATTTAGCTTATTTACCTATGTGACGGATGCACCAGAATCTTGTGTTTGCTCACTCAATTCTCGTAGCTGATCAGCCACGGATGTATAGCCTTGCTGGTAGGCAATTATCTTGTCATCTTTTGTGGGTGCTCTATTGAATTCAGAGCGTTGCATTTTTGCTTGGTATCGTGAATTTTGCTTGCATTGTTTGATAAAAAAAAATCGTTTGCAATTTATAAATATTTTGATGCGATATTTCATTTATAGATACTTACAATTCATGTGGCAAGTTTCATATAACAACCAGAGCTGAGTTTGTGTTGCCCATGCTTTTCTTTTCTTTCCTTGGTTGCCTTTGACGTGTCATTCAGTCTATGAAAAGTTTGAAATATGTTAGATTATATAAATATAAAGAGTAATTAATTAGTACATAATTACATTCTTAATAGTATCCCATACCTTCTTTTGGCGTCTGGTGGTGTATTTCCTTTTTTTCTTTCAATTCTCTCCTTGGCATCCAAAATCAGTCCTTCCACTCCCTCTCTGGAATCATGGAGGGATGCTCGTACTTTACGTTCTTCTCTAAATGGGTCCTGTATTGGTCCCTCACATACTTTAGATATGTGCCAACTTTTTCAAGGAGCTTGGTTCTGTCAAAGGTGTCATTTCCAAACCACTCAACCATATGGTTTGTCAATTCATCTTTTAACCTTTTTTCTTAGTCATTCCACCTTTTAAAGCAAAAACAAACCTGTTAGATTCAGAAATGAACTGAAGCTACATTTATTATAGTTCAAGAAATGGATCAAAGGAAAACTATTCTAGCAATTATATGAAATCAAAATAGTGGATTAGGGTTAGTTCACATATGATGTTCTGCCTTTTACGTATGGTGGACCCAAATATCTGCAATGCAATGTCACTAAGATTTTTATAAAAAATATCATTTCCTACAAAAAATTCATGGGATCATTAGTCCAAAATGAATGATCAGAAAGTAAATTACAATTAGACTATATATAATAATAATTTTAAAGTATGTGGAACCTTATGTATCTTTAAGGGAATAATTTCTTTGTCACTAACCACCAATATGGCCTGTAACGTTCCTGTACTAGCAATATGAGAAGATCTAGGAAATGATGGTATGTTATCAACAGTAGTCGCCTCTGGTGCATCCTCGTGTGCATCTCCTGCTACAGAAAATGAATCCACTTTGAAATGTCCTCAAGAAAGAACGCTTGAAGAGAAATAAAGACATAACAATAGATAGAGCAAAAGAGGGATCTACCAATAGTGGGCGGGCCAATATGACGTGCAATAGAGGATGTCTGCATGCTACGTGTTTCCAACATTGCAGTCGGCAATACGGGTGGGGATAACCTTTGATGAGGCGCCAACGACATTTGCACAAGAACATTGACAACACCTAAAGAATAATACATTAAATATATAAAACATTAAATATATGAAAAGTGCAAGAATTATAAACAAGGATGAACCTTTATTATGAACATTGACAATATCAAGTATGATGTATTTTGGGTAATCAAAGTGATGAGCCAAGCTAGTGATAAGCCAAGAAAATCTTCATCACCTGAACTACCTGCAACACCCTGATCATGGCCACCAGTTTCATGAGGACACATAAATTGTTGTAAAAACAACACGTACATATTTTAGTTAATGACATAAAAGAAAATAAAATATAAACCATTATTGAACTTTTGTTATAATTAAAGCTTTTATTACTACTTACTTGCAAGTTGTCTGCTGTCCAAATCAATTTTTGCACCCTCTCTCATATCTCATCAGTTTGAGGCTCCATGGATGCCAAAGCAACAATCTCTCTACTAATTTTTCTAATAGATTTTTTTATCAATTCCATAGGATTTGTGGAGTTTCCAGGGTCATCATCGCTTAATATTGTTGAGTCCACATCCCTAGAGAGGTGCTCAGGTACTGCAGCTCCCTTTCCCTTTCCCCGAACATCCGTCTGTGACAAGAATATCATTAACAATTACAAAATTAGTCTAAAACACTTAAAAAAAGAACATAATAATGTAATAGTTTGCTTCTATCTAATTTGTTCAATTACAATGAGGTTTACCTGTTCAATAGAAGTATCGCGACCTACATCCCTGTCTGTGCTATGTGATGGATCCATGTCACTCTATGACAAAGAAAAAATATAAAAAGGTTAGCAAACTTATACCAATAGACAACAACAAAAATTCATAATAAAATGGTATATTGGAGTCATTAATTGGAGGTTGGTTAATTTAAATGGTATATAGTACGTACCACCCCCATGATAGTAACTTTGTTTGTATCTATATGATTCAAATTGTAATCGATTAACAACTCTTCCCCTGCACTTATTAATTTTATCACACATACGAATACATGATTTCCCTCGCGTGCCTCAAATATAAAATTGGGTTGTTTATTAGTTGACCTAGGTCGCGTACTATTTATAAAACCTGCAATATTCCCTGTTGCTTTTGACCTTCCATCGATGTATACAGCCACTCGTTTACTTTGATCATTATCTTTCTGTTGTATATAATTTGCTGACAGTGCATACCTACGCATATATTTTTTATATCGAACAATCTGAATCCAATTATTGTAATTATAACAAGGTCCGACAAACTCCATCAATTCAACAACTTTGTTGTAATAAACCTTTATGTCATCCATGGAAAATAGGCCCAAACCATGTAACGATGAAGGTGCTATGCGATATATCCTATCATTAACACAAAAATAGGTTTTTATTAGAAGACGTTCCTTGGGTACCCATTGTTTCTGTAGATGTTTGTACCTCAAGGTCACCTTAATGTTGCCTTTGGTCTCATAATCATAAGAACATGACCCCCCTTGAGCAAGGAAAAATTTCATGCGTTTATTAAATTTTCTTCTAATCTTTTGACCTCTAGTTGATCTTCCTATTGTAGACCTACTACATGTCTCACTTTTGTTTAATATTCATGCATTTCCCTCACTCGAGGAAGACACATTTGACAAATACCTATTTGGTGGTACCTACACTCCATCAAATGAGAGAGTTAGTTGGTAATGTGAGAGATATTTTGCAAATGAGGGTAATGTTGATGAAGAAGTCGGCCCTAAAGTTGATGTTGAGATTACAATTTGAATAAGTCCAACTGGGGCCTCAAGTGTTGATAGCTGTATAAGATTTGTTGCTAATGTCGAGGTTTAAAAAACTGAGGAAGTTTGTTTTCCAAGTAATTTTTTAAAAATAAATTGTTTCTATAGGGTGTATTGACATATACCTATCGATCCATGAGACTGTGCAGGATCCTCTTCAAAGGGGTTCAGGTTCCTGCACATGTAATTCAATTATCTTATGTTAGCTAAAAATTACATAGTATAAAACATGAACAACATGAACTTTGTAGACAAAAAGAGTATTAAATAAAAAAAAGATGTTGTTATCATAATCATTGTAAATTTTTTAATTCTTTACCTTTACTTTATGTAGACTATGTAGGATCCTCAACTAAAGGGTTGATGATGTCTGTAGTCAATGACCTGTTCCCACCAAGGGTGATGTCATCACACATGGACTATACATGAAATCAACACCGTCAATTGAGCATCATAAGCATTACATTTGTAAGTTGATAAACAATAAATACATATGTATCATAAGCATCACATGATGCATCATCATATATGTAATTGAGCATCATAATTAGCATCACATATGTGTCATCATAAACATGTAATTCATCACATATGTGTCATCATAAACATGTAATTCATCACATATGTATCATAAATCACCATCCATCACATAGGTATTAAACAATCCACATTTTATAAATAAACACAAAGTTCAAAAAATGTCACATGTATCATCATAAACATGTAATCCATCACATATGTATTTTAAATCAGCATCCATCACATAGCTAATAAACAATCCAAATTTCATAAATAAACACAAAGTTTAAAAAATGTCACATAAATAGTCACTCTCCCTATCTCCATCTCCTCAGGGTGGCATAGTTCTACTATAAGGACCTACTAGAGGTCATGGAACATGAATTAAAAACATGAAAAGGTGCATCATGAATTAATTATGTAATGGCATTAGAATTCAAAACATAATGAATTAATTATGTAACCATATAAGTCAAAGACATTTCTATCAAGAAATCAATATTAAATAGATAATATACTAATCACATACCTCATACATTTCATTCATCATCATCATCATCATCATCATCATCATCATCATCATCATCATCATCATCATCATCATCATCATCATCATCATCACCACCACCACCACCACCACCACCACCACCACCATCATCATCATCATCTTCGTCATCGTCACCATCACCATCACCATCACCATCACCATCACCATCACCATCACCGTCACCGTCACCGTCACCGTCACCATCACCATCACCATCACCATCACCATCACCATCACCATCACCATCACCATCACCATCACCATCATCATCAACAACTTCTTCTTCTTCATCATCATCGAGTAACTGTCAATCATGATCATCATCTTCTACTTCTTCGGTATCTTCTTCTTCCATCACATTATACTTTATCGGCCTTCCTCTTGGATCATGTCTAACAACAAATGACCAACCCAGTTTATGTGGAACCTGTGAGTAAAATATCTTCTCACATTGGCTTGGAAGAACATAGGGCTCATCCACAACTGGTTCAAATGACCTTGTATTAACCATTGTAAAACCATTATCATGTTCAATAACAGTTCTACCAAGATCATTTTTATTCAACCATAGCCTGTACCATTTGATGACGAACAAAACTAATTTGAAGGAATTAAAGTCACACTCAAGTATATCATCCAAAATGCCATAGTATAAATTTTGAGACTCTTGAGAATGTATGTTGTTTCTCGATGA
Source organism: Cryptomeria japonica (assembly GCF_030272615.1). NCBI lineage: Eukaryota > Viridiplantae > Streptophyta > Pinopsida > Cupressales > Cupressaceae > Cryptomeria > Cryptomeria japonica. Next base: position 700,934,334 of record NC_081412.1, on the reverse strand, counting down.
AATATTTGTCACCTCAACGACTGTAGTTATCCCAGAATCACAAGTTTTCTTCGTGTCATCCAAATTTTTGATGCAAAATTAATGACCATTGCAGCACACAACGTTGTGGTGTTTGACCTGCAATATGTCAAACATGTAAAAATTATTGCATCATGAGTTGATAAACATATGGGTGATTAATAAATTTATACATACCTATTTATCTCTTAAACCATATGCTAAATTAATTTCCCTTTGCGTAACATTGGAATCTCCATTACGATGAGCTTCTTTAACCAATGAAGCCACACCTTCCCATGATGTTAGTGTGTGAGCAGAATGTTGACAACATTCAATCCATACCATCATCCAATCAAGATTGTTTGCAATATACAAATGTAGTGCATCCCACTCTTGACCAACTGTACAAAAAATAAATAGACATCTTACAACCAATTTATTTTGAAGATTAAGAATTAATTAACTACAATAACATCTTATAATTACCTCTCACTTTCCTCAATCTACCTTTCCCCGTCAAGTAATCCCCTTTGAATTTGTTAATGGGGTTGGGATCCCAAATGTGATCCACATGGATCTTTGCTGCAAACTTAGGAAGATATTCAGAAATGTACACCATAGTCTGGTATACCATATATCCCTCCACCATAGAACCCTCAGGATGTGCTCTTTGTCGAACCAAAGCCTTCAAAAATTTCAAGTGCCTCTTAACCATCCACATTGACCTAGTGTGTACAGGTCCACACAATTCAATCTCCTCAACTTGGTGTATGAGGTAGTGTTCTTGTGCATTAAAAAAGCTGAAGGTGGACACTTTTACATTTCACACATTAGATGAGGAATTTTTCTCTTCCAATATCTTATATCTTCTTTATGGATTTCTTTACATGATAACCACCTACAAGATATTCAAGATGCAAAAAAATTAATTACATAACAAGTAAAACAAATCACAAATATAACATCTATATAATGAACTGAACAAATATCACTACTTACCTCATGTATTTTCCAAGATCATATATGACTTGCTTGACATTATTATCGAAGTCATCTGGGAGAGATAGAGGTAGAACGTACTGCAACAATTATAAAATTATCTTTTCATTTTTTTCTAACATAATACAATGAAAAGTATGTTGAACACAAAATACCACTGAGAGGGGGGGTGAATCATTGGTTCCTAAACTATTTGACTTTCAAATAAACTTCAGAATATTAGTTATTCACTTAAACACTTAAATAGTCAAACCGGTAGAACAAGAAAGAAAGCCAAAGAGATCATTCACACAAATGTAACTCTCAACACTAGATTACGAGGAAAACCCAATGTGGGAAAAACCTTGGTGAGAAAAGTTGTTGGAGACTACTGCTCCAATCCAGCCTCATAGGTAAAATACTAAATTACAAATATTTAGGGCACCAACCCAAGGAGCACCAACCCTTGCACTTTTAGGGTACCAACCCAAGGAGCATCAACCCCTGCACCAAGCTTCAACTTGGCAAAGTATATTGAAATACTATTTGAATACAATTAAGGCTTCTTGTTGCAAATGAATTCTACAACTCTTTGATCAAATAACTCATTGCTGGTTGACAGTCTTTTCTCCTCCACAGAATCTCACACTATCGGTTGTGAGATTACTTTCTCTGATTCTCATCCTCTATTATATTTCTATACCTCTCTCACATAGTCTCTCAACACTTTGTGTCACACTTGGATGTTGCCTGCTCTACCACACCTTGTCGGTTAGGCTCAAATGCAAAACTGTAGTTGTGCCAGTAGAATTCTCTCACCGGTATGTTTGATCACATACACTGCAACTTTCTTAGAACAATTTATAAGGCTAGAAACTCTTCTCTTTTACTAACTCTCTCTTTTCTCTTCCTCTTCTCCACAACATCAACACGCTCTGTCTCAAGCTCTCCTCTTTTATCCCGTGATTTCCCGCCAGAAAGCAATTTAAATTTTTGAGCGGTTAGGGTTTCCTCTTCTCAACACAATCTCCATGAGATCCGATCTAGCCTATCTTGGATCGATCACCTATCCTTCAATGATGCATATGTACACGGTTTTCATTATCCAATGAATATTTGCTGAAAATAGCAATCTCAAACAAGATCTCCTGCCTTGAAATCTATCAACACATAAAACGCTTCATTTGTTTCCTTTTTGAGATCTTCCTGAATCATATGTCCTTTGCATTGATCCAGGTGCCAACTACTCCCTGATCTTCCTCTCTCATTGTTTCTTCCTTGAGCCACAATGGTCAGTTACAATCCCGTGATTTGTGGTTGTTTCATTTATATCGACAGACAATTTCACCAACCGTGTCGATGATGTTTTTATCAACCTCTACCTATTTACCACCTCGGTTCCACATGACATCACCATGGTCAATCACTTTGCTCATCGACACATAGTCGGTTCAAACTTGAACATCTAACAAACTCATACCGGTACACGCCTTTATCGGTCAGACCTTCTTCTTTTGCTAACCGGTAGTACACACTACACCTATAACACATCTTCACCTCTGGTAGTTTGTGATAACTTTAACATTCTATCTCTTCATCATAAAACACACAATTTTCCTTCATACTGGTTTATGCCTTACCGGTAAGCCTTCAACTTAATGCCAAAATTCCAACAAAGTACATGCACAATATACTAATACATAATAAAAACACAAGAACATGAATTACCTTAATGAAGGTATGCCAATCATGCGTTTTCATCCCTGGCCCAAATTCAATTTTCTTTGATATGAGATTGTTTATGTTTGCAGCAAATCCTGTGGGAAATCGAATTTTTTGTATGACTTCTTTTATAGCATTGCTTTGCTGGTTCGTTAATAACCAAGGAAGGTCACTTCTATTAATTTGGTCTCCAAGGCTATTTGATTGAATGACATTTTTCATTGCATGATTGGAATCCTGAATGTCACTACAAATTTTGATAATTTTGTCTTTGTCACGCCTTCCATCCAATATTTTTCATAATTTCTTTGTTATAGTCTTTCCAATATGCATATTATCAAACAAATGCACAATTTGTAACTTCTCGTAGTAGGGCAACCTACTAAATTGTCGGGGATAACTTTTTAGTCCCTTAGGAAGGTGGTCATTTATGCCTTGATGACCTTCATGATCATCAATCACATCATCAGTGAACAAAACACAATAGAAAATATGTTTTATGACATAAACCATTAGATGGAATGGCATTACCTTGACGATTAATTCTATTATATTCCAACTTCCATAGGTGAGGTGTCATTCTTCGTGGCTTTGATGTATTCTCTTCTTTCCCATTGAAAAGATGTTTTTTAGTATTTCGATACTTATGATTTTTGTGGAGAAAGTGCCTATACTCATCAAACACCTGCTTTCCTAAACTTTTTGAATGACGAGATTTCATCTTTGGATCACAAAATGGACATGAAAATTTTCCCTTTGTTTGAAGACCTACAAGATAATGTATAATTGGATTAAATATGTTAATTTTTTTAGTTATAATTATCATGCACAACTTGAACACTATAACATACCACAAAAATGTGTTAGCCCTAGGGCATCATGTATTGTCCATACAAGCATCGCATGGAATTGAAATTGTCTTTGTCCTATTGGTCTAGAGACATCATACATAGTGACACCATTCCATAACTCGAACAATTCGTCGATAAGAGGCTCAATATATACATTCATATCTTTAACTTGGTACTTACCTAATCGAATGAACAAAAACATTACATAATTATTATGACCATTTTACTGCAATATTTATAATTAAATGTAGATGACTACTAAATGATAAAATACCTGGAACAATCATTTCCAACATTATGTGCTCCCTCTTTATTGACATCCATGGAGGAATGCTATTATTGACAATAAAAACAGGTCACATTGAGTAAACAGATCTCAGCTCTCCAAATGGATTGACACCATCCTCTGCCAATGAAAGCCTGAGATTACAAGGTTCTTCTTTAAAGTGTGGCCACTTTTCCTCTATGTCCATAAATGTTGAACCATCCATAGACATTCGAATAATGTCATCTCGACTTCTATTGCGTGCATGGTAATCCATGAATTGTGCCAAGCTAGTGCACTTGAATAATCTTTGCATACGTGGAATAATGGGAATATAGAGAAGAACCTTGCGAGGAACCCTTTTTGTTATTTGATCTGTTCGATATCTATTGATATGACATTCAGGGTAGTCAGTTCAAAATTCATGTTGTTTGTGATATATAATATGATCGCTGGGACAAACATCTATTGCTTGATACTCCATTCCAATATCTTTCATAATGGCAGATAATTCTCGGTATGAGCGAGGTAGAATATTTTATGGTGGTAACAAAAAATAACCTATAAATCTACAACAAAAAAATATAATTTGTTAATATAAAGAATATTAATTTTATAACATGATTCACCATTTATTAACTATAATGACATATATGACACACCTTAACATATGTGAGATTGTTATGTTGGATAAACCATTCATAACCTTCAAGTTCACCAACAACAATACAATAGAGAGAAGAGTTGTCTGGGACCCTTCGTAAAGGGCCTCAAATGCCTTCTCAAGTAGAGGGACATCATGAACAACATCAAGGTTATCTTCATCATCATGATCAGCTGCGCCAGTACTAAATGTGTCATGGATCAATGTATTTGTACCATCATCTTCAATTGTGTTTTGTGGCTCATGATCGTCATCTTCCATGGGATCATTATCTTCAGCTTCGATATTCACACCTCCATGTTCCTCCACTTCAAAAACCATATTCTCTGAGTTGTGTTGATCCATATCATGTGCTCTGAGGTGCTCGACCTATATAAAATTGATAAACATAAATAAACCATGATCATGATCTCATCATCAAGTGATTTCTTATGTATATAAATTATTAAAACGATATAATGAAAAACTTACCAATGGATGATAATCACGTCCACCTTCAATGTGACCATGTAGCCTACAATATTTCTTAGCTATTTTGATTAGAAGTCTTCTAGTCTTTAACCCCTTACAAATTTTGCAGGGACAATAACATTTTCCAGCACCTTTTCTTTTCAAGTTAGACCATAATTTAGCAATTGTCTCCTTATTTTGTTGTTCCCTGATATTGTCTGACATGGTCTTTCTTCACAGGAAAAAAAATCGGGCTATAGAACTAGTTATATACAAGCTGAAATGTTAGTTATGAAATCACATTTTAGTATAATATACTAAATTAAATTACTTGAACATAGAAATTATGCAGATTGAACCAAAACCATTTAACTTTTCTTTTTCATTTCAAAACATATCTAATGGCTTTGTGGTGATTTAGAGTAGGTGATATGCCCATTGAGAGTCATAGACCCAAGTTAGTCATAGACCCGTTATAGAGAGTCATAGACCCAAGTTAGTCTAAAAGGAAAGTAACTATCCATTCTCATTCTCATGCATACTTACATGACTAATGCTGCCCTTGTGTATCCTAAACATTGGAGAGACCTTATTTGACTTGCCTAATCAATGTGGTTTATGTCCTAATATGAAATACTGAGTTCTACCCTTGCCTCTGCATCAAACTTCTCACATCATGTTTCTTCACCAAAACACACTATTCCCAATCTTCCTCAATACCCTCAATGGAGGGGCATGTATAATGGTTTCAACATACAAAGTCAATGATCATACACTCCATTCTTCAAGACACCCTTGGATACATTACTTGGCTTCTAGGCTTGGGAAAAATAATATGAATTGAGCTAACATCATGAGGATAGGGTTAGGTTTCATGGCAACTGATCATAATTTATGAAGATAGGGTTCACACCTAAGTGTTGGCTCTCAACAATGCCACACTTCCAAAATTGTCAGTCTCAAGACATCTCCTATTGGGTCAACACTCATTGATGGCCACAAAGCTAAATCAATGTATCTACGCTTCAAACTCCTTACTCTAGGCTTGGAGGACCCTACAATAGGTCTATTAATTTTACCATTATAATTATTTTTTAATGGATGAGGATCTATATTATCATTTCCAAAATAGTGTTATGCATATTCACAAAAAGAAAGGTAAGTGGAAAGAGTGACATCCTGTTGTGATGTATTCACACATCACCCCATTGCAAATGGGGACCCCCACTTTTTTGCTTTCTAGGTTAGTTGTCTTAGCTTAGTTGGTTGTTGTCAAGTCTTTGTTGTTAACCTTTTGTTCATAGTTGCTTAGGAGCTGGCCAAGTCTTTCTCTTTGAAATGAAGTGAGGTTTAACATTCCCTTTGCCCAGCCAAGGCATAATCCCTTCCACTTTTTTCGATCCTATTAGTGGGTGCCCAAACCCAATCACTCCCATTTCCATTTCCTCTCATTTCCACCTCCCCTAACACTCTTTACGTCCATTTACCATACCTTATAACTCACCTACCTTCCTATCCTCTATCCTTTATCCACCTTTCATACCCCATGCCTTAACCTCCTTCACATCTTAACTTAAACCTACCCTTCCATCTTACACCCTCACCTCCCTCCACTAACTTCCTTTCCACCTTACCCCTACCCCTATTATATCCTAGCATCTCCCTTCCCCTCATACCTTATATCTCACACTCCCCTTCACAATACCTACCCCTTTACCCCTTTATTCCCCTAAAATCACCTATTCTAACCCACATGCCATAAGTCTTACTTCCTTTATTTCCCTAAGCTTACCTCTACCACACACCTATTAACCTACCCTTTCCATCTTATCACCTACCCCCATCCTAACCTACCCATATCCTGTCCCTATCATAACCTACCACCCTACCCCCTTACCCTTTTCCTTTCCCCTTATAACTCCCATTATAACCTACATCCCCTTTACCCTTTCATTACCTCCTTATACCTCACACTCCACTTTATTCTCTAGCATATCCTAACTCCAACCACTTCTACCTCCCACATCCTAAACCTCTTTCCCCCCCATGTATCTCCTTCTTCCATCATTTATATCCCTTATGTCCCCCTTTCCCCACACATCCCATTCCCTCCTCTTTCTCCATGTAGTAGCTACCCTTAACATTTCCTACCACTCCCCCCTCATATTTCTCTCCATCGTATCATATCATCCTTTTGGGCAAGAGCACCTAGCACAAGATGGCCACCATGAAACCAATTTAGTAATAGGTTAAGGTTTTTGATTTTGGTTATGAATAAGGTCTTAGAATCCCATATTTCATGTAATAAATGTCATTAAGACCATTAGATGGTGTATTGAGTCCTAGTGGGGGTCATGATGATCAATATTGTCAAAATTGTCACTATGTTGCAAATATGTCTCAATGGGTCAAATGTGATGTTTAATGATATGCAAAGGTCTTATAGACCTATTTGAACCTATTTCTATCATTTTTGAGTCATAGTGGTCTAGGGTTGAGTCTAGGAACAATTTTTGACAAAGTTGCTAATATTTTCAACATTGTTAAAAGCAACGTTTTGTGCATTTTATGAGCAATTAGGTGTTAGTTTGTTGAGACAAGTTTAAAAGGTGGTTATAACCATTGAGGAAAGATTTGGAGTTGTTTAATAATTAACTCTCCATGACCAAGGGTCAGTTGAGCATTGTAACTAAGCACAATTAATGAATATCTCAGTTTTACCCTGTAATTTCTGTGTTCTTTAACGTTGCAAACTGCTATATTGGAGTTTGGAATTCCTTATCATGTTATTTTGCTTGAAAAATATCTTTAATGTGTTATAGGGGTCAATCCTCTTCAATCTACCTTTGGTTTCATCTTGTTTTGTTCTGTATTGCAAAAGTTATAGCCAAATTGGTGAAAACTGTCAAAAACCTAGTCTAGGGTAACCGAGGTAAACTAAAATGCATTAGGGGTCATTTACCTGTTTATAAATCCATTTAAAGGCATGGGATGACCCATAAAATCATTTATTTTGTTTTTTTAATCATTTAATGGTCTCATGAGCATTTTGGCACGTGCAAATATGTGGAAGGTGTTGATTTTTGTGTTTTAATATGCGAACACAGTGTATGCATGGAGTTTGGATGGTGTAATTGACTCAAGGGTCCTTGAATGGTCTTGTTAAGGGATTGGGTAATTTGTGAGGGATTTATAAACATAATCCAAGTTTTTGGTGACCAAAAAATCCCATCAATCCGTGAGGGTGTATGATTGTCCTAAACCTTGCATTGACTGTCACAATTTGACAATGAGTTGATTTAGTCCATTAGCGAGATTGGCAAGGAGTTTGGTATTGAGTTTGGTGTGGTGGAAGGTTTAAGGAGGTACACTATCATCATAATTAATTTTAGAGAGTTTTGTGAAGAATAATGGCCATGAAAGGAGTGACTATCCTAAGTGCTTGAGATTGTCACAAAAAGTGAGTGTTGTAGCAGTGAATCTTCCTTTGACCTTTGGGTGGTTGGAAGGGTAAAGACCCATGGTGGTATATGTTGACTGGTCCTTGTAAGAGTATCCAAAAGTATATTTGTTTTTGGATATCTAATATATTTTGTGAGTTGAGTACCAGGGGGGATTAGAAGACCCAGTTGAAGGAGGATTTGTGTGAATAAGGGTTGAGCGTGTTGGTGGTGTTTGAATGTTGGAGAGTTGGATTGTGACTTAGACATGTTCATTTATCCTATTTGAGTGTGATTCAATGGTTGGGTGAGGGTTGGTGAGTATGGGTGTGTTTTGGGGTATTGAATCCTTTTGAGTAACTTGTGGTCTTGTGAGGGGTCTTGTGAGTCAGTGAAGGGTTGACACCTAATTGAATAGGTGAGTTGGGAGAAATATCTCCCTAGTTGGTTGAGTTTATTGGATTGTTTGCATTACCATTCCTTTTCGCTATCAATCCATTCAAACTTCTACCCAAAGATTCAATCTTTTCAAAGTTCAAAATAATTTTCCTTGTCCTCCTTACTATCTTGCATCAACTTTCATATCACTAGGTAATCTTTTGCTTAGAACTATCATCTTTCATGGTAGGATACCATCTCAGTCCCTTGACTTAAGTTATCTTACCTTTAGAATTTATCATTTCCTAGGAAGCCATACCTCCCAAGGTAACAATGATACAAGATAACAAAGTGTTCATGTGGCCAGTTTGTTCAAGGGGAAAATGTCACTAATCAAGTTGAAATGTTGATTTCTCAATCTGCCTAAGCTAAAAGGTTAAAATAAATTGCAAAAGATAGATAAGGCTATGAGAAAATGAATCATCAGTATTACCTAAACCCACATTATCAACAAAATCTAGAAATAACCTCATATGTAAATAATTTATCATGCCAAAATTTCCAATTCTAACATGAAAATGAGACCAAGGAAAGCTTTAGAACAACTACTGCTATTCATTCACATGTTCATTATTAACCTCAATCACCACGAAAGATGCACAAATTGATTATAACAAAGAAGATGTTTCATAAATGTAAATATTAACTCAGAACTAAGGAAAACGAAAGAAATAGAAGAATACCAAGCAATAAAAAAAGACTACCAATACTGTTGCAAACTATGAACTTCATTTCCATTAATTCTTCAAAATATAACAACAAAGCACAAGTATTCAATCTACAACCTCTTGCTAAATGTCTTTTGAAATTAAAAAAACTAAGTAGTGTTACTAAACTTGGACCTTAAATAATCAATTCTTAGACCCTCAAAATGAATTTTGAAATTACATTTATAGGGAAACTTCTTCCTCAAAATTAGAGATTAAAATCCACCCAAAACCCTATCAAACTAAGAGGTACAATCAAAACACAAGATACTAGCCTATAACTAAATTAAGAACTATAAGTTGACTCATGAAAATGAAATATAAGTCATAAGGAACTTAGAATATGGAGTCAAAAGAACATGGAGAACAAGAAAAAGAGGATCTATCTAGGCCCCCACCCCCAAGATGACTCCTCCAAAATTTTAAACTTAGGTGCACAAGCAACAAGATGAAGAACAAAGGCCAAATTAGGTTGTAACTACCATGAACCCATCCATCCAAAGTGATGAGAATCTAGATGTTCCTAAGTGGCTACAATTCAACTTTGAAAGGATAAAGAAGAGAGTATTGAAGAAAGTAAGTTTACAAAAGATGACCATTGAGGTTGAGGCCACAAGGAAGCCAAAGAAGGCAATGACTTTGTATGCCACCTAAAACTATGCAAAAGGAGAGATAGTTGCCAATACCCTAAACTAGAGAAGATTTAGTAAAAACTGCCAATACCCTAAACTAGGGTAACCCGAGATAGTAAGAAAATGGTTTAGGGGTCATATAGAATAGATTTATGTTGTATGTTAATTACAAATCATGACCCCAACACCAAGATTTATAAGAGATTGGAAATTCTTTAAGGCCAAACATACCCATTGATCTAGAGCAAATATGGATCCATCCGCCTAGCTATTGCCCACCTAGAAATTGAAACCACCCTCAACAATTAATCACTAATGTTGTAGTGTGTTATTTTACTCTAATGATATCTTTCATGATGAAAATGTGGTTAATACTTTTTGGCATGCGATGTGCTATTAATCTACCTCCCGATCTAAGCATTTAAATAGTCATTTCTTTAGTTTGTGGATCAGGATTGGACTCCTATGTTGTACCACACACTTCTCTAGGTTTCTAAATATTGGTTGAGATCTTGGGCTAGAATAGAGACAAAAACAAAGTGATAAGTTGTGTGGTTGGAGATTTTCAGTCCACCCCTTCTAAGTTGGGATTGTTCTAAACCAAACACAATTGTATCTCCCTAGGGCTGCAATTATTTAACAAAGATTGATGAGGTGTAATGGGGACAATAGAAGGAAATCTACCACTCCACAAATAATACCAAAGAGTTGTTATCCATTCTAATAGTCTTTGCAATGATCCTTGCTACAAGCTAGGTGGAAGGATCAAAAGACTTCCATACATCTCGTTGTGGCAAGATTCTTCACTAGTCGATTTTCATTTGTCTTCCTTGAAGAGAGATAAAGGGGGAAGCCCAAAGCTAAGACTGAGAAGAATTTGTAGCTACTTGCATAGGATTTGGTGAAATGCAAGGTTCCAACAACAATCCTAGAATAATGAAATTTTGAAGAAGGGCTTCCTTCGCGTTAGTTTCCAAGTCGGGTGTGTTAGGCTGGCTGGCAAGAGAAAGAAAGGCTTTCCCGAACAACACTGAATGAAGGTTGTGAATCACTTGAATAATATTCATTCCCATTGTTTGCTTGTGCGTTGGTTTGATCTCCATTGATTCAAAAGCCAGAGTCAGACACTGCCCTATATATTAGCTCATACAATAATGATCAATCAACACGTATAGGGGAGGAAGGGATTGCTCTGACAAACTTGAACACTCACTCCTCAATCACAGATCTATGGTTTTACGAGGAGTGGATTCCTATAGGGATTACGCATTTAGGGAACCACACCTTTGACCAGGAGCCATCTGACCTGAGATTGGATAATCAATATGAATATGAGATTGACAATTTGCATCTAAAAGTTGGGCAATTAACCACCACATGTCTCATTTCCTAACATATTTTTCATAAAAAAGGAAGCTCTCATACTCCAAGAGTTGCTTCCACAATCGGTCAATATCCCACAAGAATGCAGGCATAGCTAGCATGTATAAAATCAAAAGTTGTAGAATCTCTTGAAAGGAATCTCTTGAATGGTGTAATTTTTTGCATGATGAAACAAAGTTGAAGAATCTACCTCCTGCGTGGGATTTCAATGCACAAATTCCTTCAACGTGAGTTTGATCTTATCGGGGGTTGAAGTCGACGCGGACGCCTGTGCGAGATTGCAATGCACAAATGACTTGCCCTCTTTTTTCTTTTTTTTAAGTAATGCTTGTTATCGTCGGAATTCCGACGAATGCGGGCACTTTTTTGAAAAAAAAACAAATTTCATTACTAATGCCTTCTCCGTCGAAACCAAATGTCAAATTACCATCGAAATTCCGACGAATTCGGGCATTTTTTCAAAAAAAAATCAAATTTGGTCACAATATACCTTCTCCGTCGGAAACCTCCATCGGAAATCTAGACCAAATGTATTAGTGAGTGAGTGTTCCTTCCACGACACCAACCTTTATATGTGTTTGTACTTTCTATTGCACTCTCGATGTTCCTAGTTCTTCATCATGCAGTTTTTATTGGCATTTAGTTTTAGTGTACCTATCACCTCTTCCTTGTCAGCATTATGGGGGGGGGCTAGTTTCTCCTATTGGTTGTTGGTTCTAATGCTTCCTTGGTTCATCAGAGTGAGCTATGTATTTAGTATTTGTTCCTATGTACTAGGCGGATGCAGTGGCTGGTTACCCATGCATTTTTGGTGAGATGGATCATTTACCATATGGACACTCTTTCATTCCTTTTTTGGAGGCAACCTTCCATCTTTGATTGATTAGCTCTTCAAACTTTGGTGTTTTTGTCATCTGTATCTTCGAGTTCAGTTGTTTGTCTTTGTTTGCCATTTGATTCGAGTAGTGTTATTTGAGGGCACTCATGCAGATTATAGTCTTCTCTACCTGATCATCTTCTATTTCAGTGGAGGTTCTTCAGATCAACAATTATTCTTTGACAGTGTTTGCAGCTTCATGCTTCACTGGTGTTCTTCATGTTCCTCCTTTGTTCCTTTTTTCTAGGACATTCTTGTTTGGAGGCTTCTTAGTCCTTCACTTGAGCTTTCATCTCTTCTTGGAGAGGAGTTTTGTTTCAACTGGGTTTTCTCCTTTTTCTCCACTTTACAAAGATTTCATTGTACTTGGGTACCTCATTAGGCCTTGTTGTCGGGACCCATTTTTAGCTTTCATGCATCTAGTCCTTAGTTGTTTTTTTAGCTTCTCCCTAACTTCATCTTAAGGGGGGGTGCTAGAGTAAAGGTATTAGTTTACTTAATTAATTAAATCATATTGATTTAATGATTAAGTCACCTTTTCTCTATTTCACTTGAGGTAAATTTAGGAAGTTAAACTTGGGAATATTGATAATTAATTATTAATTGCTTTTAGGGTTTATGTTTTTAGGTTTTCATCTCCTTTTATAAGGATTGGTCCCTTTTGTAATTCATTAATCTAATTATCATTATTGTATTCTTTTGCTCTAGGTTTTCAAAGAAGTCTTTGTGTTTTGTGAATCTTTCATTATTGTGACAGGTTATTTGCATACACATTCACTAGGTTCTGTGAGGTTGTATTCTACAACTTTTTCAGTTTTTTTAATAAATAATATTCTATTATAATTAAAACATATATTGACAATGAATATAAGGTATATTTAGTTTATTATATATTTAATATTTTAAAATATTTTATTTTTTATTTTAAAGATTTTCATAATTAGTATATTATATTATAAAATAAAGATACTATAGAAATAATAAGTTATGTTTAAATTTTTTTATATTTATATTTATATTTATTTTAATGAACATTATCTTTTGATATATAATATATATAACATGCAAGTAATTGACTTTAATATAGGTTATATGAGAATTTTAATAATATTACTATTTAACATTTTTTTTAAAATATATTGATTGTGTCGACTTGAATTTCATCATCATAATACTACCTGCAACATGTTAGTTTCACAAAATACAAAAGAAATTCTATAGGAAATCAAAACTCAACCAATGAAACTACATGAAATTCATATAAAATAATAACACTATTTTTACCTTCATGATTTAAGTCTCATTGTGTCCTAACTCCACTGTTCTTGGTTGCAAATGATGTGTTCTCAGACAAGCACTGATAGCTTCCAAGATGGCATATGAAGAATGGGCTGATAACTAATACTAGGATATGCAATGCAAATGATTTAAAGCTAAATAATTATGCTAAATGACTATGCTCAATTGCATCAAGATTAAAACTTGCGAATGCATAAGTTTTCTCAAATTGTTAACTTGAAAACTCACTTGAAGACTAACTCTTTCTCAACTCAAACTCCCACATTTATAGACTTTGAGAGGATAATATGACGTGGCCTACATCAACGGTCATGATCAGATCTGCAAATTTGGATGGTTGTGAGCAAAGGTGAAGGTTGAGAGAAAGGGGGAAGGAGAAGATAAGTGTCACTCATCTCACCTTGACTGGGTTGCTGACTGAGAGAATCTAGGGATGGTTGGAGAAGATTTAGGCATGAGAGGACAAGTGGACTCAAGTCCTTCCTAAGATATAGGGATGTTGGAGAGAATATAGAAGAAGGTTAAGAAATATGTGTACGTACACAATATTTCATTTATTTTGGAAGTTGGAGATAAGTGGCTAGAAATGTTTAATTATTTTAATATTGTTGAATTAATTTAGACACACGATGGATGAGTTGGCAAAAGAAAGATGAAGTGGAGATGGAAGGTGAGTTGGAAAAGAGATTAAATAATTACGAAATTATTTAATATTTGAGACTATAAGATAGAAGAATAATCATTAAATATTAGATATTTAATTAATTGATTAGAGGAAAAGGATAAATGAATTGATTAATAAAATATTTCAATTAAATTAATTAATAGAAAGACATGAAATGAATTAAATTAATTAATTTTTTAAAATAGAAGAACAATTATTAAATAAATATTAAACATTTATTTAATCACTCATAGCCATTTTTATGTGTATACATTTTGCCGCTCTTTGAAATGATGTTGAGACAACATTGTTTCAAAGATTAAATCAAGTCTTGATAATGCGCCTGATGGAGATAAAAATCCTAATTGTGTGCCCCCTCGGGAGATTGATCGTGAGTTTGTTGAAAAGTTTGGATAAGCGATTGATCTCACGATAATTGAAAAGGTTCTTCAATTAAATTCATTTATGAAAAATAAATAAAATTGCCCCATTTAAAAGCATTAATTACCCTTCCAAATGGTAAATATAAAATTAACCAAAGTTAATGTTAATCTCATTTGTACCCTTGTCAGCTTGTGAAGAGAATTGTCTTTGGTGAGGTGGCAAAATGGTGATTTCGTTTGAGAACCATCAATTTGAACGTGTTCGACGATATCAACGACCTCCTAACTATGGTTATCTGGTATGTACCTTATCCCGAGCTTTTTTGCAACTTGTCGTACAATTTTCCTTGTTTTTCGGCACGTATGAGGTTATTTTGAATTTTTTCTATTTTTGGATTTATGATTTAATGCTTCTGATTTGTATGTTAGTGCATATGCAATGAATGTTAATGCTTTTGATAGTTTTAGCACATTTGTTTGTTTTGTTCATGCCTTTATGATTTATGTTAGCGCTTTTGTTAAGTTAGTGCTTATGCTTTGAGTGTTTGTGCATATGTGAAAAAAGGTAGCACATATGACTGTTTCACACTTTTGTTCCAAGGGTTAGCGCTTTTATGAAAAAGATTCATGCATATGCATGTTTCAGTGTCTGTGTTCAATAGAATAGCACTTTTGTTAAAAAGATTAGCACTTTTGTTAAAAAGATTAGCACTTTTGTTTCAGATGAATTTGTTTGATGTTGTTCATGTTAAAATCCATTTTGATGATGTGATTGATGTATTGTGATGCACAATTGTGATTGATAGGTATTCGATTGATGTCTTGATTGATAGAGATTTGATAATGTTGCTTGATAGGATAAATGATTGATTGATTTGATTTGATCTGATTGGTAAATTGATAGATTAGCTCTAAAAAATTGATGTAGTTTCTGATGAAGAGCATAATAGAGTTTGATTGAACTCATTGATTGATAGAAATTTGAAAATATGTACCAATTGTTGATGTGATAGATTAGCGATGTCTTTGATTTGATAGATAGATGAGTGATGATTGATAGTGGTCAAATTCTCTTGTGAAATAGGAGAAACTCGATGTTCTCCAGTGTCGGGAGAAATTTCTGGCTATGCGCCACTTAGTGCCAGAGCTTACATAGGCTGAGATTAGACACATAGATGCCTGCAGATTATGCCATTTGTTATATATGCCTAATATTACCCATAATAGGGGATTGTTGACTGCCTTAGCAGAGAGATGGCATAGCAAGCATACCACTTTCCACCTGCCTATTGGTGAGATTAGTGTGACACTTGAGGATGTCTACAGGATTCTCCACATCCCCATGACTGGTGAGTTAGTCCAATATGATTTTCAGGATCGTGGAGGGACAGAGGCTTGTAGAGCTGTATTTGGTGATGAGAGCATTTCCAGAGGAGAGATATGATGGGAGGATATGATCATGTATTACAAGACTCTCCTAGTGATTCTTGCAGGTTTGATTGGGGGATTTATCTATCTAGACAAGAGATCTCGAGGGTTTGTTGTTGGTTGGGGTGAGATTCTTCAGAGCATTATGCAACATTAGACTCGATATGCTTGGGGTGTTTGCATGCTCACTCATTTGTATCATGATCTTCATCAGGTTGTTTTTGATGAGAGTGCTAGTCTGTCTACATGATGCACACTTTTATAGATGTGGTGTTGGGAGTACATTGCTATTACTCGACCTATCCATCATAGAGTTTGTGGTGAGAGGCAACCATATGTCTATTTATATGCAGGTATCCTTACTTAACATAAGTTGGATAAGATGAAGTATTGGCATTGGGTTTTAGATTCACTGGATAGTGTTATTTGGAGACCTTATATTAACTGTGAGCCATGGATGGATGATGCACAAACATTACCATATATTATACAAAGTAGACATCTCATTGGTCAGACTCCATACATTATTGAGCAGTAGTTGATTAGTCACATTTTGAGACAGTTTGGTATCATTCTGCACATGCCTATTGGTGTCATGATATATGTACAATGGTACAAGGATAGGTGAGATTGGGGACCGTCTTTATCTTTTGAGATAGCACACGCAGATTTTTTGGCTACTCCTAGGGTGGCTTATGATTTGAGATTACACATTCTAGATCCTGGGGTGACTGTAGATTATGCTCAGTACATGCTTGCACACCTGTTTCCTTGGATTACCGATCCAACAGGCCCTCCTCCCAGCTCAGGAGATGAGGAGGATGATTCAAATGATCCTATCATTAGGAGATGAAGATGAAGATGAGAGCTTATAGCTTCATAGGAGGCCGAAGGTGATGGAGATGAGGGAGGAGATGGAGGCAGAGGCGACAGGAGACCTGGATGGAGAGAAGGTCGATTAAGAGTCCATGGAGGACCTTTTGAACCGATTGGTAGGATTGGGAGACCACTTCCCATGGTTAGGAGAGATGCGGGATGGATTGGGAGGGATACTGGTAGGGCAGGTATGAGATCAGTGAGAGGGTTACCCTCTTCAGGAGGAGGCAGGATTACTGGACTGGATGGGGGTTGCGGGAGAGGCATTGATTTTGGTTAGATTCAGCCAGACCCTAGGGTTATTGCAGCTCATGGTGGAGAGGAGGAGGATCTAGAGGATCATGTTCCTCTTATTAGACGATGAGTTATAAGAGCTACTCAAGTTGAGATTCCAATTGGTGGATAGGGAGGTGGAGATGAGGGGATTGAGGGTCATGTTCCTTACCAGGATGTGCTAGAGCAGGATACCTTGGAGAGTCTCAGAGCACAGATAGATCAGCTTAGAGCAGAGGTACAAACACTCATGATAGAGAGAGACAAGGCTGTGAGGAGACAACAGGATACTCAAGGTCTCCTTGATCACATTCAGCAGGTTAGATCAGACACTCTCTCAGCTGATACCGTCAAAGCACTATTTCGGGCCAGGAAGGAGACATCACACTAGCAACGATTATATTAGGATTTAGTCATAGAGAGCCAGAGGGAAGGTATCTATCATACCACTATGAGGATGGATGCTAGCAACGGTGGAGCCATGGGACCTCCTCAGAGGAGTGGTGATCATGCAGGATAGGAAACTAGAGGATCTTCTCACCCACAACCATAGAGACGGACATAGTCAGGTGGTAGTGGCATAGGACAACCTTGACTTGATTTATATTGATGAGGCACTTGTAATTTTGATCCGATATCATTGTATACTTGGACTTTTATTGTTTTATGATGATATATAGAAATGGACTCTATGTGATGATCTTTCATTATGCATGCTACTCTATATGACGATAATCTATATGCATTGATTACATGGATGATTTTATTTCCTTTTATGATGATGATGTTCTATATGATGCAACGATGAATTCTTTTTATTTTTTATTTTTGATGATCATGTATGCACTTGAAAATTATTACTAACTTAAATGATACAAATGCAATGATCTATATGGGAATGCAATGAATGATGATTTTTGTATATTTTTAATGTGTAGGATGATGTAAATGCAAATGATCTACATGAAATGTTTTTAATTTTTATATGTAATGCTTATAATGATTATGAATCTAAGTGCAAAGATGCAACTAAATGATCTTAATGAGCTTCAATGATAATGATCCTAATGCAAATAATTATGATGATATAATACATGATTAATGAAATTCACTTAATGGAATGCAAACTAATGCAATGATTGAAATGAAACTAAATGAAATGAAAGATGATTGAAATGATTCTAAAAATGAATGCACCTACAATGATCAAATGCAAATTGTTTTTGTTTTTCCAAGTATACTCAATATTTATTTATGACCATTGATTTATGAATGAAATGATATGCTTATAATGCAACTAACAATGAATGCTTATAATGCAGATGAATAATGAGCTAATCTAACTAAAATGATACTTCCATTCTTCATATGCTGTCTTGTAACAGTGCTTGATTTCATCATTGAGCTTTTTAAAATGTTGTAAGAAAATACAAGCAACTTGACATAATGATCCAAGCTGACCTAAGTATTTCTTACATGGATTTTGATATAGCAAGTTAATACAAGCAACTTGATATAATGAATCAAGATGACATGAGTATTTCTTGCAGAACAGACAAGGATAATCCCTTTTCATGCATGACTCAAAACGTCCTCCTTGATCTTTTGTCAATCATATCCTTAGACAAGTACATACCTTAATAAAAGATAAACCACAAACAAATAATCAAAGAAAATAATCATGCCCCATCATAGCTTATCTAGTCGTGGACATCCTTGAGTCACATAGAGTACATGATTAGCAATAAAATCAAGATATAAACATTGAATCTTGTATGTCATTCACATGTTCTCATGGTCATTAATTTATATAATCATCTTGATCAATGATCATTAATAATATTTTATTACTTGCTGGTTGATTCTTTGTTTTCTTAGTTTCATGATTCAGTTGTTATAAAATTGTCTTGATCTTCGTTGCTTTGTTGCTCGTTATCTATTTCAAAACCCTAGATGTTTTTCGTTTTTCTAAGTTTTCTAAATGTTTTTGGATTTTCAAAAATTTAAAAGATCACCTTAGCAAAAGGAATTAGCATTTTTCCCCCAATGGAAACAAAACTTTATTATGGATGTATGAATTGATCAAGATCCAAACCATGGCAGGATATAATGCAGATTGATTGATTATGATAAAATCCAAGATGGTGACTATGAGAAGTATGTCAAATATTGATAACTATTGGTAAGATGCATATTTCTTGCTAATGGTTCAGAGCAATGGATGCGAAAGATGAAATGAATGAGCTAGGATAGATGGAAGCGATATATGTGATAGGATGGAGTGGATAGGTGTTCAAAGTGAACTCATAGATGGAAGAACTCACTTTTTAGATAGCATCTATTTACCAGGTTTTCATTGTCTAAATTTATTGCATTTTTTCCATATTTTGATTTTAATTTTTTTTTCATTGTTTTATGCTTTTTAGGGATTTTCTGCTTTTTTGATTTTTATTGATTTCTTGAGGGCTTTATATGCTTTTTATTGATTTTTTCATGACTTCACATCTCAAGCATATAATTTATTGAGATGGATATAATTGATAGGTTCATCAAACCGATCACCTTCAGGGGTAGATAACTTGTATGCTCTTGAGCCATATGTTGCTACTATGACAAAAGGACCTAACCAATTTGGTTCAAATTTACCCTTCTTTTCACTGTCTTGCCGATTTCTCAGATTCTCCCTTAGAACTATATCTCCAATCTGAAAAATGTGTGGCTTGACTCTGTGATTATAACTTCTTTCCATTCTCTATTGATATACCTTCAAATTATTTGATGCATTTTGGCGACGTTCCTAAATCAACTTAAGTTTTTAAAGCCTAGAGACTTGTTCTTCTTCTTCTGGTATAAGTCCTTTCAAGGAAACTCGTAGATAAGGCATCTCTACTTCTATTGGTAATATGGCTTCTGATTCATAGACTAAGTAATATGGAGTTTCCCCCGTTGGTGTCCAGATGCTGGTTCGGTATGCCCAAAGAGTAGGATTTGGCTGAATGTGGCAATCTTTTGCAGCTTCATTGACTATTTTCTTCAAGATTTTCAAGATAGTCTTGTTTGATGCCTCAACTTGACCATTTCCTTGTGGATAATATGGAGTAGAAAACCTATGTTGGATATGGAATTTCTCACATAGTTCCTTCACATCTTGATTCTTAAATGGTCATCCATTATCAGTGATAATGGTCATAGGAACTCCATAGTAAAAAAATATATAATTCAAGATGAATGATGATATTTGTTTTCCTGTCACTTTTGTCAAAGGTACTGCTTCAATCCATTTAGTGAAATATTCAGTAGCAGTCAGAATGAACTTATGTTCATTAGAGGATGAAGGATTTATCTTACCTACCAAATGAAGACCCCATTGAGAAAATGGCCATGATCCTGCTATAGGATGTAATTCTTGTGCTGGTGCGTGGATGAGATTCCCATGGATTTGACATTATTTGCATTTCTTAGCATATGTGAATGAATCTTTCTCCATAGTAGGCCAATAGTAACCTATACAAAGAAGTTTCTTAGCTAGTGTTAATCCACTTGAGTGTGTGCCACAAATATCTATGTAAACTTCATTAAGAACTTTCTCAGATTCTTCTTGTTTGAGACATCTCAATAAAGTGCTATCTAGACCTCGCCTATATAAGGTATCAACAATAATAGTATAGCGGGATGACTGAGATAGGTTAGGAGGAAGGATATTCTCTTTTAAGTATTAATAAGTTTGGCCGTATAAGGATTGACTGGTTCCCGATATATGGCAAATCATGTAGGTATGTTGGGATTGAATGGTAGGGGTTAAGATATCTTCCACCAGGAATTCATAATGTTGTTGATTCTCTTGATTCTGTAAGAGAGATGCTATTGTAGCCATTGCATCTGTTGCTTTATTCTCATTTCTTGGGATCTGAGTGAATGATACTTCTTCAAAGTGTTCTTTAAACTCTTCTACCAATTGTTTGTAGGGCATGAGCTTGTCATCCTTAGTTTGATAATCATCATTTATTTGGTTGATGATAAGTTGTGAATCACCATAGACATGTAATTCCTTGATATTCCATTCAATAGACATTTTGAGACCAATAGCCAATGCTTCATATTTTACAGTATTGTTTGTGCATGGAAACTGTAGTCTATATGACTTTGGAATTGTGTGTCCCTGAGGTGTGATGAACAAAATTCCTGCACCTGATCCATATTGTGTATAAAAGCCATCAAAGTACAACTCCCAAAATTTTGTACTTATTGTCAGAATGTCTGCATCAAGAAATTCAATGTGCAATGGTATGTCATCTTGTAAAGGAACTTCAACTAATTGATCAACAATTATCTGTCCTTTGATAGCTTTTTGATCAACATATTCTATATCAAACTCACTTAGTACCATAACCCACTTTGCCAGTCTGCCTGTCAAAGTTGACTTGCTTAACAAATACTTTAGTGGATCTATTTTTGCTATCAATTTCACAGAATGAGTCAGCATATAATGTTGCAGCTTCTGAGTTGCAAATACAACTGCTAGGCATGTCTTTTCTATTGATGTATAATTCAATTCATAGCCGATAAGTGTTCTACTAATGTAATACACTGCTCTTTATTTTCCTTCTTCATCATGTTGTGCTAGGAGAGCTCCTAATGATACATTTTTTGCTGAGATATAAAGTAACAATGGTTTCCCTTTGATTGGTGATACAAGTACTAGAGGATTCATGGGATATTATTTGATTTGCATAAAATCCTCTTTAGACTTCTAATCCCATTTGAATGGAACGTTCTTATGTAAAAGATGAGTGAATGGATGGTATCTATCTGCTAATTGAGAGACAAATCTTCTATTTTATTGCAATCTTTCTTATAAAGAATGCAATTGACTTATGTTCCTAGGTGACTCCATTTCCATGATAGCTTTGACCTTTTCT
Source organism: Cryptomeria japonica (assembly GCF_030272615.1). Taxonomy (NCBI): domain Eukaryota; kingdom Viridiplantae; phylum Streptophyta; class Pinopsida; order Cupressales; family Cupressaceae; genus Cryptomeria; species Cryptomeria japonica. Next base: position 700,912,085 of record NC_081412.1, on the reverse strand, counting down.
GGATCTACTTCAATTCCACGAGCTGATATAATGTACCCAAGAAGTTTTCCATAGGTTACTCCAAATGCACATTTCTTTGGATTTAATCTCAACTAATATCTTTCAAGCCTATCAAAGATCTTGCCCAAAATGTTCAAATGGTCTTTTCTTGTATGAGATTTTGCAAGTATATCATCTACATAATCTTCCATAAATGTATGCATCATATCATCAAAAATTGTTGTCATAGCTCTTTGATAAGTTGCTCGTGCATTATTAAGCCCAAATATCATAACATTCCAAGAGTAAGTACCCCATGCACAGGTGACTGTTGTCTTTTCTTGATCTTCAAGGGTGATTCTTATTTGATTGTATCCCGAGAATCCATCCATTAATGAAAACATCTCATGTCCTACTGATAAGTCCACAATTATATCAATGTTGGGTAGTGGGAAATCATCTTTGGGACATGCCTTGTTCAAATCTCTAAAATCGGTGCAGACTCTTATGCTTTTATTTGGATTTGACACTGACACAATGCTTGAAACCCATTCGGGATAGGCAACAGGTCTTATGAAACCCACATCTAATAGTTTCTTTAGCTCAACTTTTACAAGGAGAGCGATGTGTGGATGCATCTTCTTTAGCTTTTGTTTAACTAGTTTTGATTTTAGATCCACATTGAGATGATGCATGATAAGATCTGGATTAAGTCCTGGCATGTCTGCATAGGAACAAGCAAAATTTATCTGTCTTTGTTTGAATAATTCTATGTATTCTTTCCTCTCTTTATCTGATAATGATGCAGCAGAATGAAGTATCTTAGGATCCTTTGGTGTGCCAATATTTATTGCTTCTATTGGTTCTATTAGAATAACAGATCTCTCCTAAAAATACGCAGGGAGGATGTCAAACTTTCCATCTTTTGGCGCCTCAAAGAGGTTTTTACCATCAGATACGTCCTTTATTTTTCCTCTTGATTGATCTAGTGTCACCATGAAATGGTTTTCAACACTAGGTCTTTTTCCTTGTTTTATTTCAATTTTGCGATTGGAAAGTTTGGCATTCTCCTGACTGCAAGAAATGGTACTTGATTCCATGATGGAAGATATCTTAGGTGTTATGGGTTCAACAACATTAAGATAAACAACTAAGTCATGGTCATTGGAAAAGACATCCAATTCAGGGTTTTCTAGGTTATCCCAATCAATTAGTTCTGGATGAATAAGGGGTAAGTCATAGTCATCGTCATTGTTAGGTGTTTCAAGGTTCATGACATAATACTCATAATTTGGCGTATAGTAGGTAATGTCATAGATATAATGATTTTGAGGATAGTCTCTCCTAAGTGTTCTCCAATCTGTTCTAATGAAATTAGTATTAGTATCTTGTGGTTCACACTCAAGTGACTCTTCATCTGGCGTTTGTCCCTTAAATGAATAAATTATATCAACACACACATATTTAATATTGCAAGTTCCTTCTTGATTAATGTCAATAGATTCATTTGTATTTTGAAGTTGACATACTTATGCACATGATATAGATGATTCTTTTGCTAGCTTCTGTCTTCTCTCGAACTCAGCTTCTTTTGGACTAATACTAAATCCTACTTGACCATCTCTTAGTTCTTCTATGGTTCTTCCATACTTTGGTACATCTTGCTCCTTATTTGATAGAAATCTGATATGTCCTAATTCTTGATCAACATCTGTTTGTGTTTCTTGTGGTGTTACTTCTTGGTCTTTTTCATCCTCTTTCTTTTGTTGTCTTGTATATGCCTCTTTTCTCTGGGTTCTAAGTTCTTCTTGCCTTCTTTCTAACTCTATCCTTTGTTTTGTAAAAGACAAGTCTTCATTTGTGATAGCTGCTTGCTCTTCATTCTTTTCTTCACTTGAGACACTAGATGATATACCTGGACCCTATTCATAGTCATTTGAATATGTCTCTGAACCATTGTCTAGGACTACACCACTATACCATACAGGAATATTTTATGGTGCAAATAGTTCTCTGATTTTTGCCATCTCTTCTTTTACTGCTTCTGGAATATCTTGTTTAGATTTAGCATTTGCTCGTATTCCTTGAACTTGTTTACAAGATTCTTCTTCTCTTTTGATTGCAAGTTCTTCTTGCTGTTTCTCATACAATTCTTGTTTTTGCTTATTGGCTACTATTTCTGCTGCTTGATGTAGCTTTTCTTGCTATTGTTCTTCTTTAGAGACTGATTTCTTTCTCCACTTTGGCTGTTGATAATTATGTTGCTTTTGATTTGGTTTTGAATATCCAAGTCCTAATTTATCTTCTTTAGATTGCGAGTGAGGACAAATAGGTTCTGAAATACCTTGATGTTTCTTACCAATTGGTCATTTTTCTTCATATCCCATTTTTTGCATGATCTTATAACCATTGCCATATTTCTCTATGGGAATATTGACTTCTATAGTTGTTGCTATAGTTTCATCTTTGTACAACCAACCAAGAATTTCCTTGACTTCAGTTTCTTCTGCAAGTGTTCCAACTCTAACAAATGCTCCATTAAACATTTCTTTTAACTTTTCTGAGATCCGTGGTTGGATATTTGTAGGCTTTCCATATGATTTAGGTGAAAGTAGAAAATTATGCAAAGAATATTTTCCCATTCCTTAATCATTTAATTTGAGCTTTTTCTCGAAAGTTTCCCATAACTTTTCTTGAATTTCTTTAGTAGGATACACTAATTCTCTGTTATGTGGAACTCTTGTATCTTGTGTTGGCTTCTGTTTATTGTAATACTAGCTAGAGTCTGCAATTATAGTTACCGCTTGTCTCTCATGAGGAAACTTTACACATTGGTGATATGTAGAAGGAACTGCTTGCATGTTGTGAATCCATGGCCTTCCTAGAATAATGTTATAAGAGAGATTCAAATCTAAAACCTGTCATAATGTATTCCTTTCCACAGGTCCTATTTTGATTGGTAACACCACAGTTCCTTTAGAAGAACGCTCCTGATCATCATAAACCTTAATGGTTATTTTCTTCTTTGGATCTCTTGCATTTTTTGAATATCCCAAATCCTTTATTAAACTTAATGCACAAATGTTTAAGCCAACTCCACCATCTATGAGTACATGTTTGACACGAGTTTTATTAATGGTGACTTCAACATGTAAGGGAGCATTGTGAGGATGTTTCAAGGATGTGTCATCATTTTCAAAAAATTATAGGCAATGAGGGGCTATAAGGTGTCCCGCCATATTTTGGAACCGATCTATATCCAAGTCTTTTGAAATTATTGTTTCCGTTAGAGCTTTTTCCAAAATTTCCTTATGCATAGGTGAAACTTTAAGAAGCTCTATAATTGACATTTGAGTAGGTATTCTTTGCAATTGTTCCACTAAGTTTTATTATCATGAAGTGGAGGTTGATTCATTCATTATACCTAGAAATGTGACCTTCGCTTTGCTTCTCGTAATAATGTTGATTGGTTCTGAAGGTGTGTTATCTTTAACGATGATGACATTTACCACATCATCATATGTATAAGTGTAGTTCACTTTGGCTTTACCTTTGTCATCTTTTGATTTAGATTGTTCACCTTTTTTATAGTTTGGAAGCAGAGTTTTGAAGGATAGGTGGGATTCATTTGTCTTTTGACTATCAACTGTGATAGTTCCATTATCGATTAAATTTTGGATAAGGTGTTTCAATCTTTGACAATCATTAGTTTGGTGTCCTTTATTTTGATGATAATTGTAAAAATGATTGTCATTCCACCAATTTGGTTTGACTTGTGGTTCATAATTTCTTACTTTCGGTAAAATAATCAGTTTGTTCACAAGAAGAGTTTTCAAAGCTGATTCCAAGGGTTCTCCAATGTTTGTGAATTTCCTGCGAGGATTGGAGAAGAAGGAATTGGATTTATTGTTTTCTTGATTGTTATTGTTTGGGATTTGACTCGATAGATTAAAGATTGGTTGTTGTTTCATAGCATTATTGTCGTCATTTCCTCCATTGATGACATTCCTATTCTTTGACCACAACTTGGGTTTGTCATTGTTGTTGTTGTAAGAATTATTGTAAAGTTTTAGCTCTCCTTTCTTTACCATTGCGTCTTCTATTTTTAGACCATTCTCAATCATTTCACTGATAAGATTATCAATGAATATGTCCATCTTTTCTTGATCAGGTACATCTCTTAGATACCTATTAAACATTTGTTTCCATCGCTACAAGATCATGAAAGATTCACCATTCTTTTGTTTAACATTGCATAAATCCAGCATTGTTATCTCATTCCTTACATTGTAGGAGTATTGTGAAATAAATTTATTCACGAGTTCTTAAAAAGATTTGATTCCAGATGGTAATCTAGAGATCCATTCCATTGATTGTCCATTTAAACTCCTAGGGAATAGATGCATCAGGTAAGTTTCATCGTGTGCAAATTCCATACTCATAGTACAAAACTCCCTAATGTGATCTTGAGGATTAGATTTCCCATCGTATTTATCATATTTAGGGATCTCGCAATGCTGTGGAAATGGTATCATATTCAAACTTTTATCAAAAGGATATGGGTAGATATCTTCCAATGAATACTTCTTGGAGCTTGTTCCATTCTGCATATCTTGTATCTGTTGTTGTAGAGTTTGCATTTGCTAAGTGAGATTTAACAATGGATTATCCATATGGTTTCTCCTTGTCTCTTCATAAGTTCTTCTATCACTACGCTCTCTTCTTGTGTCATCATTTTCTTTTCTTGTTTCTTCATGGATTTATTTGTTTATATCTTTGTTATTTGGATCATCTGTGTTTTGAGTAGTACTTGTCTCCGCATCTTGTTTCAAGCCTTCTATGTTAAAGTCTTGTGGCAATTTAGCTCTTGATTTTGCCAACATCAAAATATATTTTTCTTTTTTCTTGGCTAATAATTTTTCCATTAGTCTATCAAATTTGAAATCTTGCTCAAGGTCTCTAATGGTGTTATTGACTGCTTCTTCATCAACCACAGTATACCCAAAAGTTTGGAACATTGAATTATCTTCTTCTTCCATTTGTTTTTGTTGTTTTCTGAGTTGTTCGTATTGAGCTTTAGTCCAAACTAGCATGTAATTGTTTCGAAAATTTTGAAGTTTTCTAAAGACAACTCAATAGGTGATTATTGGTTTAGGAAGGTATTCTTTGTTGATTTTAACACTGTTGTTTGGTTGTTGTGATAAAGCATCTCTTTTTTGAAAAGCATGTCCTTGCAAAATTTCTCCGTAAAATTCTATCCTGCAGCCACATAAATAGTGACACAAACGGTGTAGGAATGTCCTATATTTTAATAAGATCTTGTGATTAATATACAAGAATCTTATCCTTTTTTGCGTAGCTTTATAACTGGGTTTTATTTTCTTAAGATGATACTTAAAAGTCATATAAGCATATGATAGTTTACAAGTTTTCTTGATTCTAATGTGAGCTCAATTTTGTTTTTTGATATAACCTAGGTTCAAAATAGGAAAGATATATCCAAGGTAATGAACACAAGGTGGATTGATCAAGTTTTGTGATAGAGGATTTGATATATCCTGATGAGAAATGGACAATGATGTTGATTTTTGCACTTAAGATGTTTGAATCAATAACTTGTTGAATTTTTTATGCTTATGGAAACCTTTTTGGAAATAGCCTATTGGATTGGCAACCCAATTATCGAACTAGTTTGGAAAATGTGTGATAGTTTAAAGACAAATCTACTCAAGAAGTGTTTTGATACTTACTTTAATATTTTGATTTTATATACTTTGTCTCAGATGTGAGAAAGCATTTGTTCTAACTTTTTTGGTCAAAAGTGCTAACTTATGGGATAAAAGCGCTATTTTGTTGCTTGAAAGCGTTGCTCTGACTATGTTTCAAGGATTCTTTTCAATTTTTCCATTAAGTTGTTGGAATTTTGCTCATTTTTAGATGATGACTTTCTTCAATTTTTGACCATTTTGAGTATGTTATAGACATAGAAGACACAATGTTTGAAAAACAAAATGCACAAGCAAGTACAAATTTTATGGCAGTCTGAGACAATAATTGTTGAATCTCACACAGGGTTTCCCCCGAGGCTATGCTATTCAAAGCTGATATTTAGATGCTTGACCCCACTGGCTCCACCCTCGACACTCACTTCTCTGGGACAACCAAGCACTAATTTCCATGAAAACTCCCAATGGAAAACTTTATATCTTTACTAAGAACCATATGTGTGTGAGCCACTTCAAAGGTCCAACCTCCTGCACCAACAATTAAAAGGGTTTTGGCAACTAGTACAAGTGGTTTTTAGTAAAGGCTTCCAGTCATGTGGCCATACATGTGGCACTTTCAGCTCTGTAAATACAGAAGGTTCCCAACCTATAGAGGTTGCGCTCCATAGGGTTTATGGGGAAACATAATGTCGGTATGAACTTATCAACACATGTTGTTTGTGACTTTCATCTCAAACATGATTTATTTAGAGTGGATCAGAAGGACTCGGTATTAGCCCATTTCCACTTTGGGTCATTCCCCTCTCACTGGCCCCCTCAAGGCAACTCAGGAAGGTAGACCCTCTACAGGTTACACATAAAAGAAAGTAGGTTTGGTTTTTTGATCACCGTATGAGGGTGAGAGAAAATTGACCTACTACTTCATCAAGCATGGAAAACACAAGTTTATTTTAACCTCGTAAAATCTATGTGTAACTACTTTAAAGAAATCACTCAAAATGCAAGTTGCATGTTATCAATTTATCCCCTTAGTTAAGCTAAATGAGCAAGATATGATGTGTTACTTTCAAAAATAAAACTCTTAATTAACTATGTGAGGAAATGCATTAAATTTTCTTAAAAACAATCCTGCACATAGATATGTCAGTAGTTTGAAAATTTTAGTTCTTGGACATTCAGACCTACAGAAAAAGTTTGTTAGTTGCAAATAAAAGCACTATCTTAACAAATGAGCTATCTTTCACCTCAAAAGTGCTAACCTAGAGGACAAAAGTGTGAACCTGCGATACAAAAGCGCTTCTCTGAGGACTAAAAAGTGAGAATTCACTGACAAAAGCGCTAACCAAATTGACACGTGTTAACCTGTGGGACAAAGCGTTGCTTTGAGGATTAAATGCGTTGATTCACAGACAAAAGCGCTAGCCTAAATGTCAAATGAGCCAACCTGCAAGATAAAAGTGCTAACCTATTAAATAAAAGTGCTGTCAGAACTCACATAGGCATGAATCTGGATTACAAATAAATTAAAATTGTTTTTGCAAGAACTAGACAAGATATTAGAAAGATATATGCGAGGCTCTAGCCCCACGATGGGCACTGAAATGTGTCGACTTGGATTTCATCATTAGAATACTACCCGCAACATGTTAGTTTCACAAAATACAAAGGAATTGCTACATGAAATCCAAACTCAACCAATGAAACTACATGAAATTGGTATAAAATTAAAACACTATTTTTACCTTCAAGATTTAAGTCTCATTGTGTCCTAACTCAACTATTCTTAGTTGCAAATGATGTGCTCTCAGACAAACATTGATAGCCTCCAAGATGACATATGAAGAATGGAATGATAACTGATACTAGGATATGCAATGCAAATGATTTAAAGCTAAACAATTATGCTAAATTGCTTCAAGATTAAAACTCACGGATGCATAAGTTTTCTCAAATTGTTAACTTGAAAACTCACTTGAAGACTAACACTTTCTCAACTCAAACTCTCACATTTATAGACTTTGAGAGGATAAGATGATGTGGCCTAGATCAACGGTCATGATTAGATCTGCAAATTTGGATGGCTATGAGCAAAGGTGAAGGTTGAGAGAAAGGGGGAAGGAGAAGACAAGTGTCACTCATCTCACCTTGACTAGGTTGCTGAATAAGGGAATCTAGGGATGGTTGGAGAAGATTTAGGCATGAGAGGACAAGTGGACTCAAGTCCTTCCTAAGATATAGGGATGTTGGAGAGAATATAGAAGAAGGTTAAGAAATATGTGTACGTACACAATATTTCATTTATTTTGGAAGTTGGAGATAAGTGGCTAATAAATGTTTATTTATTTTAATTTTGTTGAATTAATTTAGCCACATGATAGATGAGTTGGCAAAAGAAAGATGAAGTGGAGATGGAAGGTGAGTTGGAAAAGAGATTAAATAATTAAGAAATTATTTAATATTTGAGACTATAGGATATAAGAATAATCATTAAATAGGAGATATTTAATTGATTAGAGGAATAATTAAATATTAGATATTTAATTAATTGATTGAGGAAAAGGATAAATGAATTAATTAATAGAAAGACATGAAATGAATTAAATTAATTAATTTTTTAAAATAGAAGAACAATTATTAAATAAATATTAAACATTTATTTAATCGCTCATAGCCATTTTTATGTGTATACAGATAGCATTAGGTCCAGACCCAAATCCAACACCACCGATCAATAGGAACACAAACAAGATAACCAACAACATCCTGAAAGCCATCTAGAAGCCGTGCCAACACCACTTATCACATGCATCAAAAGGTCTTCAACAAAACTCTGTTGGCAGAACCCCTACCGATGACCAAAAGGCTTACTAGAATAGATGATAGCTCCTTGAGTCATCAAACTGATCGTGATACCCATTTCAATAGCATGAATGATAGATCTAAACCAAATCCACAAGCCAAAGCATACTAGAGCATACTGGATCAATATCATAAACCAACCACTCTACCGGTGTTAGGTCCCGGAGACAACTGAGAGGGGGGGGAGTGAATCGGTTGTCAAATAAATTTAAACCAATAACAACTTAACCAAGTTAATGCTTAATACTGGTAAACAAGTTAAATATGTCGGTAGACAGTTTTAACAGTTAATTTCTATACCAGTAAGGATTAGTGCATGAAACATAAACATAAAGTTATCACAACACATAACTCCAATATTTATACGTGAAAACCCTGTAAGGGGAAAAACCACGGTGGGAAACCTTACCCACAATCAGATGATACTATTGCAGATAGTAAGTGTACATAAATGGGGTCTGCACATGCAGAAAGGCCAACTGCCTAGAGCTCACTACTCAATCACAAAATGGGAGTCACACTGACTACAATTGGATGGTTAAATCCAATAAGAATGTACTGCACGAAATAGCATCTTCATATGCTGGATTCAGTACCGGTGTAATGCTGATATGCTTTCACAAAAACCTAGCTTCACCTTCAAATGATGTTTGCATGTATAGCTCTACTTAATCTCGCATATACCTTCACACAATCCTTTTTTCGCATTTTCACATTTGATCTTACAAATAAGATCTTACATTTATACCATAACCTAAGACCAATTTTAGTAGGTCGGCTCTACAAGATATTACAATAAAAATATTTTACAAACAATATAATATCCGATGCAATAACTGATTGAACATGTCGGCTTAATGCATTTACAACAATAATTAATCATCTCCATAGCGTGCCATGTTGATCTAGAAAAGATAAACCTACCGGTGTAACCCTAGACCTATTTGCCGGTAACAACAAATATGCAACTATGAATATACCAATGAACAAAACTCTAGGACAAGATGTCCAAATGATGTCTTCGACATTACCAAGTGTTTTCCATATCATTCCAAGTGTCAATGATCATTATATCTTGCCAGTGTACCAGATACTGGTGACTGTGCATGAGTCGCTTGCTTGCCAGTGAATGTTGCTGATTCTCCAAAGTGCCAGAGTTGATAAGAGTTTAGTAGGTGTTGACATCAATGACAAAGCCATACCAAAATACCAACAACCGGAACCTACTGGAAGCAGGTAAACAATCAAAACAGTCTGTGTTGCCATCAATGACAAAACATCAATGCAACACATAATCAATTCCTCCAATTGCCAACAATCTCCTCCTTTGGAATTGATGGCAACACTAGATGTGAAAAACATCCAAGTGCCAAGAAATGCCAAACAAGTCTCCCCCAAAGGAAGAAAGTCAACAATCTCCCAAAAGATGATATAACAATGAAGTAACAAACTCCCCCTGTGAATGATATCTCTGTTAAGATTTGATCTCTCCCCTTGAATGATATTCTATTAAGCTCTATTTTTCATATATATCTCTCCCCCTTTGACATCAATGCCGTAAATTTGAAATGAACATCAAAGAAAAATCATAAATCCATTGAACCACATAGCTAATTACTCCCCTTGAGTAGTAGCACCAACACATCAATTTGGAATGAATAGTAGCTCTGTAAGTGCATGTCGGATTGATGCTAGTCAGCATCATTCAGGTCTCTACCAGAGGGGCGGAAACCCCCAATCTATCTTTGAAGTACTCAAATGACTCCTTAGGCAAAGGTTTAGTGAAGATATTTGCAATCTTCTCTTTAGTGTTCACATAAACCTGTCTGACTTGATTTTCTTCCACCTTCTCCTTCAAAAAGTTATACTTGATAGATATGTTCTTTGTCTTAGAATGAAATACCAGATTCTTTGATATATCAATAGTAGCAGAGTTATCATAGTGAATAACTATCGGTTCATTACAATCCACCCTTATATCCTTCAACATTTGCTTCATCCATGGAGCTTGTGTACAGTTAATAGCAACAACAACATACTCAACTTCAATAGTAGATAAAGATGTACATGACTGCTTCTCGCTAATCCAAGAAAGAAGTTTCTTTCCAAGAAAGAAAGCTCCACCAGATGTTATCTTCCGGTCATCAACATCTCCAGCCTAATTGGCATCTGTATATGCATATAATGTAAAATCATCATTTTTAGGATACCACCAACCGAGTTCAGTTGTTCCCTACAAATACCTGAAAACATTTTTCACCACACTCTCATTATTCTCTCTAGGATCACTCTGATATCTTGATATAATACAAACTACATTCATTATATCTAGTCTAGTATGAGTCAGATAAAAAAACCCTCCAATCATAGACTTATACCTTGTAGGATTTATCGATGTTGATGCATCTTTCTTAGTCAACTTCTCACTTTTAACCATAGGTGTACCAACCGGTTTAGAATCTTCCATACCAAATTTCTTCAACAAATCTCTAGTATACTTAGTTTGACAAATGAAAATACCTTTATTAGTTTGAGTAATCTGCAAACCTAAGAAAAATTTCATCTCCCCAATCATGGACATCTCAAATTCATTCTTCCTATTTTCAAAGAATTCCATGAATAACTTATCCTCACCTCTAAAAATGATATCATCAACAAAGACTTCAACAATCAATATGCCATCATCAGTGATCTTATAGTATAAATTAGTGTTAGCGTTACCTATAGTGAAACCAAGCTTAAAAAGATATTTATCCAATCTTGCATACCAAGCTTTGGGGGCTTGTTTCAATCCATATAAAGATTTCCTTAACTTGCAAACCATGTTTTTGTCATATGAAAGTGAAAATCCATCAGGTTTCTCAATGTAAAAAATTTCTTCAAGATCTCCATTCAAAAATGCACACTTAACATCCATCTGATAAACCTTGTAGTTCTTATGGGCAACATAAACAAGAAATAATCTCATAGCTTCAATCCTAGCTACCAAAGCAAAAGTTTCATCATAATCAACTCCTTCCTTCTGAGAATATCCTTTATAAACCAATCAGCTTTATTCCTCACAACTTGTCCATCTTCATTCAATTTATTCCTAAAAAACCCATTTAGTTACAATAACATTCTTATTTTTAAGTCGGGGAACTAAAGTCCATGTGTTCTGATTAATTGAAAAACAGGTTTTGAGGACCCGAAACCATTACAACATAGTTAAATAGAAAGCTGAGAAAATAGAGTCCACATACAAAGTGACTAGTCAAAAAACCAACGAACAGAAAAAATAGCTAAACAACAAAAAATAGCAAAGGATCCAAGAAGACACTACATAGTAATTTTCTTCAGCAGATCCTCTGCCTTAGTCACCAGCTCATCATAGGTCACCCCAACTGCTTTTAGCTCGTCCAGGTCCTTATTCACTTTCTTTTCCTTCCTCTTTCCACGGGTGCGAGTTCTGGGACCTTGGGCTTCCCCGATTCCTTCTGCATCTAGGTCAATTTCCTGGGTTTCCTTTTCATCATCAAGCTTGCTGATGCGGGTATGGGTGTTGTTGGCTGAGATTTTCAGAATGCTGAGACTCTGCTCCACAATGTTCTTGAGGCACTCCTCTATCTTGTCCACTTTGGCAACTGTATCCGAGAGCATTTTTTTGCTAGTTTCCTCCAGGGTTTTTCTATCCTGTATCTCCTTTTCAATTTTCTCAAACCGGGGATTAAAGGCATCTCTGATGTCTTCCGCTTTGGCAATTGTGTTCTTCAGATCTTCGATATAATCGGCCATAATGTTCCCCTCTCCAATGTTAATGGTCTCCAGGATCATGACTCTATTGCAAAGTTTTTTGTATTCATCCGCAGTATTCTTATTCCCATCAATAAGCCATTCAATGGTTTTCATAAAACCCTTCAAGGCCTCGGGGTGAGGACCAGGAGAAGGAGTAACTTTACTAGGGGTTATCTATTCATCTTTAGCAATATGGAGGGCAGAAATAGTGTCGACGACCCTGAGGGTCTCCTCCATAGTCTCCATCTCCAGGCTTTGTTCAGCTTCCAGGGTTCTTGTTTGCTTATCCTCTTCTGGTTCCTTGCCTGTCTCCTCCAGATCTTGGGTTCTTCTTCTCCTTAGGGAAATCAAAGTCCTCTTCTTCTGAAGAAATACTAATCAAGGGTTTGATTTGGGGTTTTTTGCTCTTAGAAGAAGAGGGTCTTGATTTCCTCTTCTTGCTCCTCTCATACTCTGAGTCGTCAGAGATTTCCTCATTATCAGTCGAGGAATCATTATCTGAATCCTCCTCCTTCGAGAAATCAGAATCAGACATTTCTTCTTCTGAATCCATAGAGAGTTGCATTCGGTTGATTTTACTAGCCTTTAAATGATCATAAATGAGGACCATAAGTCCCTGGTGCATTGCAGTGTCACCTCGAGGATTTTCTTTATATGCTTTTAGGGACGCATTCATAGAACAAAGCAAGAAGTAAGGGAAATTCACCTTATCATTATGCCTAAAATGATTTAATAGGACAAAGTGATATCCATATACTTTCATAAACCTGCCATCTAGAGTTATATACCTCATTAAAACAAAGAGAATTTCCCGCCAGGGTTTTGCAAAAGCCCTAGGTGGGTAATAGGTTTTACTCAACTTTACCAGTCTTTTCTTCTCTTTCTCCATGACCGGGTACCTTTCAATGGCTTCCCTGCTGACCTTCCTGTCTCTGTAGAAGTTGCAGCCCTCCCTTTTGACTCCCGTAGCTTTAGCTATTAATTCTTCATCAATTTCCACCAGTTGGTCGCCCATTTTAAGCTTGCCCTTCTTCCAATTTTTGCAGAAGAAGCTGGTTATCTTTCCATTGCGGCCATGGAGTCTCTCAATGAAGCTTGAAAGACCACCCTTCTACAAAATTTCCCACACCTCTTCTTTCTGTTTCCACTCCTTGCAACTTCTTGGCTCATATCTTCTCCTATTTCCGCCCATGGTGTCGTTTCTCACAGTCAAGTTTAGGTTACAGAGCTAGTGAAACAGAAAGCTTGTCGAAGTTAAAACAAAAACCCAGAAAGCGTGCGTAGCATTAGTGATTTGACAGGTTATAATGCACATTCTGCTAGCTTTGATGTTATAATGAGTAATTCCCTCATTATCGAATTAACTCGAAGTGCTTACTTCAGTACATATCATAATTGCCCTGTCAATCAAGATTCTTTGGGGTACTTCGATATCTTTCATTTATTATGATTTGTCTTACATCTCCGGGAAGACCACTCTCACCTGTCCACGTGGTAATTGTCTCATTCTTCACCACCACGTTTGCAGCCCAATCAGCAGAATAGTTGGCCTCCTGATATATATGGGATATGTGACATTTTTTGAAGGTTCTGATGATGTCAATGGCAGAAAAAATTATATTGTGAATTGACCAAGAGGGCTTAGAAGTCTCATTGAGACACTTAATAATATTATTGGAATCCCCTTCGATCCAGAGATGGGTACAATTCCATTTTTTGGCTAGAATAATGCCTTGAAGGGCTGCCATAGCTTTCGCCTTATGATTGGTTTGAATGCCAATAGGGACAACAATCATACCTTTGCAAATGCCTCTGTCATCTCTGAGAATAGCTCCACAACCTGAAGGACCTAGATTTCCTTTGGCTGCTCCATCAAAATTGATTTTAAGCCAACCATAGGGAGGGGTTTGCCATTTAACTTCAAGCCTTTTATTGTAGCTGATATTATGACCACCAGTGATCTTCATATTCCAGGCTCTTAAGATATTTAACTCCAAAGAGTTGTTTGAGTAACAAGAGACCTCCATAGTTCCCATATTTTCCTGAATAGCCCTTTGAATTTTCTAAAAAACAATATCTTGATTTAAGGACACATCCCTAAAAATTTGGTTGTTTCTTTCCTTCCAAAGACCCCACAAAATGTGAGGCAAAGAGATCTGCCACATACACCTCATAAAAGAGTTGGTCCAATGAATTTGCCAGGAAGAGAACAAATCTCTAATGTTACTGGGAAACACCCAAGCAAGACTAAAGCTTTTGAGGAAGCTTTCCCAAACAGAGGTTGAGAAAGAACAGTGGAGGGCAAGATGGTCCAGTGACTCTTCCTCTTGAAAGCACAACACACATCTATTTGGAAGGGCAAAACCTCTGCATTTAAGGTTGTTAACAGTAAGGATCTTATTCTGGAGAATAGTCCAGAAGAACATATTGATTTTAGGAGTGAGCCCTTTTAACCAAGCTTTAGACCAGAAAGGATTCATAGGAGGGGAGGGGGAGAGGATACAATACATCAAAGATACAGTAAAGGTACCTTTGGGGTTATATCTCCAAATCAGGGAATCCTCTTCCTTATTTAGCCAAATTGCAGACAATTGGGTTTTGAGCTTGGAGAGACTGGGATGAATACTATCTATGTTCTACCAGTTGCTCCCATCCCAGTAATCTACCACTAAGGTACCAAAAGAGCCAATACAGGAGGGAGCATGGGAAGCCCACTCATATAAATCCATTAGGAGTTTGTCAAAAAGCCAGGGATCCTCCTAGAATCTAACTTTTCTACCATTTCCAAGTTTCCATGTCACACCTTTAGCAATCACATCTTTACATTTAGAAACATGGTTCCAGATATGACTATCTGATCCAATTTCTCTTCCACAACTTTCATCCAAATTTCATCTCTACATGCTTCAATTACTGATGCTAGTTCAATTTGAGAAATTAAACATATCTAATCAGCTGCCAACCTTCTGTTAGAGTTATCTTTTATTAGCTAATAATTATTCATTTAATTATTAGTCTATTATACTCTATGCTTAAGCTAAACTTAGGAATCTTATAATTCTTTAGGGTTTTAACCTTTAGGGTTTTGAGTATCCTCTTATAAAGATTCTCTCTTTGTATTTTTATAACAACTGTAATTATTGAATTGCATCTTTTTGCACAATCAATATGACTCCTCTCTTCTGGATCTATGAATTCTGACCTCCATAGATTTTTTGCTTCTCTCCTTCTGTGACAGGTTTGCATGCAAGTGATCTTTGGGAGCTATAGGGTTGATTTTTCTTCAACTCCAACATGGTATCAGAGCTTCAGATCTGCAACTAACTGTTCTTGTTTTGAGTTTTTTGTATTGGAAGCAGATCTGAGGTTTTTCAGAAGTTTTTTTGGTGCACCTAGGGATAGGCCCTTTTTTTTTTTTTTTTTCCGAGCACTTTGGGCCTAAACGAACCTCACCATCATGCTCAAAAGGCCCAAAAACCCCTATGGTCATATAAAACTTGACCATTTTGACTCCTGAGCCTCTAGGGGTATTTTTTCTTCAGTACCATGGCGTACGACCCTGGCATGTAGTTTGAGAAAAAAAATTCAATTTTTTTTTCTTTTTTATGACATGCAGGCCAAATTTTGATTTTTTACAAAAAAAAATTAAAAATCCAAAAAAAAAAAAAAGAATCCAAAAAAAAAATCCAAAAAATCAATTGGCAAATGTTGTTTAAAAAAATCCAAAATTTTGGGGTTTCCCCATGGTATGCTAGGTACCATGGGGACCCGTGGTCCTGCCACTAGCCTGATCAGACTAGGCCTCGTCGGCCCCCTCCGACCCCTGCCGACCCCCTCCCAACCCTCGCCGGCCCCTGCTGGTCGCTGCTGCTCCCCCACTGGCCGTCGCTGCTCCCCCACTGGCTGCCGCTGCTCTACCCTTCCCTGTTGGCCGTCACTGCTCTGCCCGCTCGGCCGCCTTTGCTTTGCCCGCGGCTGATTTTCCCTCCCGTGCTCGCCGGATTGCGCCGCTCGCGCCTGCCGGATTCCACCACTCGCACCCACTGAAAACCACTGCTCGACTGCCTCTGCACTATCCGGCGATCGCTCCACCACTAGAGCACGATCGGAGTGCTGCCCACGGGCCACCTCCGCTCGATCCTGCCACTAGACAGCCACCGTTGCCCTTCTCTCTTGCCTTTGAAGGGGGGATTGGTTTTTTTGTCATAACTTGGGCAAATGAAGTCATTTTTTTGAAAACGAATAGGCGTCGGAAAGCTAGTTCCAAGCTGGACCTCGTGGTATTGGAATTTGTTTTTCAATTTTGTTTTTTGACTGTACGTTTTTCCAGTCAAAGTGGGGTCTCTTTTCTGCACTTCCGAGGCCGTAGAATGAGCATCCGAACTCCATTTTTCGAAAAATTTATATTTTTGGAAATATTATTCTATGTACTTTCTAGTTATATGAGTTTTCTTTCCAGATTCTTCTCCAGGGATATTTTATTTAGTTTTTTGCTTTTCAGCACTCTGGTGAATATCTTGGATGTTTCAGGTCATGGGATCTCTTTCTCTGAGTAGGATGTCTCGATTTTGGCGGTTCTTTCTCTTTCCAGACTCTGTTTGGAGTAGAGTTTTTTCTCACGTGGTTTTTTTCTATTTTCTCTAATTTATAGAGATTTGATTATATCTAGGTACCTGATCAGGCCTTGTTGTCGGGACCCATCTTTCTTGCTTTCAGTAGTTGTTCTAGGTTTTAGCTTCTCCCTAAGTCTAGCTTAAGGGGGGGTGTTAGAGTAATTGGGTTTTTACTTGATTAATTAAAAAAAAATTGTTTAATTAATTAAGTTCCCCTTTATCTATTTTACACTTAAGCTAACATTAGGTGCATAATAATTAATTCTTTTATTAATTATTATGTGCAAGCCTAGGGTTTTCCCTTTTAGGGTTTCTTGACCTATTAGAGGTTAATTATTTTCTTTGTATCATAATCACATTACACATTTTTATGAATATTGAGCTCTCATCTTTTTGAGCATAATTTTTGTGTATTTGGTTTTTCTTTGTTTCTTCCTTGCTTCTCCTTGTAATAGGTTTATTTCAGCTTGTAGAGATCATTTGGGCTCCTGTGGTGTTGTATTTCTCAACTCTCACACCTTCTTCTTGTCATCACTCCTTTGTTCTTGTCTCCAATTATTTGATCTTCTGAATGATTCATCCTTATATACTGAGGAGTCTTCTGACTTTCTGTTCCTCTACTCTGATCTTCAGTTACTGTTGAATTTTTTGATACTCTCGGAGTAACTGGTTCAACATTCTATTCTCGTGCATGTGCTACTGGTTCAGTTATGATCATCTCCACTGCCGCTTCTCTCTCATAAGTTCTAATTTGATTTTTGTTTTTCTCATCCACCTTGACATTAGTGCTCTCCACAATTCTCTGCAATCTTTTGTTATAACATCTATATGCTTTTCTTTCATTAGAATAACCAAGAAATATCCCTTCATCACATCTAGGATCAAACTTTCCAATGAAATCATCTCTTTTGATATAGCATTTACTACCAAATATTCTGAAACACTTAACTGTAGGTGTATAAACAAACCATAACTCATAAGGTGTCTTACCGGTGTCTCCCTTGATATGAACTTTGTTGAATGTGTATACCCCCATGCTCATAGCTTCTCTCCAATAGATATGAGGTAGATTAGCTTTCATCATCATAGTTCTAGCCGCATCCAAGATAGTTATGTTCTTCCTTTCCATAACTCCATTCTACTGAGGTGTCCGGGGTGCAGATAACCGTCTCCTTATCCCAATCTTTTCACAAGAACTGTTAAATTCAGTGGATGTGAATTCTCCACCCTGATTAGACTTTAAGCATTTAATCTTTAATCCTGTCTCTGTCTCAACTTTAGCTTTAAATATTTTAAACTTTTCAAATGCTTCAGATTTCTTCCTTAGAAAAGTAACCCACATCATTCTAGAATAGTCATCAATGATTAACATAGAGTATCTATCACCCTGAAAACTTTTGATTCTAGCAGGACCACACAAATTAGTATGGATAAAATCAATAACATCATTAGATTTGTCTTGTATGCTCTTAAAATAATTTCTGACTTGCTTTCCCATTTGACATTCCTTACATATCGGATTATAGGGCTTCACAATCTTAGGTATATCTTTAACTGCCTTAGTAGAATAGATATTTAAAATGCAATCAAAATTTACATGACACAACCTCTTATACAATAACCAACTTTCATCAATTTGTGCAATCAAACATGTCTACTCACTAGAGTTCAAATGAAAGATGTTACCTTTAGTCTGAGTACTAGTTGCAATATCCAATCCAGATCTGTTGATAATCTTGCATTTTCCATCCTTAAACTATAACTGAAATCCCTTATCCACCAAATGTACCGCACTCAAAATATTATGCCTTAAACCTTCAACATAATAAACATTATCAGTATCATGCTTACCATCTAGTGACATCGTTCCTCTTCCCTTCATCATGCATGCTTTGTCATCTCCAAATCTAACCAGACCACCATCAAATTCTTGCAAAGATAGAAACTTCCTTTTATCTCCAGTCATATGATGTGAACATCAACTATCTATCACCCATTCATCCTTGTCTTCAATTTTAGTAGCAAGGGCCTTTTCTTTAGGTAACAAATTATCTTCCTTGATAGCCAAAAATACCCATTCCTTTTCATTACCAAATCCACTAGCTAAATCTTGTGTCGGTTCATCATCAGAATCAGTCACACCTTCCTCATCAGCACAGTAGCATGATTTGTCTTTGTTTCTCCTATACTTATGCTTGTTCTGATAATCATGGTTAGGTCTAAAAAATCTTCTAACTCTTTCCTCAAATCTTGAATTCCTTTCAGGACATCTAGATGCAAAATGACCTATCTTATTATATGCAAAACATTTAAAAGGTGATTTTCCTTCATACTTACTTCCTGCAGGACCTTTAGTTACTTTTCTAGCAAATAGGGCTTCAAGTTTCTCAAACTCTTCATCTTCTTTCTTCATTCCCTCTATTTCCTTAGCATATAAGTCTTTCCAATCACTCTTGTCGGTAGATGATATAGATGCATGAAAAGTAGGTTTAGATTTTACAACTCCAAAAGGACCGAATTCCTCAAGCTCAAAAGTAGATAACTTCCCAACCAAGGTATCCGTATTAATAGAGGTGTTTACCATAGTTCTTAACTCATTAATTGAAGTAGCCTTCATCTTATAAGCTAGTGGCAAAGCTCTCAATACTTTAAAAACTATTTCATCTTCGCTCAGAGATCCACCACAACACTGAATTCCCATGACAATCTCATTAATTCTTCCATAAAAGTAGTAATCCTTTCATCTTCTTCCATCTTCAAGTTCTCATATCTCACCTGGTAACCATCAAGTTTAGCAATTTTAACAGTAGGGTCACCTTCATTCAGAGTCTCCAATTTATTCCATATAGCCTTCGCAGTTGATTTGTTAGATAGTCCCATAATTTGCTGATCAGAAAGTGCACACAAAAGGGCTTCTCTAGCTCTACAATCATTTTCAATGTTCTTATCCAAGCCTACCGGAGGATGATTGCCAGATGCCAGATTATGAGGTGTATAGCCATTCTCAGTGATCTCCCAAATCTCCTTGCCAAGACATCTCAGATGAGTCTCCATCTGAATCTTCCATACTCTGTAATTTGTTCCATCAAGACTAGGAATTTCTCTTTGAAAAACAATAGCAGATGAATTTGATGAATTTGCACTATTAGATGCCATAGGATCTTCCTCAAGCGGTTAAGCTTCTACAAAGAGGACTAGGCTCTGATACCAATTGTTAGACAACTCAGATAACTGGAGGACAATTGAGAGAGGGGGGGTGAATGAGTTGTCAATAGATTATAGAACTTTAAGCATTAAAGCCTTATTACCAGAATACACAAACCAAATACCGGAACAATAAATATAACAGTCAAGCACAAATATAAACCACATAACATTTACCAACCATCCACAAAAGATAACACCAAGATTTGTACGTGGAAAACCTGGTAAGGGGAAAAACCACAATAGGAAGCCTACCCACAGTCAGATAATACTTTTGTAGTAAGTATGTGATTACAATAAGAGGGGCTTGCACATGCAGGAAGGCCAATAGCCTAGAGCGCATTGCTCATCACAAAAGGAGCCTCACTGACTACAAAATAAATCAAGACTATAATCCAAAAGAAGAATGAACTGCAAGAATAGCATCTCTTATGCTTGAGTACAATTCCAGTTAAGCTCAGTACCAGAGGTCTTAAACCTCTTTCCCCAACCCAATTCGATCAGCTATGATCGACCAAAAACCTCTGCATATGATTACACCTTTATTCACACACAGATAATCCCATAACCTATGACCACATTAATCCCATGAAAATCCCCATGATCTACAAAGAGATCTTACATCATATTTATACCAACTCGAGACCTAAACAATTAGGTCTGCCACCTAAAAGATAATACAATAAATTCATAACTTAAAACTGTAATTTAATGATCAACCAAGTCATCTTGAGACCAAAACAATATAATCCAATCAACAAACCCAACCGGTAACGCATCTGGATCATCCACCAACACGTTGCATAAACTAGCCGAATATCTACCTTTGCTCTCTTTTAACTTCTCTGAGCATTAGGTCCAGACCCAAATCCAACACCAATGACCAACAAGAACACAAACAAGATAAAAAACATCATCCTGAAAGCCATCTAGAAGTTTCTCTAACACCACTTATCATGTGCATCAAAAGGTCTTCAATAAACTCTGTCAGCAGAATCCTTACCGATGACCAAAAGGCTTACTAGAATAGATGATAGCTCTTGAGTCATCAAATCCTGAACCAACTGATCATGATACCCATCTAAATAGCATGAATGATAGATCTAAACCAAATCCACAAGCCAAAGCATACCAGAGCATACCAAATTAATATCATAAACCAACCACTCTACCGGAACCTACCGGA
The DNA here is from genome assembly GCF_030272615.1 of Cryptomeria japonica. Taxonomy (NCBI): domain Eukaryota; kingdom Viridiplantae; phylum Streptophyta; class Pinopsida; order Cupressales; family Cupressaceae; genus Cryptomeria; species Cryptomeria japonica. The sequence goes on along the minus strand of NC_081412.1, from coordinate 700,890,744 downwards.
AGCCAGCAAACAATCAAAATAGTCAGTGTTGCCATCAATGACAAAACATCAATGCAACACATAATTAATTCCTCCAATTGCCAACAACTTATGCATACCGCAGGATGTCATTTGGGTTGATTAATTCCAGGGCAACATTTCAGAGAGTGATGGACACAACCTTCAAAGACTGGGTTGGTAAATGTATTATCATATATATGGATGACCTTACCATATTCTCCAAAGTCAGGGAAGATCATCTGGACCACCTCTGCAAAGTTCTAGAAAGATGTAAAAACTATGGGATATCTCTTATTCCCAAAAAGTGTGTGTTCAGGGTTGCTGAAGGGAAGCTCCTTGGTCATGTAATCTCTGAAAGAGGAATATCCATCGACACAGATTGAGTAGAATCATTGTTGAAATTGTAGATGCTTGGGAGTAAAAAGGAAATGAGATCTTTCTTTGGGAAAATAAATTTTGTAAGGAAATTTATCACCAGATTTGTGGAGATAGTCAAGCCACTAAATGAAATGATGAAGAAGGATACTAAAATTGAGTGGAATGCTGAAGCTAGGGAGACTTTTGCCCAGATCAAGAAGTCCATTGTTGAAGCTCCTGTACTGACTAGTCCTGATTATACTCTCCCATTTTTCATATACTCTTTTGCCTCATTGCATTCTGGTGCCGTTGTTTTGATGCAAAGGTAAGCAGGGGATGAAAGACCAATCTCATTCATGAGCTCCCCTTTTAAGAATGTTGAGGTATGGTATTATGCTCTTGAGAAGAAAGCTTTATCTTTGGTAAGAGTAGTTAAGAAATTTAGACATTATATCTTGAGGAGCAAGATATACGCGATTGTACCTGATCAAGCAGTTAAGTCGCTACTCATGCAACCAGAGCTGGGTGAATGCTGAGGAAAATAGATAGCCTTTCTACAAGAATTTGATATAGAAATGCATCCAATGAGGTTAGTTAGAGGCTAGGGTTTTTCTCAAGCTATGGAGACTGATACCCCTCAAATCGAGTGCCAACAATATACATTACAAGAATTCACTCAGGACCCATGGTACATTGATTTGGTTTTTATTTTGCTGAATAACAAGTGTCCTGAGGGGTTAACTGCCACACAAGGATGACCTTTAAGGCTCAAAAGTGCTAATTACATGATCAAAGACTCAACACTATACAGAAAGAATTATGAAGGCATCTATCTTAGGTGTCTTGATCATCAAGAAGCTCGTAAGATGATAGAGGAATTTCAAGGAAATATGGCACCAGCCATGGGTCGGCAGATGCTACAACACATCAAATATTGAAAGTAGGTTACTATTGGCCCAACATTTTTAAAGATACCCATGAACATGTTAGACACTGCCATACCTGTCAAACTATAGCTTCCAGAGAAAGGAATCCCGCCATGCCTCTCTAACTAGTATTCAAGGTAAGACCATTTGCCCAATTGCCCAATGGGCATTAGATTTTATCGTTGTTATTAATCCTAATTCATCTGCATAACATAAGTTCATTCTCACTACAACAGATTATTGCACCCGATGGATGGAGGCCATATCATGCAATATTGCCACCATAAAAGTTGTTCTCAAATTCATTGATGAATATATAGTCACCATGTTTGGTATGCCATTTGCTTTGGTATGTGACAACGACCCTTCTTTTACTTCAGCACAATTAATGCAATGATCATATGAGTATAAGGTAATTTTGAAATTTTCATCTAATTACTATCTGCAAGGTAATGGAGTAGCTGAATCCGTGAATAAGAATATTTTAGATGCTATTAAAAAGCTACTTGAGAAGAACCCTAGGGATTGGCATAATCAATTGAGGTACACCTTATGGGCTGATCACACCAGAGTTAAAGCCGCCTTAGGGACTTCTCCTTACTATCTTGTTTATGGCCAAAACCTTGTTTTCCTGGTTAATTTATAGATACATATCCTCCAACTAATGAAAGAACTTGAAATTGAGGACCAGGTAGAAGTTTGCCTCCTGAATTTATTAAAACTTGATGAGAAAAGGATAAATACCCTGCCACACTATGCTAAGCATCATACAGTTGTTAAGCGATGGTTAGATAAAAGAGCCAAGGTGAAAGCCTTTTAGATCTCTGACTTAGTTTTGTTATGGGGCAAGACCAAGGAAAATAAAGGTGATCATCATAAGTTTGAGAGGTTGTGGTTAGGTCCTTATTAGATTGGTGAAATTCTGGGAGAGAACATTTTTAGGTTGAGCTCCTTGATTGGAGAATTTGTACCATTTCCCGTCAATGATCAATTCCTCAAGCATTAATTCAATTAATCCTCAGTAGATCTGGATCTTTTGTACTATAATAGTTTAGTCATTTTATTTTGGTTTTGGTTTGTTATTTTCTTGGGTTTGCCCGTTGTTTGTTTAGATTTATTTTGGCTGCTTGTTTGTTTCCCTTTTTGTTTCTATGGTTTGTTGTTTCGTTCTATGCATTTCATTTCATTGTGTCAGGGTGCTTGTTTATTTTCAAGGATTCTAAGGAAAAGATGTTCTTTGCATAACAAATTGATAAAATATTGAGAGACTTTGACTCTTTTCTCTTTAAAACTTCATTATTGTTTAGTTAATCTTGAAATCTTTGTCTACATTCGTCCAAGGTGATATATAATGGTTTAATCATGATTTGAGTTCTTGGATCTTAATTGGAAAAAGGCTAACGTGATTACTCAGCACCATCATCACACTAAGTCACATCAATTTTTTTTGTAAGAGATCAAATGTACTTGTTTCCAAGTGAAAAATTAAAAGTAAAGATGTTTCACGTTTTCCACCGTGGCTCCCAACCTAGTAATCAGACTTCAATGTTTGAAAGTTGCTTAAAGGTTACAAATAAATAATTATTCTATATTCTATGATGTGAAAAATGATCTAAAAAAAAGGAAGGAGAAAGAAAGAGAAGAGAAATAACTCACTTACAACAACTAAATTTGGGTTTTTCAAGTAATCTCCACTGGAGCTATGGACACCTAGCTGGCAGTGGACCACTGCTTGACAGGAGCCAGAGGTATCTCTATCGGGGCTATGGATACCCAGCTGGAAATAGAGATATGCCCAGGATGACCTTGCATGAATCATGTTGATTGACTTCACCTACGTAGCTTGGGCCCAATTTTCTTTGTTTATCTTATTTATTGAGTAAGATGGAGTAATGAATCACACACACACACACACTTAAGAGTTGATCTTGTTTAGTTCTAGATTTGGTTGCTCAAGTTCATTAGTTCACTCAGCTTTTCGCTCTTATACATTGTTTTGAATGAGAGTAGCCTTAGGCATTGGATAAACCAGAGATTTTAAAGTTCTAAAATGCCTAGAGTCATTTTTCCTAGATAGTCGCCATTTGTTATGCCCTAAATATCTAGTCCCATCATTTTCTATTACAAGAAAATATGGGTCCCCTATTTTTTGTTTTTGCTTTCTGCCTTTTTTATTTTTTTCCCTTAGTTTTTATGATTTTGCTTTGGTACCCATTTGCTTGTTTGTCTCTTCCAGTTCAGAAACTCGGGTTCCCAAGTTCTCGATCTGGTTGTTTGTTTTAGTTCTAGTTGCTTTGTAAGTTGTTTTTTTTTCAATTTGTGATATTTTTGTTTTGTGTTTTTGAGTTCCTGAGTTTCCGGGTTGGTCTTCATTTTTATTTTGTTTTGTTGTAATCTAGAAACTTGGGTTCCTGAGTTCCCGGGTTGTGGATGGCCTGCCAAGTTTGAGGAAGTGTTTGAATTTGGGAACTCGGGTTCCCGAGGTCGCATTAATTGTAGTTTAGGGGAGGGGGTATATATAGTGGTCGGTGGTCATTTTGGGTTTATTTGTGCACCCAAGTGATAGGATTGTGAGCTCTGACCCTGCGATTTGTCTTTCCCGTGCTTTCGGCTTACCGTTTTTGCGTGTTCATTCTGCCAAGTTGGTAGAATTTCTCTTTCCTCATATTTTGATTTTAGTGTTTTAGTTTAGATTTTAGTTTTCTTAGCTTAGATTTCCTAGTTTTTCATAGATTAGGGCTTTTTCTATTTGTTTCTTGTTTTGTGACCTAATTCAGAAACTCGGGTTCTCGTGTCTCTGAGTTAGAGCCCTGCTTTGCTTGCCTCGTTATTTTGAAAACTCAGTTTGCCGAGATCCCGAAATAACGTTCCTTTTTGTTTATTTTGGAGTTATTTTATTGTCCTTGTCTTTGTTATTGTTTTTCCTTCAATTCAAAAACTCGGGTTCCCCAGTTCCCGAGTTGAAGGTTTTCTGTGTGTTTGGCCAATCCGGAAACTCGGGTTTCTGAGTTCTCAGATTGCCCTTTTTGAGGTTTTCTTGTTTCGCCTCAAAAACTCAGGTTCCTGAGTTCCTGAGGTTCCCTTTTTCTTTAATTTTGAGTTTTGGTTTTCCTTTTGTGAAACTCACAAACTTGAGTTCTCGAGTACTAGGGGTTGATTGTTTTTTGAGTGGTTCCTCATCCCGGAAACTCAAGTTCCTAAGCTCTTGGGGTGGGTGTCTTCTTTTAAGTTTTCTTGTTTCTTGGTTTCTGCTTGTTCCTTTCAGCTTGGTATAGGAACTCTGGGTCTCGAATTCTCGGGTTTAGTGTTTTGTATTTCTTCCCTTTAGTTTTCAAGTTTGGTAACCTAGGTTCTTAGGTTTCCGAAGTTGTTTTCTGTCTTTCCTTTGTCGAGCTCAATAACTTGAGTTCCCAAGTTCCCAAACTCAATTGTTGTATCTTAGTGAGTTCTACCTTGGGAATTCGGGTTTCCGAGTTCTTGGGTTTGTTTTGTTTATGTTGATGTTTTGGCTACATCAGGACCCCGGGATTCCAAGTTCCCGAGGTGAGTTTTACAGTGTTAAGTTTCTATGAAGTATGTGGTATAATCCAACTTGTTTTCCATTGAAAGATAATAGTGTTTCATGGAATCCTCTTCCCACAAAGAAAAAGATCTTGAAAAGCTACCAATCACCATGAAATATCAATACCAGGGGCAAACTTACACCTCCAAGCTAGAGGATGCCATCCAATGGGTTATAGACACTAAGATCGGACACATAGAGATCGAAGACATAGAGAAACAATTGGAGAAACCTAGGTTAAGTGCAGAATATAGGAGGATTAAGAGATTCGTCTGGTGGAGGCAATTGTGTTCCCATAATCAGTGCAGGCCCCTAAATTTATAATGCAAATTGCACAATTCAATAATCCCGACACTAGGCAATGTGTCGACGCAGATGGAAAACCAGTTATTGATTTATCTCCAGATATGTTAGCCCTAGTATTCTAGATTCCCACTAGGAAGGAAGCACTAGTTGAGGGAGAGGAAGATGGAGAAAGGGAATGTAACCAAATTGTGAGCCAATGTAAAAAGAGAATGAACGAAGAATGGCTCGAGGAAGACAGGAAAACAGGCTTAAAGGAAAATGTGATTCTAAGGTAGGATTTTAAGGAACCACAAAGAGATTTGATAATAATGCTTAGCAAGGCCTTCGAAAAACCTTCCTGTTGACACTTTTAGCCATGGATGTTCTCATTCATGCTAACAATTTTGGATGGGCGGAAATACTACGACTGGGCACAGATTTTGTCAGATAATATAAGAGACCAGCTCAAGGAAGTATGCAACACTTCCTCATCACTCCTAGAAGGTGACGTAAGAGCCTTGATTGAAATAAGGAAAGTAGCTGCCACTACGAAATCATGGCCAAAAGATAATATCTCAAAGATAAAACTATTTCTACAACATACAACCGAAATTTATGAAAGAGTCCTCAAAACAGAGAAAGCAATAAGAGACTCCTCAACAAATTGGGAAGTAATAATTAGAGACTTCATGAAGTAGTGTAAAAACTTGAATAAAATATTGGCCTTGGGTGAATAAGTGTGTAAAAATGAAGATTTGTTGGGAGGAGATGATTTTGATAGTTTACAGTCTTATATTTTTGTAATAGAATTTAAGATAGAAGTGCTTGAGCAATGTAGGTCAAATATTTTGGAGGCACATGCTCCCCTTTTGAAGTCAATAGGTAAATATGATAATTTTGTAAATAATTTGCTAGGGGTGTATGGTCATGACATTTCGAGGGATGGTCGCTTAAAGGAAGGTGTAGTATTAGACCAATGGAGCTAGTATGCAGCTCATCACTTTGCACCTACAATTGAGTTTAATATAGGGTTAATGGATAAGTACTCATTTTTTACTTCTCATTGTATACATGCAGAGGGGGTGATTGATAAGTTGGTTGACAGGTGGGAGCAGGCAAAGAAAATTTTGAAGAAGTCTGAGTTCCAGATTTCGTATGTTGCCAATCCTCCTCAAGACATAGTTGCATGATATATTAGTAACTATAAGAGCTATAAAAGGAGTAGAGGATGAACATATATGTTGGCATTTTGATGATGTTTGTACTTAGTTGTGATTGTCATTGATGGACACACATGTATTTGCTATATGAGTTATTCTCAACCGGTAGTATGTGATGTATTGTTTAAACTGGTATTATATGCCAATGCATGCATAATATTTGTTTGTAAAAGACTATCGGTGTTTGCAAAAGGAGCTTACCAGTCAAAGCATGACCAAGGACCTCAAGCGGTATGAGGACCCCAAGTGACAGTAAATCTTTTTAAGATTGGAACACGATGTTCCAGTTTACCAGTCTTTGTTTGTAAATCAATAATCAGTATACTTTGTTTTGTTAACCGACAAACTTGTAAAGTGTGATGAGTTATCATCCACTGACACCGATGCAGTGATTATGTCTCATGTTACAATTGTGTCTAGATGCATTGTACCTAGGAAATTGTAATCTAATCTCATTGGACCGACATGAAATCAGATTCTTATATGAGGACATCATGTCTAGGGTTTTGAGTAGAGTTGTGTAAGAAGATTAGGTTTTTGCAAAAAGTATCTTGTGACAGAGATTGAACGTGTGAAGGACATAAGACTGAAGTAATGGTGCAAAGAATTAACAAAGGGTAATCAAGGATCTAACTAAGCATTTTGTGCTACTTTATAGATCACTTACTTGTTGATTACTAATATCTTTGAAAAGTCAGAAAACCTTAACCGGGTAGGCTCAATTAAGCCTATTCTAAATCCTCTAACAAGGTGGTTCACACTTGTGGATCTGAAATCCTTTAATAGGGTAGTCTTTAACAAGACTTATCTCCTAACAGAGATCAGGATTCCTAACAAGATCTGTTATGGTGAAGAACATTGTAAGACCTTAACCGGTTTGGTTGCTATTTTGCAAATAGTAGACTTGTGAGTTTTAATCACCGTGGTTTTTCCCATTTGGGTTTCCACGTCAAAATATCTTGTATTATGGTGATTGTGTTATTGTGGGTGAATGCTTTATTTTCTATTTGGCTTGTTTGCATATTAACCAATTTGCAGTAAAATTGCTTAAGTGTTTGGTAAGGTTTTTGGGTATACTAATTCACCCCCCCTCTTAGTATTCATCAATTGGTATCAAAGCCAACCTTTCTTTAAGTCTAACCGCTTGAAAGGAGATATGGGAAAATACATCATGAGGGAACTCACTCACTGTCTAACTGAATCTAAGAGAGCTTATGATGAACTTAAGGTCAAGTATAAAGCCTCTTTAGCCAAAATAAGAGAACTTGTTGAGAAAATGCTGGAAATTACTAAAAACAACTCTTCTAATGAAGCAGACATGGATGCCCTAGTCGAAGAAGTGGAAAATCTCATTGGTTCTGTGAACGACAAATGGGCAATGACAGTCAACACCATAAAAGATGACTTGGTGAAGTATGCATGCATGGTGATTGGGTATAGAGTATTCTATGCCAGAAGGATGAATTTTGTTCCTACAACTGCGGTGCATGTGGCTTATCGAATGATCAAGGAAGATGTAGAGTATGACTTGTGTACGTGCATGAAAAAACAACTCATGGAGAATTTGAAATCCATCAAAGAGGACAAGGCACTAAGGTTCAAGTTCGGTCAGCTACTTGTCGGGTTGTTTTTATAGTTTCAAGGGTATTTTCTAGGAGTTGGTGATGTTCAATGGTCAAGTGACCTACCAATTACAAGACAAATCAAGGAGAGTCTTCAAGCAATGGGATCTACTTATCCAGAGACTCTGAACAGGTATTTTGATGAGTTCAAATTGAAGATGAACCAGAGAACTAGGCTATCAAGTGACCTGGTTAAGAAATATGAAGATGATAATTGTTTCACGATCCAAGTGGATCATTGCATAATGGAAGTAGTTGAGCCTATGGGCTATGAAGTGGTGAACGATATACTCATTGGGTATACATCTACCCTACATGCTTCACCGTTTGATCCAAAGAAGAAGATGACTGGTACCTACTTTGAAATTGTTAATCCTATTGAAGTACTAAAGCAAAAGAAGAAGAAAGTTGTGCCATTGGCATCGATACCGGTTACATCTGCTACCAGTCCAAAAGTGACCAAGAGGTCACCAGCCAAGAAGAAACCAGAGGCTATTCTGCCAAAGGTATTTGAGAGGAAGAGGAAAACCAAGAATGGTGCACAGGATTCAGAAGACACTGGATCAGAAGATAAAATGAAGAAGATGAGGCAATCGGGTAAGAAGACTAAGCTAACTGGTAATGTACTTGTAACCCCTGAACCGGTAAATATAGACATTGCTTCTTACAGGCCTATGACACATTGTCAAAGGACTATAAAGAATATTAGAAGGAAAGTTCTTGATGTTCTAAAAGATTATTTTGATGATCTTAACGACACTGAAAAGCAGGAGGTAGAGCAAGAACTCATTAAATATTTATGTGATAATGATTAGTCTGCAACTGATATTAAACTTATAGTTTCTAATTCTTTGTATGATTCTTTAGACAATAAATGGCACATTGTCATTGAAAAGGAGCAAGCAATTAGGGAGCAAAGTTTTGCTCAATATTTTCCAGATGCTTCCAATTTTGAATTATTTGATATTCTTGATCGGTACAAAGGCATCTTTTTCATGAGAAAGAGAAGAATTCAGTTACTTGAACAGAAAATCTCAGAAGTAGAAAATGACACTCATTTGCAGTCTCAAAAAGATGTCAAGATGCAAAAGGTATCTGAAGCAAATCTACAGGCAGAGCAAGTGTTTGACCTATCAAAATCAAAACCAGATGAAGCCTTCAATGATTAGGGAGAAAGAGTAGCTGAGCAAAATGATCCCATCGATGTGGATGCATTAGATGCTGAAGGTACTAAATTGGAGGAAGATGAGAAAGAGAAAGCGCAGAAGGAAAAAGAAAAGAAAGAGAAATAAGAGAAAGAGAAAGAGGAGAAGGAAAAATAAGAGAAAGAGAAAGAAGAGAAAGAGAAAGCAGGGAAGGAAAAAGCAGAGAAAGAGAAAGCAGAGAAAGAGAAAGCGAAGAAGGAAAAAGCAGAGAAAGAGAAAGCAAAGAAAGAGAAAGTAAAGAAGGAAAAAGTGGAGAAAGAAAAAGTAGAGAAAGAGAAAGCAGAGAAAGAAAAAGTATAGAAAGAGAAAGAGGAGAAGGAGAAAGCAGAGAAGGAGAAAGAAGAGAAGGAGAAAGCGGAGAAGGAGAAAGTTGAGAAGGAGAAAGCGGAGAAGGAGAAAGAAGAGAAGGAGAAAGCGGAAAAAGAGGAGAAAGAGAAGGCCGACAAGGAGGCCAAGGAAAAATAAGAGTAGGAGAAGAAGAGATAAGAGGAGATCAAAGAAAAGGAAGGAGGATAGACTACTGGGATTCCCAAGGCAAACGAAGATCAAGTTCAATCTAAACAGGTTGATCCCACCGATCACAGTGAATTGATTCTTGCCTATCTTACCAAATCTATAGATGAAAATGATCTACTTAGAATTATTCAACTTGCTCAAGAAAGATTGGAGGAACTAAGAAAGAAGAAAGAAAAAGATGTTATTCAATTTCTTGTTGATACTCTTTCAAACTTAGTCCTCGATACTGATCTTTTTGGTACCGATTCCTCACTGGCCCAGTTGAAGCTTCTATGCACAAGAGTGGGTGATCAAGTGCAATTATTGGGAGATGTTGCCCTGGTTACTGTAGATAAAAAGCACTAAAAGTTGCATTTGTGAAGCAAATTGATGAAGATAGAGCCAAGTTGACCCATCAAAGAGATGATATCAGTCTGGCAATGGCTGAAGGACATAAACTTTTGAGCAAAATCTGTCAGCCCGATCTATTTTGTGATGATGCTTTGAAGAAGAAAGGTCAACTCCAATTGGAATTAAAGTAGTATATGGAGACCTTAAAGTGCCATATGATTCCTTCACAGTGTATGGACAGACTATACAAACTCACAGGCAATAGATTGCGAGGATTGGTTTAGAGATCTACAAGCAAACTCAAGATCTGCAGAAGCTTCAATTGCTTTTGTTACCTAAGTTGTAGATTCTTTAGAAGTGCTTTCTGAACATGGAAGCCATTATTGTCACTCAGGAAATGAGCACTATGAATGCCATGGAGGAGTTAGCATTCCAAATGAAGACTCAGAGTGAAATTGTTGTCTCACTCCTAAATACTTGGTCTACAGACATGAAGGAATTTCTGAAAAACTTTAAATTCATTTTTGAAAAGTTTTACTCATTATTGTCATAAACATATACTCTGTTTTCATGTTATGCAATATGATTTTGGTAAATCTTTGCGACATGTTTGCATTAGGGGGAGTGGAATTTGAAAATTTTATGCAAATGGAAGTAGTACATGCTTGTAATTTTGGCAAAGGGAGTAGTGTATATGCTTAGGGGGAGTAATTTTGATTATGACATCATTTTTGTTTTGTAAGCACTTAGATGTCAAATTTTCCTAAGTGATGCCATCAATGCCAAAGGGGGAGATTGTTGGCATTTTGATGATGTTTTTACTTAATTGTGATTGTCATTGACGGACACACACTTATTTGTTGTATGAGTTATTCTCAACCGGTAGTATGTGATGTATTGTTCAAACCAGTATTATATGCCAATGTATGCATAGTCTTTGTTTGTAGAAGACTATCGGTGTTTACAGAAGGAGCTTACCGGTCAAAGCATGACCAAGGACCTCAAGCGGTACAAGGATCTCAAGCAGTACAAGGACCTCAAGCAACAATCAATCTTTTTAAGATCAGAACACTATTCCAATTTACTAGTCTTTGTTTGTAAACTGGTAATCGGTATAATTTGTTTTGTTAACCGACAAACTTGTAAACTGTGATGAGTTATCATCCACTGACACCAATGCGGTGATTCTGTGCTGTGTTATAATTGTGTCTAGATGCATTGTACCTAGGAAATTGTAATATAATCTCATTGGAATGATATGAAATCAGATTCCTATATGTGGACATCATGTCTAGGGTTTTGAGTAGAGTTGTGTAAGAAGATTAGGTCTTTGCAAAAAGTATCTTGCGACAGAGATTGAACGTGCAAAGGATAGAAGACTGAAGTAATGCTGCAATGCATTAACAGAGAGCAATCAAGGATCTAACTAAGCATTTTGTGCTACTTTATAGATCACTTACTTGTTGATTACTAATCTCTTCGACAAGTCAGAAACCCTTAACCGGGTAGGCTCAGTTAAGCCTATTCTAAATCCTCTATCAAGGTGGTTCACAATTGTGGATCTGAAATCCTTTAATAGGACTTATCTCCTAACAGAATCTGTTCTGATGAAGAACATTGTAAGGCCTTAACCGGTCTGGTTGCTATTATGTAGATAGTAGACTTGTAAGTTTTACTCATCATGGTTTTTCCCATTTGGGTTTCCACGTCAAAATATCTTGTGTTATGGTGATTGTGTTATTGTGAATGAATGCTTTATTTGCTATTTGGCTTGTTTGCATATTAACCGGTTTGTTGTTTAAAGGGCTATATCGGTCTGCAGTAAAATTGCTTAAGTGTTTGGTAAGATTTTTGGGTATACTAATTCACCCCCCACTCTTAGTATTCATCAATATAGTTGCTGCACATGCAACTTTGACTACTTTTAAAGATATTTTTGATTACCATAAAAGTTGAGTTCAACTACTGCACAACACTGACTTCAGTTTTTGGGCAAAATTCTACATGGCTGTAATGGCCAATTTCGGGAACGTATGTTTCGTAGTAATAGTTAATTGATAGTTTCACTGGAGTTTAAGGCAGAGACTTGCATGTCAACTGCAACTCCTTATTTTTGTAACATTTAATTTGGATAGCTTTTAATTCCTATAATTTAGGACTCGAAACTCTATAACTTAGAGATTTTGATTCATTGTAATGGTCCGCAAATTGATCATTTGAGGTCCAATTTAGAGATTCTTTTAGAGATTTTGATGTAGATTTTTATGAGTTTAGAATATTTTGTGGTACTCTTTGAAATTGAATACAAAAAGCAGCTTGTGGATTGCCTGGTCTACTTGTGTGTTCTATATGGTTATGTTCTTTGTTATCTGGTAACTTCTATTATTTGAATTAGCAACTAGTTCTTTTGGATACTTTGTTATTTTATGAATCATATTGCGCATGTAAATGGCATATGAGGATTAAATTGATAGAGTGATTATTAGTTTGATGATATTCATTTCTGTTGGTATGTGAAGTTGTCTAACTTTATATATTTTCTGGGGTTTGTCATTTGAATGCTGATTTAGTAATATTTATAATACTGGGTTATGAAATTCTAACCATGTGGACCATTCAGTTGTTATTGTGATGATTTTATTGCTATTTCCTTGTTTCTCTGATCTATCTTTTGCTGTTTATTTTTGAGAGAATCTAAATCAAAAAATACAAAAAAAAACTAGGTAATTTGAAATTGTTTCAACTAGCAGACCCCTTGACATGTACAATCACATCAACCATTGAGCTGCCCATCACCCTCGAGACCCGACTATAGAGACCTTGGAGTAGTTAATTTCCCAAAACATACTGCTTTTCAGGACAGGTGGTGAGTGTTCACATAAACTACCCGATTGTTGGTGAGTGTCTCAAACACCCGTCAACACTACCCAACAACCAAGACGAATTAAAAGAGGTTTTAGGAAGTCTTAAATAAGACCCTCTTAAGATATATCCATTAGAAAATTAGATCTACTATACATAATAATACCTATCATTTAGACATTGAAAAATAATAATAATTTTAACAGTTACAAATTAATAAGTAGAATGACCCACTATATTACTTAGATTAATTTAGTTGACTAAAATTCTTGAAAGATTTTAAAGTTTATAAAAATAACATATAATTTATTTCAAATTAAGTTTCTACTCATTAATTCATAAAAAGAAACAACTAATTAATAATTTTATTTATTTATTACATATTTAAATAATACAAAATAACATTTTATTATAGAAGACATATCTTCATAAAATCAACTAAAAAGCAAATGCTTGATTTATAAAATGTAAATAATTTAAATTAATACTTATAATAGAAATCTTATTATAAAATTCTTATAAAATAAATTAAAATTTTAAATTTGAATACTGAGATTAACTTTCTAAATTTAAAGAGTTTAAAAGATTCTTAATTTAAAGAGATTAACTTTCTATAGTAAAAGGAATAGCTTTCGAAATTCAACAGATTAACTTTCTAAATTAAGAAATAAAATTTAAGAGATTTATATCTTTAAATATAAAGAGATTAAAGAGATTTACTTTCTAAATTTAGAGAAATAATTTAAAAATCTTAAAGTTTGGGATAGCACCATTGATTTTATTTTAATGTCATTGATTCAACATTAATAATCTTAATTCAATGAATATATAATTCTTCATAAATTGGAAAATGCATTTAAACTAATAGATTGTGCATTGAATTCCAACCATAAGATGGATTTAATCTTATCCCTTGGATTGAGGGATTGTTACAATAACCCTGAAATCCTTATCACAAGGAAACACAAAGATTTCTTTCTTGACTTCTTTTTCCACTTTGCTTGTCTAGATTTGTGGAGGGAGAGGGTTTGATGATGAAGGATTTCAACATGGGTGAGGAAGAAAATGAAATTTCATATTTTTAATTTCATGGAGGTTTTGTTGTTGGCTTTTAAGGATATTAATGTTTCAAATTGACCATTGATGGCTATAATATGTAAAAAATTGTTTAAAACTTTTTTTTTTCTTTTATATATATTGTTTACATAAGTGATTAATCTATTCTTTGTTGTAGACGAACAACATATTTTCCTTTGATAAATTTGTTTATTTATTTGTTTAATTGCAGCAAGAATGGAGAAGGGGCAACCTTTTTTGTTTTGATGTTGTGACACACAAGAAGGGGTCCCACCATGGGAGACAACCTCCATGGTAGTGCTAAGAAACACAAATAGGACTTTATCTCAACTGGAGGGATATTCAATATCTTGATTGCAACCCTGTTGGAATAACAAATAAACCATACGCACAACAATTTATGAGTAAACCTAAAAAAACGTTCGATAAATGATAGTCGCAATGGATATTGCAATATTGCCCTAGAAAAATAAATTATAAAATAATACAATGTAATAAAATGACCTTGCTTTAAGGGTAAGGATAAAAACCCTAAGACATACTAAGATCATGTCATGTGTCTAAGTCCTATGAAATCAGACAAAAAGAAAAAAGAGGCCTAATAAAGCTAATGTGGCAAAGTGTGAATAGGTGCTCAAATATAACTAGCTATACAAATTATTTGTTTTACACTAACACATCCCTTAGGTGTAACTTAGGGAAGGTACAAAATAATATGTGTGTGTGTACCCCAAATATTGGGCTTGATGAGACACCTAAGTACAAATCATATCTCTCATAGATAGAAAAAAAGGAAAAAAACCTCATGAGAAAGAAATCCTCTCCAAAAGATAGAAAAAGCATAAAAAATGTGAAGTAAGGAGGACTATTTGAAGGACAAATTTATTCACCCAAATAATCAATCACAATTTAAGATAATGAGGTGACATCAACTACTTAGTGAATATGTCTACAACCTACTCTTCTATAGGTAAACAATGCACATTGAGAAAACCATCCAAGATAAGATGTCATATGAAGTTTGTGTGGATCTCAATATGCTTAGTTTGTGATGCTCCATTGGATTGTGTTGAATGTGAATGTTACTCTAACTATCATACCAAAGCATAGTAAGACCATCAAATAGAAACCCAACTCTATTAATAACTATCAAAGCCAAAGAACCTCTTAGCTAGTTGAAAGCTCGATATCAACCACTATAGATGATAATGTAATAGGAAATTGCTTCTTACAAGACCATTTAATAAGGCTAGAATGAAGGAAAAATACAAAAATAGAAGTGGACTTTATATCATCAATAATACTAGCCCAATTTGTGTGAATGAAGCTAACATTTGAGAGTCCCTTGATTTATAGTGAATGTGAAAAATGTGGCATGGTTCCAAATACATATCAAAATACAATTGTCATCCTTCCAATGAATCTCATGAGGATCATTAAAGAAATAGCAAACAAGGCCAACT
The DNA here is from genome assembly GCF_030272615.1 of Cryptomeria japonica. Lineage (NCBI taxonomy): Eukaryota > Viridiplantae > Streptophyta > Pinopsida > Cupressales > Cupressaceae > Cryptomeria > Cryptomeria japonica. Next base: position 700,875,319 of record NC_081412.1, on the reverse strand, counting down.
ACAAAATAAATATAAGGACATGAATATGTCAAGCAACTACTTGTATAATGTAGCACCAACTAAAGAAGTGAAATAATTGAAAAGTAATACAATACCTAGAAATAAAAGGAAGTTGGGGTAGGCTTGTAATTAAGAATATTAAATCTCTAAAGTAAATCAAGAGCATATTTCTAAATTAAAAAATGGCAATAAGGTATGAAGACTTGATAACATCTTAAATCAAGAAAGTAATGTTCATGTCCAATATCTATCATATCAAACTACTCCACCAATGCTCATTTTACACTTTGACTTATGGAATATGAACTATTGCAAGCATCAAAGTATCCACATATAGAAAGAATCAAAATATCATCTCCATATCTTTAACTATAAATTGTGGGCATGAAATAGAATATTTTGAAGCTAGAAGAGCGAAATAAAATATCTATCTTCTCATACATATCCCATGGAGCTTGTTTAATACCATATAGTGAATGATGAATCATGCAAAAAAGTGAAGAGTGATACAAAAAACTTGGATGTTGCTCTGTATAAATTTTCTCACAAAGATTATCATTCAAGAAAGCACTCTTCACATCCATTTGATAAACTAACCATCCTTGTGATGTGGTAAGTGAAAGTATAAGATGAATGGAATCCATATTGGAAACAAGAGCAAAGGTCTCAAAATAGTCAATACATTCAACCCATGAAAACCCCTTTGCAATAAGACATGCCTTGTACGTATCAATAAAACCATCGGCTACATATTTGGTTTAGTACATCCACTTACATTGAACCATTTTTTTATCCCTTAGAAAGAGGTATAAGATCTCAATTATGATCATTCATCAAATAAGATACTCTTCTACCATAGTTGTGTCCCACTCTAGAATACCTATCACATTTGAAAATTCTTTTAAGGATCATCTAAAAATGCCATTAATCAAAACAATAACACCTAATGTTTGTGAATGAGTACAATAAGAATCTAAATAATTAAAAAATATCTAGCTACATTAAAAGTTTTATAGGCCCATTTGGGTAAAGTCTACATAACTATTGGTATTGGTAAAATTGAAATATCACCATCATCCTCAAGAAATATAGGAAATCCTTAAGAGATGAAGGACGACCAGGTAATGGTAGATCAATTAGTGATGGAGAATCCATAAGAGGAAATATCTCATCAAAGTAGAAATCTCACTTGAACAAGACATATTCAGAAAGAAGATCAAACAACTTGTAAGCTTTAACATTCTTATAGTAGTCAATAAATATGAGTGGTCATATTTTCTTCTCCACGGCTTTTTGTTGGTCATATGGAATAAATATGTAAACCTTTTTCTAAAAAATGTTTGGACAAGATTACAAGAAAATTGCGATTGGGTTTGAAACTTGTGATTACTAAAAACAAAAAATAATAATAAAAAATTATGATGTATAAAAAACCAACATTTGACCACGATCAAACTCCTGGATCATAAAATACACTATACATTTGAGTAATCATTGTTGAAAAAATTGGACATGTTATTGTAAAGTGGAAAATTGGATCCTAGTGACTCCCACCTAGGAGAGAGAAAGGAAGTCACTAGGATGATTTTCACTTGGAGATAGTTTACATTCAAAAGAGGGGTTTGAATCCACTAGATCCAAATCCAAGAGAGACAAGGATCTGAATACTAAGTGGATTGCAAGGGTTGAAGTGTGATTTACCCTCTTTTGTAAATGAGAAAGTTGATTTGTTGACTATGTGGAAAAGAGAGAAAATGAGTGAAATGAAGAGCTACCAATTCGGGATTGCACTGTAACTTCAGATCTGAGCTAATTAGACTGATACAAATCTGGTCTGCAAATTTGGAGAAAAGTCATCGGGACCGTGGTGGGAGCGTACATTGTCCTCCACAAAATTCGTGAAACGAAAAGGGTTCTTTTGTCTCTGCAAATGAAGCCCAAACCTGCAATTCCAGCTACGCACCTGCAACCTACACACACAAAAGAGAGGAAAAGGGGTTGTAGATAGGGGTTTGCCTCAATCAAACCCCGGTTTACAAATCAACCTTGAAAGAAAGTAATTGCAAATGCTTGAATGCAAACAATGAAAATGTATACCTTGTAGATCTACAACTTGTTGATGATGATTGCTTTGCTTCTTGAATGTAATCACAAATGTTGCATGGAATGGCATGTAACATGAAAAAACCCTAACACACACACATACTTGCAAATGAATGTTGAAATATTGCTCCAATGGATGAATGAAGAAGACTTGAATGCTTGAATGCTTGATGATGTATATATTAGCCTATGCTTTCTTATCATCTCTTCACTTGAATTTCACCTCTCATTCCTCCTTATGCAAATGAGAAAACCAACTCCCTTTTATAGATGCCTCTTGAAGATTAATTCATCTCATAAAAGACCGACATTGGGGAGATTTAGGATCCCGAAGTGTAGATGGGGCCGGGGGGACCTATCTTGGGGCCACCCTAAGAGGGTGGGACAGGGGCGCCATGCCCTTGTCTTGCCCTATCTTAGGGTCCAGATAGGGTCCTAAGGCTACCTCAGGGCTCAAACAAGAAGGGGTCAAGGGGTGAAAATGTAGAAAGGGGTCTCGGTTCAGAAGAAGGATGTCGTCGCCAAGGTGAGGACCTCAAATGTGGTTAAAATTGCAAGCGACACAATTTTATGACACTACAGTTATAAAAATTAAAAAAAAATGGTCGAAACAATGAAAGTTGTCAATATAAAATGGCAAATTTTCATAACTCACCATATGGTATACAAAAACTTGTTTGAACAACTATACAAATTTAAATATTTTGTGAGTGTGTCAACATGTAACAATTACCTTTGGAGAATGGAAACTCATGCTTACTTCAGGTTGGAGATGTAGAACGACTCTTATATAAAATATGTCATATGAATAATAAATTATTGTATCACAGGCAAAGAGTCAAAGTGAGTCCAAAATAAATATAGGAGTGTTAAGGACACATTTTTCACGTCTAAAACCATTAACTTGTTAGATAAACACAAGGAGAGATTTTTATCATTGTTCGAAAAAATATTATGTGGTTTGATTGTTAGTAATAATTTACTTGATATATTTTGTAATATGAATATGATTTTTCTCATGTATTTTTGTAAGTTTTAGCATGATATCCTTGGTATGCAACTATCATACATCCCCTTTGAACTCTCTTTCATCCTAACGATGGATCACAAAGCAAGATTTGAAACACTGGTGTTAAAATCCTAGACACAATCAAATCCAGAATTAACTAATGAATATTCACATGGATTATGAGGATCTCATAGCATTAGCGATATATTTTGTCAACATGTTAATATTAAGATTATATGAATATGAAATGTAGACTCATAATATGTATTTTATGATTTTTTTAAGAGAATTGCTTTTTTATATTAATAAGCAGCAAAACAAGGGTGATGTCCCTATAAACAACAACCCAAAGAGCCTCAAGTTAATAGTAAAAGCATAAGCAACACATTAATAGTCGACTAACATAAAAAACTAACCATCAATGACACACAAAAAGAAAACTATACCTCTGGAACCCTTGTCCAACGAGCTATCTAAACTACTTAAAGTCTTAGCAAAAGGCCACCTAGGCCCATAAACATAAGCAACATCTATACTAGTAAAACTCTTAACATAGGGTCGTCTGTGGCCAAAAACAACATTAATAGCAAAAACTAAAGTAAAATTATTTCTAAAGACCATCCTAAATTTGCAACCAGTCTGGTGAAAGACATTGAACCAGTCTTCAGTGAGGAACAATTCCTTATAATTCTTAATAGAATTGTTAAGAATAAAATGACTATTAATAAAACATTATATCTTTATAAAATATTTATAATTTTTTTATATAAGACAACTTTCTAACACTATTTAAAAATACATAATAATGAATAAAAAAATATTACTACCAATGATTATATATTCTTTAACTAAGAATACTAATTATATATTGTACTTACAAATCTATGTAACCATACATCATGAACTATTATTTGTAATCTCTTATTCACTTTATTCCATTTAAAAACACATATAACATGAACATGGATTCCAAATGACTTAAAAAGATTGTGTTTTGTGAGGTCTTTATTTCACTAATATTTTAAGAGTATGAACATGGTATTAATGTAACACATGGTTCCTTGATATTTTAAGGATGCGTTATCATATAAACATTAGCTTTAGAGGCCCCCTTTTCCTAAAGTGCTTTTTGATGGGTAGAATGGAGTCTAACTTTTGTCAATGTTTTTTTAAGGACAAGCCATCATATGAACATGAGAGATTTGAAAGCCTTAGAAGGCTGGCTTTTAACGTGTGCTTCACTTTTGTCCCTAATTTAAAGCCAAGCTGCCATTTTGGAGAAAAAAACATTTTGTTCTCACATTGTGGCAAAAGTAGTTTAGCTTGTGCACGTTGCTTCCATGAGAGTGCAATGAAAGGTTGCATTAGGGTGACATCATGCTGATGCAAGCATGAATGTTCTACAAAATCTCTTGGTGCATCTCCTCAGTGTGAAAATGTGTTCTTCCATGTGAGGATTGTTTGGAAATGAAAGTTTACCCTAATGACATCATGCTGATGTAACCATGATTTCTCTACAAAATCTCCTCTGTGGTGTGAAAATGTAGGAGGATTGTTTGGGATATGGCCTTAATGAAAGTTTCTCCTAATGAATGTAACATGCAAAGCTATGGGAATATGGGAGCCCATTAAATGGCCTCAAACTTCACATGTAAAGTCAAGACTTAATGATATCATGATAAATGTCAGCCTCTAAAGTTATTACTTTAGTTGAATTTGGTTATAAGTTGTTTGTTATGTCATTATCTTAGTTGACAAACATGGGTTTCAATGCTACCTATTAAGAGCTAGGTCTAGTATAGGATGTGGCAGTGCATTTTTTAATATACATATTGGAATTATATAAAACAAATCATTTATTTGCATAAGGAGATTTATTGCCTATGTTCTATCCTAGGGAATTGGTGAATAAGGTCAAAGGATCTCTACTAATTCAAAATAGGGGTGTAAAAATTGTTGAAAATTATTTATTTACATAGTTTTCTTTTGTGTTTTAGATTTATGATGATTAAGTTATTTTTTATGCATTGAATAGTATGTAAGTTGATATATTTTTGTTAGTAAAAGTTGACTATAAATTTTACTTTAGTCATATTTCATTTTCACACATTTCAAGAGTCTAAATTTAGGTCATAATTGTAGGTAAATTATTAACACAGGTCACTTCTATAGACATAAATCTTAACCTTACATTTTTTAATTTGAATCTTTTAAATTGGGCTCGTGTCCCCTTCTCTTACTAGTCATTATGAGTCAACCAACATGTTAATTACTTTAAATTGCATGATAGGGTGATGCAATTTAGGACTAACTTTTATTGATTCGAATCATCGAAGATCTATCCAAGAAGAGGGAGAATCTCGCACATAGATGCATCTATGGGCACCAAGACCATATTTTTGTTAAATCAACATTTCATAACATTTTAGGAGTATACTACATGATTACTTAATGTCTTCACTCTTTGTTCTTCATTATTGAATCGACTCACCTAGGGTTTTGACCAAAGGACTTGAATAAATTATTTCTTATCAAACTTTTAAATGGTGTGTTTGACACCCCTTTTCTAGATACAAGTGTTTCAAATCAAGGAAAACCATTCTTATTTGATAGAATTGTGCCATTTCATTTCTTCATGTAAAGTTTAGATCTACATATTAGTTTCACTTTTTTATACACAAAGTTCACTTCTACAAGCGAGAATATCAAATCCACAAGCACAATCATGAACCTAATAGTTTGTAGGGAATTTTATCATTTTGAGGTTGTCGTCTAACAAATCCAAAATTGTTTGTATTGTGGTGAACCGATTCCTAAGATCCATCTCAATATTTTCTTCATTAGTTTGAGAGCAAGTATCTAGTAGTCATTTAATTTAATTTCCATATTGGTTACAAAGTTATTATAGTATTTGTTATCAATCCCAAGTCTAAAATATTATCATATCTAGTGTTAATTAAATGTTCAAGGTAAAGTTATATTAATTTTTTTCATTTTCAATACAAATATAAGCTTGGAGGTAATATGTCTTGCAACAAAAGATGCAAGAAAATTAAAACCACATTAGATGGAATAGATCACCTAAAAGTTATATTTAAATTCTAGATTAACAAAAATAGGAAAGATTTATGGATATAAAACAAACAATTTAAGCTCCTAACTCAAATATACCAAATCAAAAATTCAAATCCACCAATTCCACAATTCTCCTCTTGTATTATTTATAGGTTTTGAATGGGATGCCTTGAAATTGTAAGTTAACTAAAATTTAGTAAACACAAAAACAATTTAAGCCATGAATATAATGTAATGGTCAAAGTGTATCCTTTTATTCACTATTCATCATTTGTTTGGGAATTAATTTGATCTTCTAACTTGAATGCAATAACTTAGTGTATAAATGAAATATTTATATGTAAGATTTGACATCTAGACAACAACTTATTTGGTTGAGTCATTTTCCTCTATTTGTCTAGGCCCAATCATCATATTTGTTATTCCTTACCTTAGTTCAAAGTTATATTTATTTTAAACCTAGTTCAAAACCACACATATGGTTTTGACCCTTAAATCGCCAAATTAAAATTTAATTATGAGCTTGAGCTAAATTACTTCTAATTAACCAGTTCTTGATGTTGGCAATATTACAAGGATATTGAGAAGGTTGTTGATGATTATGGACATAACTGATTAAAGATGTTTTACTATCTTGATATTATTATTTTGTCATTGATGTCAAGAAATTGATTTTCTAATTTAGTATGATGTTGCCATATCTTAAGAAATATGATGTGAAGATTATAAAGAAGTCGATAAAGACATAGGAAAGAATATGATGAATAAAGGGATACGTTATTCAATGGGCAACTCTACCGAGTCAGACAATGATGAGATCTTGATGTTTTAGATTGTTCTAACACCATACATATGTTGTAAAATGTAAAGGTTAATACTATACTATGTTATCAAGCAAAGAACCTAGTCGGTAAACCCTAAGGTTATCGCAGTCAGTTAATGAAGACAGAATGTCTACCGAGTAAAGTTTAGTATTCACTGAGTTGTAACCGAGCTATAACATAATGCATTAAATGTTTACATGTGATATTTAATGAAAGATGCTGATGAGCTGGAGCGGATCAATGATTGGCAAGCCATAGAAAAAGTTTGGTAACGAATCTAAAGCAATGGAAAGTCGGCAAGAAGATCTACAACTCATATTGAACCACATTACCCTAACACAAGTTCCAAGATGAATGAGCAAGTTCCAAGGCAGGGTAAAACATTTTCAGATCGAAAGATACAATAAACCTGGACAAGATTGAAGATCTGATGGCTATGTTTGATCATGGGAAATGTGATCAAGGAGATTAAGTGGTTAGAAGATTGTTTATAAATAAGGAACTGTTGATAAACAATGTATGCGGGCAAGTGTATGCACAGGGATGCTACATAGTGATTACCGAGCACAGAAGCTTGAAGACCTGTTAGAATAATAGAGTATTGATGCCCAGCAGATAGACAAGATTAGTTCTATGTCTAGATTGTATTGAACAAATAAGAATCTACTTTAGCATTTTAGATGTGAAGTTGCAAATAGATTGTATTACTGTTATTTTGTGAAAGTGACAGGAAATCTCTTAACCGAGTGGACTTAACAGTCTTATATGTAAATCCTCTAACAAGGTGACATTCTAAATGAGTGTTTGAAATCCTTTGACAAGGTCACTTCTAACAAAGTGAAGATCCTAACAAATCAGAGGGAAATCCCTTAACCGGGTCACATCTAGCAATGTGTTTTGTAATCTTTAACAGGATTGGCTTTTAACCGAGCATACTCTAGAAGAGTATATTTCTTAGTGGGTCTGAAATCCCACAGTGGTTTTTCCCTATTTGGGTTTCCACGTTAAATCTGGTGTTATGAGGTTTATATTGTTCATATGCTTTTGAGTTTGCATGTTTGACAATTTTTATTATATGATTAATATATGTTACCGAGGTTGAATCTGATTTTTTTATGGATGAATAAGTTTTTATGATTCACCCCCCCCTCTCATCTTGTTGGCTATTAGATTTGTACTTATATTAAGTATCAGAACTATCAATTGGTATTAGAGCTTTGGACTCCGAAAGGAAAGTTTAAAGGCACTTGAGTTAAAAATCCAAAGATGTATAAGAGGGATGCACCTAAGCTGAATAAGTCGAGTTTCTCTACATGGTAGAAAAGGATGAAGCTACATCTATCAGGAGTTGGAGAATATGCTCTATACTATCTGGAGAATGATTTTGTTGCACCAAGCACTTATCCATTGACTATGGAAGAGATAAAGGCAAAACAAGAACACATTCAAGCAATGATTGAAATAACATCTGCATTGACCGATTCTGAGTTTAATGATCTAGAAGGCTGCAATGATGCAAAGGCAATGTGGACTAAGCTCATATCCATATATGGAGGAGATGAACATGTTCAAAGAGCAAAAGTTGATAGTCTAAGAGGACAACTTGAATCTATGAGGATGAATGAAGGTGAGAACATAACCCAATACAGTACAAGACTAAAGGAGATTGTAAATCAAATCAAAGGAGTAGGAGGAACTATTGAAGAAAAGGATGTGACAAGTAAGCTGTTAAGAACCCTTCTACCTACCTATGCAATCCAAGTCTCTGCAATCAATGAATTGAGGTCTATACCTAATATGCCAGTTCCTTGGATGCCACTATTGGTAAGCTTCATGCATTTGAGTTAAGTAATTTTGATAACAGTGGGTCATCGGTAAATAAAGTTGAATCTGCATTTAGTTCTTTTCATCTGAATGAATCTAATGATTACAATGAGAGAATGTATAAGTACTCTAAAGGAGATCATAGTGGAGCAAGTGAAAGATTTCGGAAGAACATAGAGGAGGTACATAAACTGTATGAAGAAATCAAAAAGCAAGAAGAATTTGAAGCACTATTGGCCAAAAGGTTACCAAGAGGCGAAGGTAAGTATAAAGGAAAACTACCTTTGAAATGTTTCAATTGTGATAAGATTGGACATATGGCTTCTAACTGTCCTGACAAATATTTCACTGAAAAGAGAAATTACGGAGAAGACAGACATAAAGATAATCATTACAGAGGTCACCGAGACTTCAGAAGAAGAGATAGAAAGATATGCTTAATTGCTGATGAGGAATCTAAAGATGATAAATCAAATGAGACTGATACATAGGAAGTTGTTTATGTGGCTATCAAGGATGGATCAGATGAAGAAAGGTATGAAGAAAAAGCCCTAATATCTCACATAAACACTAATAATTCTTGGATTATAGATAGTGGATGCTCACATCATATGACAAGAGATAAACACAAGTTTGTTATATTAGAAGATTATGATGGAGGCTATCTTAGATTTGGTAATGATGCACCATGTTCGGTAAGAGGTAAAAGATTCATAACACTTCTTGATAAAGCAAGATGCAATGATGTTTATTGGGTTGAAGGTTTGAAATATAATTTGTTAAGTGTAGCACAACAAAACAACACAGGTTACCGAATAGAATTTCAGAAAGGAATTGTCAAAGTTCATGACAAAAATGGAAAGTTAGCTGCTATCGGGACACAAACAAAAGGTAATACATTTCACCTTGACTCTACTCACAACAAGTGTTTGCATGCAAAGATTGATAATACCTAGTTATGGCATAAAAGGTTTTGTCATGTTAATTTTGATAATCTGATCAAGATAAGTAAGAAGCACAAAGTAAGAGGTCTACCGAGTCTTGAAAAACCTGAGAATGCTATGTGCCGAGGATGCCAAATGGGTAAGATGACAAGATCCAGCTTTACAAGTAAGTCCTACACTTCTAAGGGAATTTTAGATCTTGTGCACACTGATCTTTGTGGTCCTATGAAAGTTCAAAGTTATTATGATGATAAGTATTTCATATTATTTGTGGATGATTATTCAAGGATGATGTCAGTAATGTTTTTAAAAGAAAAATCAGAAGCTTTTCAAATGTTTAAGTGGTACAAGGCTAGAGTTGAAAATGAAACAGGAAGACAATTGAAATGTCTTAGGTCAGATAGAGGAGGAGAATTCACTTCTGATGATTTCAACCTATTTTGTAATGATCATGACCTATTAAAAGACAAGTCTCTGCACCAAGAACTCCACAACAGAATGGAATAGCTGAAAGAAGAAACAGATCTATTGTGGATTGTGCTAGAACACTGATGATTGAGAAGAAGGTTCCACAAACATTTTGGAGAGAAGCAATAAGCACAACTGTTTACACCTTGAACTGAGTTCAATTGAAGAAAGGTACTTTGAAGACACCTTATGAAATCTGGTATGGCAAGAAACCTAATGTAAGTTATTTTAAGATCTTTGGAAGCAAATGCTATGTTCATAAAGATGATAGAAATGGCAAGTTTGATCAGAAAAGTGAAGAAGGAACATTTTTAGGATATTCTTCTAGAAGCAAAGGATTTAAATGTCTGATCAAATCATCTAACATAGTAGAAAGTGCAAATGTGAAAATTGATGAATTTGTGTTAGGGTTTCAAGCAGATCCGAAGCAAATATGAACTAACAATTATATGCAGATTTAAATAGAAAAGATAAAGAAATAAAAACAGGACACAGATAACATAGTATTTAACGTGGTTCACCCAGAATGGGTTACGTCCACCATACACAGCCGTCCAATCTTTCTTATTATCCAGCAAAAACAGTACATCAACCTTACAATGCCTTAAGCATCCCAACCACTTATAACATGCATTTTTAGGGCAACAAACAAAGTCAGCCTTTTTTAGGGTTTTATTACAATGTCGGTTTTCATCAACAAAAAATGGCAAAATTTTTTTTCTCGGGGGCTGCCGCCCCCGAACCCCCGCTTTCTCGAGGGCTACCGCCCCCGAACCCCTACCCAGGGCCCGGCCCGGCCCCGAACCCCGGTGAGGATACATGCTGAGTGTACAGTACTTTGCTGATCAATCACCACATTTCAACAATCTCCCACTTGGAGACTGATCAAGCTCCACACCGAACAATCTCCCACTTGGAGACTGATACTACACGACACCACTATACATGCAACATCCACTGGATAAAACACTAGGACTTGACTGGTATAAATTCCACAATTATTAATCAAGAAGACCAACAGAAACTGATGAAGAAATCAGCTTCTCCTGTGGAACTGCCTTTGTGAACATATCGGCAGGATTCTCACTTGTGTGAATCTTCTCAAGCCATAACTGACCCTCCTCCAAAATAGTCCGGATGAAGTGGTACCTGAGCTGAATGTGTTTTGTCCTTGAATGAAAAGCAGAGTTCTTCACAAGATGAATAGCACTCTGGCTATCAGTATACAATGGGCTATCCTCTTGTGTCTGACCCAATTCCTTCAGAAAACATTGCAACCAAATCATCTCTTTGCTGGCTTCTGTAGCAGCAACATACTCAACTTCAGTCGTTGAAAGTGCAACAACCTTTTGTAGCCTAGAAATCCAATTGACTGCAGTTCCCCCTATAGTAAAAACATACCCTGTAGTACTCCTCCGTGAATCAATATCACCCGCCAGATCAGAGTCAACAAATCCACTTAAAGCAACATTAGATCCTTTGAAACATAATGCCTCCGTAGTAGTTCCTTTCAAATACCGAAGAATCCATTTCACAGCATTCCAATGTTCCATACCCAGATTACTCATAAACCTGCTCACAACTCCCACTGCATGTGCAATATCTGGCCTTGTGCATACCATTGCATACATCAGACTGCCAACAGCTGATGAATACGGGATGTTAGACATTTTATTAACCTCTTCCTGTGCCTTTGGACACATCTCCTTAGTCAATTTGAAATGACTAGCCAAAGGTGTACTAACTGCTTTTGCATCCTGCATGTTAAATCTTTTAACACCTTCTTTATATACTCACTTTGGGACAAATTTAAGGTTCTATTTTTCCTGTCCCATGTAATCCTCATACCGAGAATTCGCTTAGCTGCACCCAAATCCTTCATAGCAAATGACCTGGCTAATTTCTGTTTAAGATCATTTATATGTTGCATGTTAGACCCAACAACAAGCATGTCATCAACATAAAGCAATAGGATAATATAACTGCCATTATCAAATCTCTTAAAGTATACACAATGATCAGAATGACATCTATGATAACCGTGTTCAGCCATGAAACTATCAAATTTTAAATACCATTGTCTGGGTGCTTGCTTTAGACCATACAGACTTTTCTTCAACCTGCACACCAAGTTCTCCTTACCTTTGACCTCATATCCCTGTGGTTGCAACATGTAAATTTCCTCCTCCAAATCTCCATGGAGAAAAGCTGTTTTGACATCTAATTGTTCAAGATGTAAATCATCTGTAGCCACAAGACTAAGTACAGTTCTAATTGAAGTCATTTTTACAACTGGAGAAAATATTTCATCATAATCTATACCCTTTTTCTGTGCAAAACCTTTTACCACAAGTCTGGCCTTATATCTTTTCTGACCTCCTTCCTCCTCCTTCAGTCGATAAACCCATTTGTTAGGCAAGGCTCTTTTTTCTGCAGGTAAAGGAACTAAGTCCCAAGTCTTATTTTTCATCAGGGAGTCCATCTCCTCTTTCATGCCTAGCTACCACTGTTGTTTGGCATCCACCTGCATTGCTTCTTCATATTCTTCTGGTTCACCAGAATCTGTTAATAAAATAGAATACAAAGAAGGAGAAAATCTTTTAGGGGGTCTACTTGTCCTCGTAGAACCTCTAACACTTGCAGGAGTTTGTGGGACAATCTGTTGTTGCTGAGCATCAGGTACCTGTGGCATTTCATTTTCATTAATCTCATCCAACACCACATATTCTTGTTTGTCCTGTTCATGCTTCTTTTCCTGCATCTGTTCTTTATACATAACCTTCTCATTGAATATAACATCTCTACTTCTAATTATTTTCTTATTTTCAAAATCCCATAACCGATAGCCATATTCATCTATCCCATATCCAATGAAGGTACATTTCTGAGATTTAGCATCAAGCTTGGTTCTGTTTTCTTTATCAACATGGACAAAAGCTTCGCAACCAAAAGTTTTTAGAAAAGAATAATTTACCTTTTTACCAGTCCATGCCTCCTTTGGAATACCACCATCCAAAGGGGTTGAAGGTCCTCTATTTATCAAATAAACAGCAGTATGTACAACATCTACCCAAAAATGTAAGGGCAATCCAGCATGCAATCTCATGCTCCTCGCACGTTCCATGATGGTCCTATTCATTCTCTCTGACACACCATTTTCCTGTGGAGTTCCTGGAACTATCTTCTGCTTTTGAATCCCATTTAAGGAACAGTAATCTTCAAATGCTTTGCTGCAATACTCACCTCCATTATCCGATCTGAGACACTTCAACTTTTTTCCTGTCTCATTCTCAACCAAAGCTTTCCATTTCTTAAAAGTTTCAAAAACATCTGATTTTTGTTTTAGGAAATATACCCATGTTTTTCTGGTTGAGTCATCAATAAAAATAACATAATAACAAGAGCCACCAAGAGATGATACCTGAGCCAGTCCCCATACATCTGAATGTACAAGCTCTAACTTCTCACTCTTCTTCTCTTTCCCAACCTTGAGAAATTTGACTCTTTTCTGTTTACCATAAACACAGTTTTCACAGAACTCTAAATCAATCTTCTTTAGTCTTGGCAATAGATTTTTGGAGTGAAGGATTTTCATCCCTTTCTCACTCATGTGCCCAAGCCTATGGTGCCACATTATCGAATATGTTCTTGCAACATTTATTGTTGTTGTCCCTACAGTAACTTTATCTGTAGCAGCTAAGGTAGAGTAAGTGTTACCAGTACACAGATATAATGTGCCTACCTTCACACCTTTAGCTACTACTAATGATCCTTTAGTGACCTTCCACATACTGTCTGAGAAGGTAACTATGCAACCTTCACTACCTAGTTGCCCTGCAGAAATTAAATTTCTTCTTAAATTAGGAACATGTCTTACCTCCTGCAGAAACCAATCATTACCATTCTACAACTTGATCTTTATCTTTCCTTTTCCAACAATTTGACAAGGCTCATCATCACCCAAATATACCTGTCCAAAATCACCTTGAACATAATCTAGAAAATATTTTGTATGGGGTGTAGCATGAAATGAAGCCCCAGAATCTATTACCCAAGAATCATTAACATTATCCAAACATAAGATTAAAGCATCTTGTAAAGTATTACTTGCAATATTAGCTTCCTTACTGTCATTTTCATTTTTGTCTCCTTCTTTATTTTTCCGAGATCAACAGTCTTTCTTTAGATGACCAGGCTTTCTGCAGTACCAGCAATCTTTCTTTCCTCTAGATTGAGAGCGTCCTTTCTTTGACTTCCCTCGCGACTTCTCATTCCCAGGGCCTTTTCCTCTTTCCTTTGATCTTCCTCTGTTCTCCACATTCAAAACACTACCCGATGATGTTGGAGTCTCACCTGTGCTTTTCCTTCACATTTCCTTGCTTAGGATAACACCAACAATATCATCAAATACCAAAGTATTTTTACCAGAGACAGAGTTACTTACAGCCATAACCAAGCTATTCCAGCTTTTTGGCAAAGAACATAAAATCAAGAGAGCCCTAACCTCTTCTTCAAAGGTAATTTTTACCGAAGACAATTGACTAGTAATTGTATTAAATTCATTTAAGTGCTCCGCTACAGATCCTCCCTCACTCATTTTCAAATTAAACAAACGCTTCATAAGAAATACCTTATTCGAAGCCGAGGATTTCTCATACAGCTTAGCCAATGTTGCCATCAAATCTACAGTCGTTTTTGCTTCTGTTATATTGAATGCTACAGATGATGCAAGACACAATCGAATGGATCCTAGTGCCTTTCTATCTAAAATGTCCCACTCTTCATTTGATATTGTGGTCGGTTTCTTTGCCTTTCCTTCCAATGGCCGCCACAAATCCTTTTGATACAGGTAATCCTCCATCTGCATTTTCCATAACTGATAATTCTGGCCGTTAAACTTTTCGACCTTGAATTTGGAATCCTCCATTTCTCCCACTCAAATCTGAAAGTCTTGCCAATTTACAGAAAACCTCGCTCTGATACCAATTGTTAGGGTTTCAAGCAGATCCGAAGCAAATATGAACTAACAATTATATGCAGATTTAAATACAAAAGATAAAGAAATAAAAACAGGACACAGATAACACAGATATTTAACGTGGTTCACCCAGAATGGGTTACTTCCACCATACACAGCCGTCCAATCTTTCTTATTATCCAGCAAAAACAGTACATCAACCTTACAATGCCTTAAGCATCCCAGCCGCTTATAACATGCATTTTTAGGGCAACAAACAAAGTCGGCCTTTTTTAGGGTTTTATTACAATGTCGATTTTCATCAACAAAAAATGGCAAATTTTTTTTTCTGATCAGTCACCACATTTCAACAATTTGCAGAAAGAACTGATGACAGGAATTCCAAAGAACTAGAAGACTATGATTAATTTGTCCATGTGCAACCGAGAAGTCCTACCGGGATAACTGTTGAAGGAAATGAGGAAGATATCCAGTTACCGAGTGATGAAGAGTATCATACAGAGCCTACCGAGCCTGTATTAGCCAAATATGTCAGAAGACACCATGCACCAAGTCAGATTATAGGAGATAAGGATGATCCAGTGATGACAAGGAACAAACTGAGATAGAACACATGTTTGATATCTAAATTTGAACCAAGAATAGTGAAAGAGGCATTCAACAGTGAAGATTGGATAAATGCTATGACTAAAGAGATTGATCAAATCAAGAAGAATGACACATGGACACTGGTCCCAAGACCAAAGGACAAAAATGTAATCGGTACAAAGTGGATCTTTAGAAACAAGCTAAATGAGAAAGGTGAGGTCATTCGGAACAAAGCAAGATTGGTTTGCAAAGGTTATGCCCAAGAAGAAGGAATTGATTATGGTGAGACTTTTGCACCTGTTGCTAGACTTGTAGGAGTTAGAACATTGTTGGCATATGCTGCTTTCAAGAAATTCAAGGTATATCAAATGGATGTAAAATCTGCATTTCTGAATGGAATATTAGAAGAATAAGTTTTCATTGAACAACCTGAAGGATTTGTTGAAGACAATAATAAAGATGAGGTATGTAAATTGAACAAAGCTTTATATGGTCTGAAACAAGCACCTAGAGCATGGTATGAAAGATTGCACTCTTATTTGATTAAGATTGGTTTTATAAGGACAAGTGAGAACAACAACATGTACATGAAGAATGATGAAAATGAAATACTAATCTCAGCCATACTTGTTGATGATATTATATTTTGTGGAAATGACTCTTTATGCAAGAACTTTGGAAATGAAATGAGCAAAGAATTTGAGATGTCATTAATCGATGAGATAAAGTATTTTATAGGCTTATAGATACTGCAAATGAAAAATGAAATTTTCATTACTCAATCCAAATACATAAAGGAAATCTTGAAGAAATTTGGAATGGAGGATTCAAAGCCAGTAAGTACTCCTATGACTACAAACTGCAAACTATCAAAGAATGATGAATCTGCATCTGTTGATGAGACACTCTACCGATCCATGATTGGAAAACTATAATATATTGTTCACAGTAGGCCAGATATAGCACATGCAGTAGGTATTGTTGCAAGATTCTCTACAAATCCTAAAGAAATACACATGACAAAAATCAAAAGAATTTTTAGATACTTGAAAGACACTAAAGATTGTGGCTTAGTATATCAGAAAGGAAATGATTTTGATTAAAAAGTTTATACTGATGCTGATTGGGCAAGCAACATTGATGAGAGAAAAAGCACAAGTGGAGGAGCTTTCTTCTTAGGAGAAAGACTAGTGAGTTGGCTTAGCAAGAAACAAGGATGCGTTTCTCAGTCAACAACTGAAGCTGAATATGTTTCTGCAGCACTGAATTGTACCAACATTGCATGGATCAAACAATTGTTGGAAGGTATAAATGAGAAAGTTACCGAGCCAGTAACTATATTTTGTGACAATACTAGTGCCATTAATATTTCAAAGAACCCTGTTATGCACTCTAAAACAAAGCACATATCTATCAAATATCATTATCTAAGAGAAGAAGCTCAAGAGAAGAAAGTGGTGTTGGAATATGTTAACACAAAGGAACAAATAGCTGATATCTTCACCAAGCCACTACCAAAGGACACTTTTGAATATCTCAGAAGCAAATTAGGGGTCCTACCCCTATCTTTTACTCACTGACCGAGATCGGTGAAAGAATCACTTTGATGACTCTATTGAATATCTTTTAGGGAGCTGATGCTGGAGTGATATACTTTAGAATGTTTTTCTGAAAGTGTACTAGAAATAATACTGGGATAATACAGAAAATGATATAGAATTGTAAACAAATGCTCTGACCGAGACTCAGTTGATACACAACAGCATGAAATAAATTCTTACAGAAAGAAATTATGTTTTAGTTCTTTTCTTTTTGGCATTGTTGTCAAAGGGGGAGAAGACCAAGGAGAAGACCAAGGAGAAGAAGACCTACCCAGGGGGAGAAAACTGAGAAAACACTACAGATTGAAACCAAAAGAGAAGTCTGATGTATGGGGGAGAGCATTTCAGCATTTCAGAATCACAACAATCTGAATTCTTAACGGTCAAATCAATTGGTTTTGCCATCAATGCCAAAGGGGGAGATTGTTGGCAATATTACAAGGATATTGAGAAGGTTGTTGATGATTATGGACATAACTGATTAAAGATGTTTTACTATCTTGATATTATTATTTTGTCATTGAATTCAAGAAATTGATTTTCTAATTCAGTATGATGTTGCCATATCTTAAGAAATATGATATGAAGATTATAAAGAAGTCGGTAAAGACACAGGAAAGAATATGATGAATAAAGGGATAAGTTATTCAATGGGCAACTCTACCGAGTCAGACAATGATGAGATCTTGATGTTTTAGATTGTTCTAACATCATACATATGTTGTAAAATGTAAAGGTTAATACTATACTATGTTATCAAGCAAAGAACCTAGTCGGTAAACCCTAAGGTTATCGCAGTCGGTTAATGAAGATAGAATGTCTACTGAGTAAATTTTAGTATTCACCAAGTTGTAACCGAGCTATAATAGAATGCATTAAATGTTTACATGTGATATTTAATGAAAGATGCTAATGAGTTGGAGCAGATCAATGATTGGCAAGCCATAGAAAAAGTTTGTTAACGAATCTAAAGCAATGGAAAGTCGGCAAGAAGATCTACAACTCAGATTGAACCGCATTACCCTAACACAAGTTCCAAGATGAATGTGCAAGTTCTAAGGTGGGGTAAAATGTTTTTAGATCGAAAGATACAATGAACTTGGACAAGATTGAAGATCTGATGGCTATGATTGATCATGGGAAATGTGATCAAGGAGATTAAGTGGTTAGAAGATTGTTTATAAATAAGGAACTATTGATAAACAATGTATGTGGGCAAGTGTATGCATAGGGATGCTACATAGTGATTACCGAGCACAAAAGCTTGAAGACCTGTTAGAATAATAGAGTATTGATTCCCAGCAGATAGACAAGATTAGTTCTATGTCTAGATTGTATTGAACAAATAAGAATATGCTTTAGCATTTTAGATATGAAGTTGTAGATAGATTGTATTACTATTATTTTGTGAAAGTGACAGGAAATCTCTTAACTGAGTGGACTTAACAGTCTTATATGTAAATCCTCTAACAAGGTGACATTCTAAATGAGTGTTTGAAATCTTTTGACAAGGTCACTTCTAACAAAGTGAAGATCGTAACAGATCTAAGGGAAATCCCTTCACCGGGTCACATCTAGCAATGTGTTTTGTAATCTTTAACAAGATTGGCTTTTAACCGAGCATACTCTAGAAGAGTATATTTCTTAGTGGGTCCGAAATCTCACAGTGGTTTTTCCCTATTTGGGTTTCCACGTTAAATCTGGTGTTATGAGGTTTATATTGTTCATATGCTTTTGAGTTTGCATGTTTGACAATTTCTATTATATGACTAATATATGTTACCGAGGTTGAATCTGATGTTTTTATGGATGAATAAGTTTGTATGATTCACCCCCCCCTCTCATCTTGTTGGCTATTGGATCTGTACCTATATTAAGTATCAGAACTATCACTTGATGCCTCAAGCATGCAATATCCAAATTATAGTGTTTGGATATGATATAAAAAGGACACAACCCTAATTCATTTTAGATATTATTAACACGTTCCATTATCAAATAAAGCATTCTATCATTTGATTGCATAGAAATCTTGGAGTATTACTTCAAAATCCTAGATTATACTAATAAATAAGAATTTACATAATTTATCCTTTATAGATCTTAAAATTTATTCAAAATCATTGAGTCAATCCAAGTGCTTAATTAATACAAAAGGTGTGAAGCTATTTATCTACCTATCCTAGCACAAGAAATTCCACTAGTTCTTGTAAGCATCATCTTTTTTAGATATCTCATGAAAACAAAATTTTAAATATTAGGAGTATAAACTTCAAGACCATAGAATATGGTCAATACTATAGAAAAGGATCAAAGTTATAATAACAAAAAATAATAAATATAAGTGTGAGATTGAACTTGAACAAAATGAATACCATTTATTAATCCATTGGAGATTCATAACCTCGAATATGATAACATATATCAAACATATGAAATTTGGATCACTAAGTGTAATGGAGGAAATGTGGCTCTTTCAAAAGGAAAGTTGGTTGCCAGTTAGCTTGGTTTATCTTTATGGGAACATTTTGTATTTAGGGTTTCGGGGCCCCTTCAAAAATTGATTATCCCTTAATAAAAAAACTACGTTCTCTCGTTAATTTTATTGCATACATTCAAATATATTCAACTATTTAAAAAACTTAAATCAAAATAAGATAGTGGAAATGTCTATAAATAGATAAATAAAATAAACTTTCTAACTACAAAAAATAGAAAGTGTAGATGATTAATGACAGGGACTCATTGATTCAAATCTAGGCATTTTGGCCAAGGACACCAATGCAACGCACAATGCTCTCACATAGTGTTGTCATCTCATACAAATCACAAACAAGAAATTCTCAAGAAAAAAGAAAACCCATTGTAATGCTCTAGCTAACCTGCAAAACCCAAACAATCATAAATATTAGTAAATTATATATAATAAAAAAAATTATAATAGATGAAAAATTAGGGTTTCACAAGTTATGCTTTGTAAACTAGGAAATAACCTAACTTTCACATGCATCACATTAAAAGGAGGATGAACTCAGTAGATCCAACCTCAATTCTATTAGGAAGAGGGTTGAATATAAATTGGATTCTATTCCCCTTTTGTTTGAGTAAAAAATGTAATTGAAATGATGTAAATTGAATATCAAATATAGGTTAAGGAGGTACATGCATGAAAAATCAACCTATATTGAGTATACTATCTTCTAGTGAAACAAAAACTTCACAAAAAATACTAAAATGGATAGAGAATATGATTATGTACCTATGACTGAAATCTGGTGCTGATCTGGCTAGACTAGGGCACTAGAACATCTTGGTCTTCTAAGGTTGAGCTACTACTGGAGAATCTACAACCTAAAGTAGTATGGAAGTCACTTGTAAAATTTGGACCTATTTTAGAAGGACCATTGACCCTATTCCTAGACTATGGTTCTCTAGTGTTAGGTCCCAGGAAGGACAACTAAGAGGGCGGGGGTGAATCAGCTGTGAACCAGTTGCCAATAAATTGTAATCCAAATGCAAATTATTCCAACTTAAACTCAATGTCGGTAGACCAAACTTAAGTGTCGATAAAATAGATTAACAGTTATAGCAGTACTAGTTTAACTTAATGCATAAAACATAAAGAGAAACAACATCCACAACACATAACACATATATTTTGATGTGGAAACCCGGTAAGGGAAAAAACCACGGTGGGAAACCTTACCCACAATCAGATGATACTACTGCAGATAGTATGTGTATACAAATGGGGTCTACACATGTAGAAAGGCCAACTGCATAGATCTCACTGCTCAATCACAAAATAGGAGTCACACTGACTACACAATTGGATGGTTAAATCCAATGATAATGTACTGTTCAAAATAGCATCTCCAATGCTGGATTCAGTACCGGTTTAAGCTCCGAACATGAGTGCCAAAAACACATTCATAACCTTCCTTCAACCTTCAAATAATATTTGCATGATTCGCACAAGGATCTTCTTATTTCCGCTCTTCAATATTCGAACACACTCATACCGTATCTATATCCCGATCTTCAATAAGATCTTACAATCATTTATACAAAACCTAAGACCAAATGTATAAGTCGGCTCACTAAAGATATTGCAATTAAATCAATTACAAATAACTCTTGATGCGATACAACATGTCAGCTCAATACATTTACCACAATATCCAATCAATAAACAATCTCCATAATGTGTCGTGCTGATCTAGAGTATCGATCCATAACCTAGACCTATCGGTAAAGGTAAATCTATCAACCTAATTAGACCAATAAGAAAAACACCAAATACAAACTTCCAGTCCATGTCTTTGACATAACCAAATGATCTCCAGATGATAACAATTCATCATCGCTGCCGATGAACAATATAACTTGTTGGTGAACACATACCGATGACTATGCATAAGCCACTAACCATACCGATGAACATAATGTAAACCTCCAAGAAGACAAGTGTTGACATCAATGACAAAACCAATGCAACACATGACGAACTCATCCATAATACCAACAATCTCCCCCTTTGGCATTGATGGCAACACTAGATGGAAAAACATCTAAGTGCCAAAAATAGAATGCCAAAAACAATAAACCAACAATCTCCCAAAGGTAGATCAATACAAAGTTCTGTAACAGAAATGGAAATCAAAACCAAAAATACATATATCTAGAAAAGTATATCTCTCCAAGTAGAATGATCATCTCTTCCCAAATACAAAGTTTTTCCATATATATTTCTCCCCCTTTGAAATCAAATGCCAAAGCAGTTAAGAATTCAAAACTTAACATTTAGCCAACTACTCCCCCTGAGAAGTAGCTCTTCTTCATTAAAGCCGGAAAAATATTTTTTGTTAGGTCCCTACCAGTTTGATGCCAAACTTCATCATCTAAGTCTCTGTCGGTGGGGAAATTACCCCAAGATTCTCTCTGAGATATTCAAATGTTTCCTTAGGCAAAGGCTTTATAAAAATATCTGCAATTTTCTCTTTAGTATTCACATAAACCAATTTCACTTCATTTGCTTCAATATTCTCTTTCAGAAAATTATACTTAATAGAAACATGCTTTGTCTTAGAGTGAAATATCAGATTCTTTGATATATCAATTGCTGCCGAATTATCCCAATAAATTATTATTGGTTCTTTGCATTTTACCTTTATATCCTTCAACATTTGCTTGATCCATAATACCTTGAGTATAATTAGTTGTTGCTGCAACATATTTTGATTCTGCTATTGATAATGATGTACAAGTCTGCTTCTTACTTATCCATGAAATCAATCTTGTGCCAAGAAAGAATACACCACCAGTGGTACTCTTTATGTCATCTACATCTCCTGCCCAATTTGCATCGGTGTATGCATATAAATAAAAAATTTCATTGTATCAGATCTTGTTTATGTCAAATATAGTAAACCTCCAATCATATATTTGTATCTTGTTGGATTAATAGGAGTTGAATCATCCTTCAATGTCAATTTATCGATTGTAGTCATAGGAGTACTTACCGGTTTGGAATTTTCCATACCAAATTTTTTCAAAAGTTCCTTCAAGTATTTTGTTTGACATATGAATATACCTTTATCTGTTTGTGAAATTTGCAAACCTAGAAATTTTTTAATCTCTCCAATCATAGACATTTTAAATTCTTTTTGCATTTGGTTAGCAAAGTCCTTACATGATCCATCTTCACCTCCAAAAATGATATCATCTACAAAGACTTTAATAACCAAAATATGATCATTGGTAACTTTGTAATACAAATTGTTGTCAACATTACCTTTTGTGTAACCAAGCTTCAAAATATATTTATCCAATCTAGCATACCAAGCTCTGGGAGCTTGCTTAAAACCATATAATGCTTTCCTTAACCTGCAAACCATATCCTTATTATCTGTCAAATAAAATCCATCAGGATATTCAATGTAAACTTCCTCCTCAAGATATCCATTAAAAAATGCATATTTTACATCCGTTTGATAAACTTTATAGTTCTTATGAGCTTCAAATGCAAGAAATAGTCTAACTACCTCAATTTTGGCTACCGGTGCAAAGGTTTCATTATAATCAATTCCTTCTTTCTGTGAATAGCCTTTACAAACTAATCTTGCTTTGTTCCTGATTACTTCTCCATATTCATTAAATTTATTTCTATATACCCATTTAGTTCCAATTAAATTTTTATCTTTAGGTTGGGGAACTAATGTCCAAGTGTTGTTCTTTTCAATTTGTTCTAATTCATCTTCCATTGCTTTTATCCAATGTTCATCCAGACATGCTTCAATAATAGATGTTGGTTCAACTTGAGAAATTAAGCATACCTCTTCATTTGCCAGTCTTCCTCTAGTCATAACACCTTGATTCTTGTTTCCAATTATCTGATTCTTTGAATGATTCAATATTACATACCTAGGTTTATTCTGATTTACATTCACAAGCTTCTGTTCTTCAGTCACAGTTGAGTTTTCTGATGATGCCAATGTGTCCTGATCTTCACTCTGTACCGGTGCAATCTGTGCTGGTTCATTTATAATCATTTCAAATGCCGGTTCTACAAATCTTGAATCTCCTCTAAAGTGTTCATCTATCTTCACATTAGTACTCTCAATGATTTTCTGTAACCTTTTATTATAACATCTATATGCCTTGCTTTTAGATGAATAACCAAGAAATATCCCTTCATCACTTCTAGGATCAAACTTGTCAATATACTCATCTCTTCTAATATAACATTTGCTTCCAAATATTCTGAAATATTTAAGAGTAGGAATATGACCAAACCATAGTTCATAAGGGGTCTTACCGGTTTCACTTTTAATGTGAACTCTATTGAAAGTATAAACCATTGTATTCATTGCTTCTCTCCAGTACACATGAGGTAGATTTGCTTCCATTAGCATAGTTCTTGCTACATCTAGAATAGTTATGTTCTTCCTTTCTACAACTCCATTCTTTTGGGGTTTCCTGGGTGCTGATAGTTGTCTTTTGATTCCATTCACTTCACAAAATGCATTAAATTCTCTAGATGTAAATTCTCCTGCTTGATCTTATCTTAAACATTTGTTTTTCTTGTCAGTTTCATTCTCTACCATTGCCTTGTATATCTTGAATCTTCCAAAATATTTTGATTTCTCCTTGATAATGTTAGGATTAATGATAGTCCCAAAGATACTAAGAGGGGGGGTTAATCAGTATCTAATCGGTTAGCAGAATATTTAACCTTATTAAGAACTTTGCATCCCAAAACAATGTACCGATAAATAAAAATTAATGCAGTAAACAGGAATAATAAAGACAACATAGAAAATACACCATAACACAAGATGTTTAATGAGGAAACCCAGTGTGGGAAAAACCTCGGTGGGATTTGTGACCCACAATATTCACTCACTGGCCAATGAATAAATATTACTTACAATGAGGGGCCTGCACATGCAAGAAGGCCAACTGCCTAGAGCTCAATGCTCAATAAGAGTCACATTGACTACAAAATTGGATTATGAAATCCAATACAATGTACTACTTCAAATCAACATCAACTATGCCAGGTTCAGTACCAATTTAAGCTCATTCTATAACCAAAACCTTTGTTGTCAACTATATCTCTTTTTACAAAATATCATCTATATATTCTCTCCATGCATATACCTTACTACTCTTCTACAAAAAATAATCTATAAGATCTCATACATATATATGAGTCTTTTACAATATACCTTGTCGGCTTTACAAAAGATAATAATAATTAAATACAATAAGCAAAAGTTTATTCCCTGTCGGCTGGGGTGCCAGTATGATTTTTGTCATTGCCGGTGAAGTGTCTGCCGGTGTATGTAGATGTCTATGCTGGTGTCGGTGGCTTTATCAGATGAGTGCCAGAAGGTTGCTAGATTGTTGCCATCAATGACAACACCAGCTATTTTCATAAGTGTAGAATGCCAACAATCTCCCCCTTTGGCATTGATGGCAACACTCATGAGAAAAATCCAAAAACTGTTTCCAAAAAGTGAAGTCCAAAAAGTTACCAAAAAGATATGCTCCCCCTAAGCAGATGATCTCCTCTGATTAATCATTTTTCTCTGTCCATTACTCCCCCTTTGACATTAATGACAAAGGTTGTCAAATGAGTGCAAAAATTTCACCTCAAAGTTTGTAACCAGTTGGTTACAATCTAAAATATATCTGCCAAAACCAAATTTAAACTCTGCATGAATCTATTGCTATTGTTCAGGGTTGCCTTAGTTTGTTGGATCGTGCTGGTGAGATGATGCATATGCTCTTTTGGTGATCTTTCTCCTTGAAGTAATGCCTTAGAGATCTCATTTCTTAGAGAGATAAGATTGTCCAACTTAGGACCAAGTTTATACTTAAGTTCTTTGGCATTAGCCTTAATCCGTGCCTTCTCTTTCTCAAATTTCTCCAGTTTCTTCTCAAAACCTGCTATTTCCTACTCAATAACTGATATAGGTTCGGATGAACCAATTATGTTATCAGCTATGTCATCTATTTCCTTCTGTGCTCTACTTATTTCTTTTTCTATGTCCTTTGTCAAAAGATGTGGCTTGCATGTTTATCTGTACAACTCTTTATATTCCAAAATTGTAGTATTCAATGCCGGTAATAGTGTATTTATGTGTTCTATGCACTTATTTATTGTATCCTCAAAGAATTTATCCTTTTCCTTTTCAACTTTCTCTTTGAATGTGTCCTCATTTACCTTATCAACTGTTATTACATTGTCAGTAATGAATTTGGAGAATCTGTCCAATTTACCTAAAGAATCCTTTACATGATCTATATTACATTTTGGTGCAATCAACTTAAGTATTGGTATTGTGTCATCAATTGCTTTGTAAGACAATGCATTACAATCAGTTATATTCTTGATAGAGTCCAGGAGTACCTTTGTCACATTAGTAGGCCTGAATTCACTTGATGAAGTACTGGATGTCTGACCAACTGCCTTAATTACTTCTGTGTTTCCAACATTTGTAATCATTTTTCTTGTATTATCCTCTGGTGGATCAGTCTGAGTTTGCATTTCAACCAGTAAAGGTTTGGATTTCTCAGTGATTACTGGTGTCAATACCTCAATATGTACCTGTGCCTCTGTCGGTTTCTCTATGTGCTCAACTATCAGTATCTCAGTTTCAATAGCTTTCTCAATGTTAGCATCTATACCATCAATATTCATTCTAGTATCTAATGATTTCTCAGTTTGTAATGCTTGCTCTGTTTGCTCTATTTGGATCTCAACCTCAATAGTCTCTACCGGTTGCTCAACAATGTTTCCATTGTTAGCAATATCATCCTTAACCTCTGTATTGTCCTTATCCACGACAATATTCACTTCCTAAGTGTCTACATTCATGGTGAATAGTATTTCAGATTCAGGATTAGTGTCATCATGTTTGACACCTTCACTTTCAGTAACTGGTAGATCATCAGTATGTACCAGTGCAGTATCCAAAGGTGGTGGCAAGTTATCAGTTACCTTGATGTTCGGTATTCCACCAAATTTACCTTTCCCTTTGTCTTTATCCTTTTGATAAACTTTGAATTTTTTCTTTGGTTGGTTTAATTCCTCTTGTTTTTCTTTTTCCACAAAGAAGATATCCCATTTATCAGTAGTCTCCTCTGCAATCTCATTTACTCTACCTGCCATCAAACTCACTTTTTAGTGACCACTAGAAAAAATGGATTTGTTAGCTTCACAAATTAGGTCATCAATCTCTTCTTTTGAGTTAACCGGATCTACAGCTAGAAGTTTTTCAACTTTTAGTTTCTTGTCTAATTCCATCATGACAATCCTCTTTGCATTTAACCTTTGTTGGCATTTTTGATGGTGTTGTTGTGATTGTTATTGATGGACACACACTTGCTTTGAGATCACTTTTTGTATGTATGAGTTATGCTCAACTGGTATTTGTTCCAACCGGTATTATGTATTATAGTCTTTAGACTATCGGTGTTTTGCAAAAAGTGTTTACCGATCCCAAGCGGTATGTAGACCTCAAGCGGTTTGAGGATCTCAAGCGGAACGAAGGAACTAAAGTGATAGTTATCATTTTCCTAGTCTTGATTTTGGCAAACCGGTAATTGGTAAAATATGTGAACTGGTAATCAGTAAAATATATAAACCGGTAATAGGTAAATGTGTGAGCTAATATTACTCTGTGATGAGTTACCAACCGGTATTATTTTTGTGATGAGTTATCATCCATTAACACTTTGGCGGTGATTTTGTGTTGTGTTACCAAATGTGTCCAGATGCACTGAACCTAGGAACTTGCAATGTAATCCTATTGGACCGACATGAAATCGGATTCCTTTTTAAGGACATCATGTCTAGGGTTTTAGAAGAGAGAGTAGTTAGGGTTTTGTGTGGTTGATGAGGTTGTTTTTGCATGTGCGACCATAGTAGAAGATTAGGTCTATGTGAAGAAATAGAGTGTGGAGATTTTGAAGACTGAAGTAATGCTGAAATGCATTAACAATGAGCTATCAAGGATCTAACCAAGCATACAGTGCTAGTATTTAGATCACTCACTTGTTGATTACTCACATCTTTGGCAAGTTTGAAACCCTTAATCGGGTAGGCCTGGCAAAGCCTTTGTAAATCCTCTAACAAGGTGGTTCACAACTATGGATTTGAAATCCTCTCACAAGGTAGTCTTTAATCGGACTTATCTCCTAACAATGATTGAGATTCCTAATAGGATCTGTTCTGGTAAAGAACATTGTATGACCTTAACCTGTCTGGCCTTAACTAGTTTGGTTAGCACTCTGCAGATAGTTACTTGTGAGTTTCATCTCACTGTGGTTTTTCCCATTTGGGTTTCCACGTCAAAATCTCTTGTGTTATGGTGATTGTGCTTCTATGGGTGAATGTCTTATTTTCTGTTTGGTTTGCATTTGTGTTAATCGGTTTGTTAGTAAAACTGTTATACCGGTTTACTGCTAAACTATTTAAGTGTTTAAGTTCAGTAATTTTTGGTATACTAATTCACCCCCCCTCTTAGTATTCATCAACTTTCTATATAGTTTATTAGGCAAGTCATCCAGAACTTCAATTAAAACTTTCTTATATATTCAGATGTAAGAGTATACTATTTTCAATGCTTTCCTTTTCTGAATCCTTGAATGTATTATACAGTTTTCTCATATTAGCCAAATTACCATCATCAGTTATTTCATTTAGAAAATTATCTAATGAGGGTATGATGAGTTTCTGTTTCTCTCTTGGGAGTCAGTTTATTAGCCAGTTGCCTTACTACCTGTTGTTTCTTCCTTAAACTCCTTGTTCTCTTGGGTGGAGGAGAGGGTATCGGTGAAGGTTTTCTCTTCCTTTCAACTCTTTTGAATTCAGCTAGTATCTCATTGTCAGAGGATGTGCCAACTGGTGAAATGTGTGCCTCCGGTTGCAGACCTTCCAACTCACTAGCCGATATACCAGTAATGTTCATAACATTTTCTTTGATTTCTTTTACCTGCTTTGATGCATCTCTTATGTATTTTTCTCTTTTCTTCCTTTGCTTCATTGTTTTCACATTGCTTTCAATTGTTTCAACACTACCAAAAACTTCTTTTGTTGGTTCTCTAGGTGCATCTAACATGGCTTTTGCATAAGTCTCAATTATGTTGAGATCTACCTCATAACCCATTTATGTTACCCATACAATCCTAGGTAGTACAACTTCCATCCATGTTTCATCCTTCTTGATTATAAAACAGATTTCTTTATCATATTTATTTACTACACTATGCGGTAGTCTTTCTCTAGTTTTCATTTTGGCTTGAAAAGATTTGAAATATCCAGTTATATTGTTGTCCTTAACAGTCCCCATGCCAGTGAAAGCTTCCTATAATTTTTTTTATTACTGGTATGTCATATCCAAAGTCTTTCTTTCCTATATCAGGGATCTCCTTTGTGAAATACAACATTAAGCATACTAAGAGATTACAAAAATGAAATGTTCCTTTCTTATCACCTTTAAGCTTCTTCAAATTATCTATGAGTTCATCCTTTAGTCATTCACACACATCTGTTTTTGCATTGTTGTTCACCATTTCATAAGCACTATTAAATTCAAAGACTAGAAACTGAATTAAGTTTGTTTGCATGTGTAGTCTTGCAACCTAAAACCATACTTATGAATCTCACATTGATGTCCTTGATGTCATTTACTCTTAGAGATCTACTATCAGATGTTGCTTCGGTTAGGGTCATGAATTTTTTGTTAGGGACCTTCTTTGTGTTTTTTTGGTTTGCTGTCGGTTGAGGGCAAGCCTGTTGCTGCCCTAATTGCTTGCTAGGTGAATTTGCAGACAAAGTCTAACCAAAGAAATTCTCCATGTGCCCTACTTAGGACAATTCTCACTACTTCCTCTAGAAAATCAAGGATGTTCAATATCTCAACAAAACCTAAAGTCTCCACAATCTTGTGCTCGGGTTTGACAATGCCATTTTCATCACAAATTATGGTTCTAAACATTTTAAACAACTCCTCAAAACCTAATTCTTCAATAGTGTAGTGAATATGCATCTTAGGGTCTTCAGCATAAGCTACACCTTTAGGAATATTTGAAAATGCGCCTATGGAATCATCTTGCCTAGCTACTTCGGGAATAATTTTGAACACGGGCCTAGGGCATTTTACATTTTCCTTGATAGAAGGGTTTGCAATAAATTCGGGAGCAGAAGAAGAAGCCATTTGAAAAAATGTCTTTAGCTACCTGATAATGTTTGAATGCTTGAAAGAAATCACTTCACACCTTCACCTTGAATTCCTTTGCTCAAATTTTGCACTCTCTGTTAATTTGAATGCTCGGTGAATCAAAAATGAGGGAAAGCCAATGATTTACAATGACTTTTCCTTCAACAACCACATTAAATGCTCATTGGTTAAGTGAAAACTTAACACATCTTCCGGTAGAGAAGAAATCTATTTTCTCACCATCAACTGAGGGTAATTTGCATGATATTCAATTTGCTCCAATACCCCCAAAGGGTTACTTCTCAGTTGGATAAAGAATCTCCTGCCGGTGGAGTAATACTATGTTCTACCATTGAAGAAATAGTTTCATCAACATTCTGATCTATGTTCCTAATCCATTGTTTTGAAAATTCTTGCTTTACCTCATCTACCTTTTCTTTGCCTTTCAGACTGGATCCTTTATTATTTGCTAGTGAAGTCTTGGTTCTACAAAATTTTACAATATGTCCAATTTTGTTATAGGCATAACAAGTCACATTATTCCTTTGAATAGCTTTTCCATATCTTATGCCGGTTTGTATTCTACATTGATTAGATAAGTGCCCAAATCTTCCACAAACATAACATCTCACATTCATTATGTAGTTTTCTGAATTATGACCAACTTTGTTGCATTTGGAACATTGACCAATGGGTGCATTAATGTTCTGATTGTTTTTGAATCTACATTGATTTTCTCTATGACCATACTTGTTACAGTTAAAGCATTTCCCATTAAATTTATAAGCACTAGGTTGTCTTACCGGTTTATTGTGATCATGATTGTTTGCAGTACTGAAACTTTCTCCAACTTCAAATCCAAGTCCATTTGTATCTCCATTAGGTTTCTGACTTTTCAGCATGTTATCAAATTCTTTTGAGGTTTTCTTGAATTTCTCTTTGTGTTGATTTGCAGTAGCCAACTCATTTTCTAGAATTCCCTTTTGTCTCATGAGTTCAGTTTTATCATGTTGCATGTGAATCAGATCTGTCTTCAACATATCATTTTCATGACTGAGTCTTAGATTTTCATTTTCAACGTCATTGAATCTCCTAGTAAAGTCATCTTCATTCTACTTTCTATCTTCAATGTCTCTACAGAACCTCATAGTCATATCTTGCATTTCATTTTTCATATTATTGTTTTCTTGTCTCAACTTGTTCACAAGTTCATTAAGAGTTTCTTTTTCATCATTATCATTCTGCATCTTCTCATGAAGTTCTTTTCTTTTATTTCAAGCTATAGTAAGATTCTCCTGAAGTCCTTGAATAAATTCTTGTGCAGTTCTTAGATCATCTTCAAGTTTGATATTCTTCAACTTCTCTACATCATAGTCTATAAGAGCTCCTTCTAATTGTTTTCTTAAGTTCTCAGTCTGTACCGATGTCAAAATATTCCTCAAGTTGCTAGGCTTTTGAAAATAGAGGACCACGCTCTGATACCAATTGTTAGGATTAATGATAGTCCCAAAGATACTAAGAGAGGGGGTGAATCATTATCTAACCGGTTAGCAAAATATTTAACCTTATTAAGAACTTTGCATCCCAAAATAGTGTATCGGTAAATAAAAATTAATGCAGTAAACAAGAACAATAAAGAAAACATAGAAAACACACCATAATACAAGATGTTTAACAAGGAAACCCGGTGTGAGAAAAACCTCGGTGGGATTTGTGACCCACAATATTTACTCACTTGCCAATGAATAAATATTACTTACAATGAGGGGCCTGCACATGCAGGAAGGCTAACTTCCTAGAGCTCACTGCTCAATAAGAGTCAAATTGACTACAAAAGTGGATTATGAAATCCAATACAATGTATTGCTTCAAATTAGCATCAACTATGCCAGGTTCAGTATTGGTTTAAGCTCTCTTTATAACCAAAACCTTTGTTGTTTACTACTCTTCTACACAAAATGATCTATAAGATCTCATACATATATATGAGTCTTTTACAATATGCCTTGTCAGCTTTACAAAAGATAATTACAATTAAATACAATAAGAAATAGTTTATTCCCTATCGGCTGGGGTGTTGGTATGCATTGTTGTCGCTGTCGGTGAAGTGTCTGTCGGTGTATGTAGATGTTTATGCTGGTGCCGGTGCTTGCCGATGGTTTTACCAGATGAGTGCCAGAAGGTTGCAATATGGTTGCCATCAATGACAACACCAACTATTCTCATAAGAGTGTAGAATGCCAACAAAGAAAAGTAACCCAACACATTCTAGAATAATCATCAATTATTAGCATAAAGTATCTATCTCCTTGTAGACTTCTTGTTCTTGCTGGACCATACAAATTAGTATGAATTAACTCAAGAATATTATTGGATTTCTCAGTAATGCTCTTAATTGTTGTTCTAACTTGCTTTCCCATTTGACATTCCTTACATACCGGATTTTGAGGTTTCACAATCTTAGGTAAATCCCTTGCTGCCTTAGTTGAACTAATCTTTATAATGCAATCAAAATTCACATGACAAAGTCTCTTATGCCATAACCAACTTTTATCAATGTGTGCAATCAAAGATGTTCTATCATTGGTATTCAAGTTAAATATATTACCTTTAGTCTTATTACCGGTTGCAATCTCCAATCTAGTTCTGTTTATGATTTTGTGTTTCCCATTCTTGAATTGTAACTAAAATCCTTTTTCAACCAACTAACCAACACTCAAAATATTATGCTTTAGATCTATATAATAAATATTGTTAGTATTATGCTTACCATCCAAAGATATAGTGCCTCTTCCTTTGATTAAACAAGATTTATCATCTCCAAACCTTACTAGACCTGCTTGAATTTCTTAAAAAGATAAGAATTTGCTTTTATCACCAGTCATATGATGTGAGCATCCAGAATCTATAATCCATTCATCTTTTTCTTCAATTTTTGCTACCAGTGCCTGCTCTACTGGCTTGACAATAGGTGTTGGTTGATCTTCTTTTATTGCAACAAAAGCCCATCCATTATCTATTGGATCTTCATCTGAATCATCTGTAACACCTTCATCTGCATAGTAACATGACTTATCTCTATTTTTCTTAAATTTGTATCTCTGATATTCAAGGTTAGTCTTATATGATCTTTTTGCTTCCTCCCTTAGTCTTGCATGTCTATCAGGACATCTAGAAGCCATATGACCAACTTTATTGCAGTTAAAACATTTGAAAGTTACTTTACCTTCATACTTACTTCGTGTTGGACCTTTAGGCATTTTAATTGCAAATAGTGCTTCAAGTTCTTCAAGTTCTTCATTTTCTCTCCTCATATCTTCAAGTTCTTTTGCATAAAATGATTTCCAATCAGTTTCGCCAGATGATGATGATGCTTTAAAAGCTAAATCAATCTTTACAGTAAATTCCTCAACCTCAAATGCTGAAAGTTTTCCAACCAAAGTATCTCTAGAAACTAAAGTATTAGGCAATGTTCTCATTTCATTAATAGCGGTCACTTTCATTTTGTAAGCTGGTGGCAATGCTCTTAAAACTTTAGACACAATTTCATCTTCACTTAAGGATCCTCCACAACATTGTATTCCTAAAACAAATTCAATAACTCTTTCCAGAAATGGAGAAATTATTTCATCTTCTTCCATTTTTAAATTTTCATACCTGACTCGGTAACATTCCAGTTTTGCAATTTTGATAGTGGTATATCCTTCATTCAATGTTTCCAGTTTATCTCAAATATCTTTAGCAGTAGATCAGTTTGATAATCCCATGATTTGCTGATCTGATAATGCGCTCAGAAGTGCTTCTCTTGCTTTGCAATCATTGTCCATGTCTTTAGCCAATGTTGGTGGATGAGGTTGATTCACAATAGGAGCAACATAGCCATCCTTTGTAACATCCCATATATCTCTTCCAATGTAGTTCAGATGTGTTTCCATTCTGATCTTCCATATGCCATAGTTAGTTCCATCAAGCTTTGGACTATCCTTCTTGAAAATATTTGTTGCCATAGGATCTCCTCAAGCTGTTAGGCTTCTACAAAAAGAGAACTTCGCTCTGATACCAATTGTTAGGTCCCGAGAAGGGCAACTGAGGGGGGGGGGTGAATCAGTTGTGAACCAGTTGCCAATAAATTATAATCTGAATGCAAATTATCCCAACTTAAACTTAATGTCAGTAAACCAAACTTAAATGTCGTTAAAATAGATTAACAGCTATAGTAGTACTGGTTTAACTTAATGTATAAAACATAAAGAGAAACAACATCCACAACACATAACACAGATTTTGACGTGTAAACTCGGTAAGGAAAAAAACCACGGTGGGAAACCTTACCCACAATCAAATGATACTACTGCAGATAGTATGTGTATACAAATGGGGTCTGCATATGTATAAAGGCCAACTACATAGAGCTCAGTGCTCAATCAAAAAAATAGGAGTCACACTGACTACACAATTGGATGGTTAAATCCAATAATAATGTACTATTTAAAATAGCATCTCCAATGTTGGATTTAGTACCGGTTTAAGCTCTAAACATGAGTGCCAAAAACACCTTGATAACCTTCCTTCAACCTTCAAATAATGTGTGTGATTCACACAAGGATTTGCTTATTTTTGCTCTTCAATATTCGAACACACTCATACCATATCTATATCCTGATCTTCAATAAGATTTTACAATCATTTATACAAAACCTAAGACCAAATGTATAGGTTGGCTCACTAAAGATATTACAATTAAATCAATTAAAAATAACTCTTGATATGATACAACATGTCAGATCAATACATTTACCACAATATCCAATCAATAAACAATCTCCATAACGTGCCATGCTGATATGGAGTATCGGTCCATAACCTAGACCTATTTGCCAGTAAAGGCAAATCTATCAACCCGATTAGACCAATAAGGAAAAAACCAAATCCAAACTTCTAGTCCATGTCTTTGACATAACCAAATGATCTCCAGATGATAACAAGTCATCATGGCTGTCGGTGAACAATATAACCTGCTGGTGAACACATACGGATGACTGTGCATAAGCCACTAGCCATACTAGTGAGCATAATGTAAACCTCCAAGAACACAAGTGTTGACATCATTGAAAAAACCAATGCAACACATGATGAAGTTATCCATAATACCAACATCCAGTGTCATGGTCGAGGCACTTTCTAATGAAATTTGGCTGGATGCTTTGTTTCTAGGTCCTAGTGTTGTTTTGGTCTTCCTGGCTCCACTGGGTACTTGTAGTTGTACACTGTTGGATATTGGCTGATATGTTCTCATTGATGTCAACATATGTGGAGATTGTTGATGAGGAGATTGTTCGAAAGTTTTTTGTGTGTTCTTGTATGCAGTTTGATGAAATGAGCTGGTTTAGTCTGAGTGTTGTAGATGAATTAATAAAGATTAATGGGTCTATGGTATATTGTCTATAGATGGTTCATTATCACTTGCATAGGTTCGCATGGTGTTATGATTGAGTTATGAGATCCGGTATTGAGGATGTTATTCAGTTGTTTGTGTAGTGTCCACCCTTGACTTGACTTGTTTTGATTAGAGTTGACTTTTAATTCATGCATGATAGGAATTATTGGGCATAGACTATTTCAGATGATTTATATGATGTTGATACTATCATTATTGATCATGTGATTTATTAGACAATATATATACTTATTATGTGATTGATTATCGAAAGATTATATTGATCATGTGATTCGATGAGCATAAGTGTTGATGAATTTTACATGCCTTACTATAATCATGAACTATACTAATCATGCACTTGATGATGTTTTTATGTACTGACCATATTTAATGATTATCTATGATGAGTTGATCATATGTTGTGTTTGATTGTTGTCTGACTGTCTTTGGGATAGAGACAATGCCACATCACTCATTGCGAGCGGGATGTGTTGTTGCGACTCTCTAACCCTTGTCTGTTATAATATATATATGCATATGTCATATCGTTGCTTTGTGGATGCAGGGTTTGTAGGTACTAGACATCGACTCCACCTGGCTCCATAGGTCTGAGCGTGTCTTTAAATCCCAATGGTATGTGGTTCGGAGTTGACACAATTTCCCCTCACATACTCTAGGTCTAAGTTGTTCACTGTGAGTCGTCAGTGTCTTGGCACAAGTTGTCATGATAGTTAGTAAGCTGGGTTTCTTCTGTGTTGTGAGTATGTTAGTATTGGCTGATTATTCCTTTTATGTTGAGATTGACTATTTGATTATTGATGCGAGATTAAATAATTAATGATGTTTATTTTAATTATTTTGATTAATAGAGATTTGATTATTTGGTTATCTAATGTTTAATTTAATTTATTGGATTCTTGCCTTTTTGGTTATTTGATTATTTGATATTTAAATGTTTATTTATTTTAATGATGATTTAATATTTATTGTTTAGCTTATGATGTGTTTTATATTTATTTATTTAATCGCCTATGGTTTAATATTTATTTGGCTTTTAATGTTTATCTGGTTCATTAATTCATTTATGAGCCTTTGGTTTATTTAATTTAATTTCCCCATTTAATTTATTTAATTGTGGCTCATGTTTTATTTATTAGTTTGACTTTTATATTAAGTGGGTTGTATAAATAATAAAATGATAAAACATTCCCACCAAATTGTAAAAAAACATGATTTATATTTACCTTACCTACCCTCTTCTCTTATTGGTTGAATTTAAAAAGGGAGGTAAAATTATATTATATGGTGGGGTTGGTAAAATATATTATAGATTGGAATATTTTGATTGGCTGAGATTGAGGCTAGGGTTTTTGGTTAATGTTTGTCTTTTTATTTTCTTTTCCGTGAATTTTTCGTGGGTTGATTCTTCTTGGAAAATTTTCTCCAGCAAGTTTTCTTCTTGGTTTTGGTTTTCTTCTCTCTTGGATTTTGGCTGGAGCTTGGATTTGATTTGGCTTGGATTGTGGGATCTCTTCTTTAGCTTCTTCCATAACATGGGTTGCAGGTTGGAGATGTATTCTACTTTTTTATATTTTATTTTACAGTTTTCTTGTATGCTCCATGTCTGTAGATTGAATGTGTGAGCTTGAGGAAATGAATCTAAAATTTGTATAGTGAGGAAGGAAATATATGAAGGCATAAATTTGTTGCAAGGTTTTATTCTATAGTTTGTGGGAAATATTTGTATTTTTTGGTTTGTTTTTCTGAGTCTGTGTCGTGCATGGAGTTTTGGTTTAATATTGGCTTTCAAGTGTGTATTATTTATTTAATGTTGAAGTGAATTTTATTTATTGGGTGATATTATTTTACCCATTAAGTAATTTAAAAGGGGGTAATTTGTATTCTTTTATTTAAAAATCATTTTCACCCCAGGTCAATGGTTTAATTTATTTTACATACCCTTGGAATTGATTGGCTAGAAGTTTATGGTAGGTAGAAAATATATTTTATTTTCTTGAACTTTGAGAAGGTAGGTATGTAATATAATATTTTTGAAATATTTTGATTGGAGCATGGTTTTGCTTGGTTTTGTTTTGTTTTTTTTATTTTTGATAAATAGGCCTTCATTTGCTAGTTGCTTGATTTTGTGGTACTTTCTGGATTAATTCTTGTACCAGAGGCATTGTTGAGGGTGTTGATGATTTATAGTTTTATATCTAATTTTATTTGATGTATTTTGTTGGTTTCAAGCATATTTACCTTCCTATGTTATTGGAGAAAAAATTGTTCTTTCATCCACATTGATGTGCTATGGTTGGTGAGTTGGAAGTGTTGTTGTTTTGGGGCAGCAAGTGAGTTGGCCTTGTTGTGGTTTTACTTTCATTAATGAGAGTAAATTTAATGGCTTGATATGCCTTTGTTGATTGCTAGCCAAGAGGCTCATTTTGTTATATTGATGTTGTTGTAGCCTTGCATATGTTGTGAGAGTATGTGTGGAAGTTATTGGCTGCATTGAGTATTATTTTAATGCATTTATGTTGGTAGAGCCTCTTGTGATGTGCTGTTGGGCCATGTTAGGAGGAGTGGGCTTCCTTGTGATGACCGAGGTCATGAGAGATAGACTGGCACGAGGTTCCTTGTAAGGATGCATGAAGTCTAGACCACCAGGGCACATTGGAGTTTTCCATGATTTGTAAGCAAGTGATAATATTGATAATAAATTAATTGGGATGGGAAAATTATAACTCACTTAAACAAGATAATGAATAGTTTTGAGCCTCATGACTTATGTCCTAGGGAGGATGTTTTAGGATAAGCATGAGAAGGCCGTGAAGACGGTAAGCTAATCTCCCTTGGTCTCTCATAGGTTGAGCTGGCTCCACATGTCCATCAAGCTAGTGCTTTGTGTTATTATGTTATGAGGATGGCATGTGATGACACTCCACTCCTACATGTGTTCCCCCTTTATAATTTATGATTATGCTTATTGGATGCATTTATGTCCTGATGAGTTTTACTCCTCTAGGAGTTTATTCTTGTGGCTCTGTGTGAGTTCTTACTTGACAGTCCTTGTTGGTTAGTCTCTTTGGTTTTGAGTGTCAGCCTAGATGTAGAGTGTGTGTTGGGACCTTGTGTCATCTCCTAGCACAGGGGGTGGTTCCTTTGGTTCCACATGGTCGGGTGGTTGGTGCTTTTAAACCATTGGGATGTTCCTGTCTTTGGATTCTTCTTGTGTGGATGAGGATGCTTCTTCAGATTGTTCATGGATAATAATTGTAGCAAGAATGTAAATGATGATGTGATTTATGTAATGAAATTCTTATGTAACAGCTGTAAAAGAAGCCATGCTTATGAGAAATGATTATGTTGTTCTAGTTATAGTAATAGCTTTTGGTTATGGTATGTGATTATAATGATGAACCTTGAGTTGTATTGTAACATATTTATATTAAATGAAATGGATGCATGAGATGTGGATAAGTATTGTTGTTTAAAATGAAATGATGTATTTTGTATTCTTGATGAGCTAGGTTAAAAGTAAATCGACTAAATATTATGATAATGGTATTAGATTTGAAATGATGTCTTTAACTAATGATTTAAGTAGAAGAAATGTTATGTCTTGATAGGATGTGTGAGTTTGAGTAATGTTGGAAGATGTCTTAGGACATGTTTATGAGTTGTGATTAAATAATTTGAAATTATAGTATCATACTTCATAGACAGTGACCTGATGATTGAATTGAAATCTTATAATGATTGGGGTGTGATTGAAGGTTCCTTATGAAATATTGTATGGATCTTCTTAGTGAATGAATTGCTAATATTATTAATGGAAATTACTAGTAAGTGTATGGGTAGATGGTAAAATGAATGCTTGTCTTTTAGAAAAGAATTATAATGTATCATGTGTTATGGTTTAAGGTTATGTCTCCATTTGGTGGATGTTATTAGTGGTTATGGAATTAGGATATTGTATCATAGTTTGTGTTGAGATGAATTTGTGTAGTTACCTGATTTGTAATAAGATGATTGTTGGTTAATTGATATAATGTAAGAGATTTTATGAGTATTAAACGAGCTATGGGTTAAATGCTTAAGGAGACTTTGTGAGTATTGCATTATGTGCTTTTAGAATCATGATGAAGTAATAAGTATGCTAGGAGCATAGAATTATAAATGAATCTGTAGAAGTTAATTGTAAATGTAAATCATGTTAATGCAATGTAAGGGATTACTCTTGGTATGTGTATGGTAATGTTCATAGTAAAAGGTTGGTTAATGGTAATAGGAACATTTGGACTTGGTGTATAAAATGAATCTAAGTGAAAAAGGAAATAGTGGTGCATTGAAAGAGAATCTCATATTAAATGAAAGATTAAAAAGGTTGCATATCATGAGTGTTAGGTATTTCTATGTTGCACCTATGTGTGTATAATGATTAAGATTATGAGGTATTGAACTGGAAGAAAGTAAATGCTTATTTCTTATGTAGGTAGATTAAGTAATGTTGTTGAGATACCCTAGGGAGGTAGTAGTAATGATTTATTGTATTCTGCTTGCATAATTGTTTGAATAGCTTGAGTGAATTATTCTACGTTCATAACACTTAATTGTTGTTGTGTGCTCATTGAATTTCTTAAGTGATTTTATGTGTTGTATTGTTTAAAAAAAATTAAATTAGCATGTTTTTAGCTATATTTCTCTGGGGTATTTTGGCAGGTATTACAGTTTGTGTTATTTAGTATTCTAGTTTGTGCTCAGTATTGCTCCAAAATTGATATATCTTTTGTTGCAGATATGCGAGATATGTTGTGGATGTTGATGTGTATCCTCAATTCAATTGGTTCATGGTTTGGAAATCCACAAGAAAATCCTTCAGGTTGACAGTCAATTATGTTGATGTTCTTGAGGTTCGATAGAGAGATGATGATGATTCTGGTAATCTGAGTTGTTGTGGTTTTTTTGGTGCAACTCATGTTGCTTGTGAATATCTCTTGATCATGTTCTACGCATATTGGTGGGCTGTATTAATTATTGTGCATGATTATTGAAGATTTTCCTTGTTCATTGATGTTCTTCATGTTATGCGATATTTTTTGGTGATTGTAGTGTGTTGTGGATGATCAAGATGTAATTGTTGAAAGTGTTGCATGTTTGCGGTATTGATTTGGGTTCAAAATATGTCTTAGCCAACATTGTTTTGGTCTGCATGTATTGTTGTAGAGTGTGAGGATATTATTTTGTTATTTGTATTGAGGGTTGAGATGACCTTGAAATTGAGGTTGAGGGTTTGTATAAATAAATATATAATCATGTAAGATGTATGTCTGTGAGAGTTTGTATTGTATCTGTGAGTGTGTGATCATGTTGGATGTGCAAACAAGTGATTTGATCTTTCAAAAGTGTGAAGAAGAAAAGTGTTACAGAGAAGATTGTGTGCTTACCCAGAACTGTACTCAATCATATGGAGATGTTATTTTTGCAGTTCATGTGATCCAGATTGTAGTCCGAATTTTTTTGTAAGTCAGTGAGACTTCCCGTAGGGCAGTGATCCTTCCCTAAAGGTTGTAGCCTTTCTGGGTTTCTTATATTGAGCAGTGAGCTCTAGGTAGTGTTCCTGAATGCATGTGCATTCCCCATTGTAATATTCTTATTTACTCCTAACAGGGTATTATCTCATTGTGGGCAGGTTCCCACCATGGTTTTTCCTTTAACCAGGTTTTCAACATAAAAAATCTTGGTGTTATGTATGTTATTTATGTGGTGTTGTTTCATGGTTTAACTATTAATTATCATATCTGTTTTGAGATTTAAGTTGCAGTAAGTTTTTGTGCAAACTGATTCACACCCCCCCTTCTCAGTTTGTTGCATTGCCAACTATTTGTATCAAATCTAGATCCTTTGGAAGAAGCTTGACCACTTGAGGAGATCTGGGATGACAACCTTTTCTTTCAAGAAGGATAGTTTGAGATTTGATGGAACAAACTACACTCTCTGGAAGAGCCAGATGCAATGTCATTTGAGATGTATTGGAAGATTACTAAGAATGTATATAATGTTCCACATAATGGTCCTACTACTCTAGATGAGATTAAGGAAGAAGAATTCAATATTAGAGCCAAGGAAGCATTGTTGAGTGCCTTGTCAAATTCTGAAATGACTAATGTGATGGACTTAGAGATTGCTTGTGAGATCTGGGTAAAATTTGAGACCTTGCATGAAGGTGATAGTCATGTGAAGATTGCAGAGTTGCAAATATTGAAGGGAAAATATGACAAACTAAAGATGAGGGAAGATGAGAACATTACCTCTTTATGCAAAAAGTGAATGAGCTTGTGTGTGGAATCATATGTGCCCGTGGAGTTTTAGAATAATCTGAGATTTTTGCTAAAGTATTCAAATCCTTGCTTCCTACCTACAAACATAAATTTGTTGCTATTGATGAGCTCCATATGTTATAATAATTAATGAAGATAATGATGGGGAGATTGTTGGCATATGGAGATGGTGATGAGATGAGAAGATGACTGGTAAAGTTATTGTTGGCATAACTTGTAAAGTTGATGGAGATTGTCGGCTAGATGATGATGATATAGTTGTTAGTTGTTTGATGAATTTATTTGTGTTTTCATTGATGGAAACCATATTTGTTGATTCATCTAAGTCATCTAGGCCTACCGGTATATCCTAATTGGTAGAGGAATCTATTAGACAACAAAACTGCTAAGTTGTTGTAAACTAGTAAACAAGAACAAGGCGATGATCAAGAGACTGGTACAAGCGATTGGAGAGGAGTTAGATATTGCGGTTTGGAACATATGTTTATGGCATTGGCATGAGTTTGTGATTGCAACCACATCAACAAATTTAGCGTATTGAATAAGTTATGATTGACTGATTGTGAACTTTGTGAAGAAGAATGTATACTGGTACCAAATCTTTAACCGGTAATGATTTATGGTTTGGCAGTAGATCTTAGCATGTTCATAACTTAGTGATGACATGTCATAATCCATGTGTAATGATAAGATGGTGTTTGAGCACATACAAGGATAAGATTTCTTGGAAAACAACAAAGTGCTTAGTAGAATGTGACAAGGGTTTGATTGCTTATCAAATCAATGTGCGGTGATGTGCGGTGATTATTCAATAGTGTAAATTATCTAGAAATTTATTGTAATGTAAATTCATTATATTTTGAATGTAGTTAGGGTTATGTAGCTGACCTAACTGAAAAGTGTATTTAGGGCTAGTTGGAAAAAAGATTTTGTGTCAGTGATTTGAGAAGAAGGTGTTGCCAAACCAGATTGAAGTGTCTGCATGAGTGTAGCAGAGTTGTGCTGAAAAGGATATGTACTAGCAAGCAAGGAAGTGTTGTGATCAAATAATTTGCCTTGTTGTTACCTAACAGTTACAACAATTTGAAATCCCTTAACCAGGTAGATCCTAATAGGTCTTATTTGTAAATCCCTTGACCGGATGGTTCATTAACTTGAGTTTAAAATACTCTAACAAGGTTACTCCTAATAGGGTAGAGCTCCTAACAAGGTTGAGGAAAATCCATTAACCGAGTGACTCCTAATAGGGTTTTCTCTTAATCGGGCATATTGTAAAACTCTTAACTGGGCTAGGCCTTTAACAGGGCACATTCCGAAAGAGTGCAAATATTTTTTGGGTACTAATTCCCACCGTGGTTTTACCCATTTGGGTTTCCACATGAAAAATATTTGTATTCATATGGTGGTTGCTTTTTTGGTGTGTGCATTTGATATCTTTACATTGTCTGCATAATGATGAACACTTGAGTGAATGGTTTGTTAAATCGGTTTTGCAGAATGTTTGAGTAGTTACTGGTGTAGGTTTTTGAAGTATTATAGAATTGTTTTATTACTAATTCACCCCCCTATCAGTAGTTACCAAAACCTCATAATAACAATTGATATCAAAGCCTAATTCACTTTAAGGCTTAACTGCTTGGGAAGGATCTCTAAGGCTAACATGGGGGAAGGTTAAATGAGTTACAAAGAGCTTTCACATAGGCTTACAAAATCTAAAGAAGCCCTTGGTGAACTAGAGGTTAAGTACAAAGCTTCATTGGCTAAGAGAAAAGAGTTGGCTGAGCAGTTGTTGGAACTCAGTGAAAACAATTCATCTTATGAAGAAAATATTGATGCCTTAGTTAATGAGGTGGAAAAGTTGAATGATGATAAGAAAAATCTAAGGAGAGAGCTACAAGCCCTAACCATCAGGATGAGCCAAGAGTTGGAAGCTATAAGGACAACTAAAGACAAAATAAGAGATAAGGAGGATGAGATCTTAAAGCTGAATGGGGAGATTGATATGTTTCATGTACATCTTCAAGAGAAAAAAGAGGAAAAAGAGGAAAAAAAAGGAAATACAAGCTGATCTAAACATGGCTATGTCTCTTAGTGAAAGTCTCACAAAGA
The DNA here is from genome assembly GCF_030272615.1 of Cryptomeria japonica. NCBI lineage: Eukaryota > Viridiplantae > Streptophyta > Pinopsida > Cupressales > Cupressaceae > Cryptomeria > Cryptomeria japonica. Next base: position 700,831,284 of record NC_081412.1, on the reverse strand, counting down.
AGTTCATGAGGAACTTACTAAGGAGTTGGATGATGCAAATGAGTTACTAGCTAAATTCAACAAGAGCATTTCTATGCTTGATGAGAAGATTCAGAAACAAAGGCAAACCAAAGATACACATGGCTTGGGATACACAACCTTTGAACAAGGAGAGCCATTTGATACTATGGACACCATGCATAAAGATAAATTTGCACCAAAGGCCAAGAAGAACACTGGTAAGAGAAGCTTTAAACCAGTATGTTTTAACTATCATAAGGTAGGTCATACTGCAAATATTCGTAGAAGTAGATCCAGTACTTTTGATGGATATAGACCTAATGCATATGAAGGATATAAGCCTAGTACTTTTGATGGATATTGCTTCAATTGCAACAAGTATGGGCATAGAGATATTGAGTGTAGGTCAAGAGTGAACAATCAAAGGTCTTACATGGGTTAGAGGTCTAATGGTAAATGACAGAGATCTAACAATGACTGGAGGGATCCTACTTGGCAGAGACCTTATGTGAACCGGTCTAGTCCATATGAAATGGAGAATAGATGGAATATGAAATGTTCAATTTATCACAACTATGGTCATGTAGCAATGAATTGTCAGAGAAGAACTAATAGAGGCAATGTTGGACCCTATAGAGCATTTGGAATGACATATTTCTACTATCACAAATTGAGACACATTACAAGGTTTTGTAGAGCTAGAATAAACCAACAAGTTAATCAGTTTGTTGACTAGAAAGGAAAGAAGAAGGTAGATGTGAAAGAAACTAGAAGTGAGATGAACAAGATATGGAAGAAGAAAAGTGAGGAGAAACCACCAAAGGAATCCAATTCTTCACCTGGTGTGGAGAATCCCTCACCAAAAAACTAAGCTATGTATGAAGCTTAGGAGGAACATATTGTCATATCCATTTCTGGACCCCCTAAATGGTGTGTAGTAAGTCAAATCTGCGTATTTTGATGCAATATGATGTATGATGTTATGAAGTGATTTTGAATTGGTTACATTTTAAACTGGTAAATTGAATATGATATGTGAACTGGTAGCAAGTTCTAGATTTGAATGGTGATTAGGGTATGTTCAACTGATTTAGTAAAAGGCAAATAAAAAGGTGTTTTACAGTCTCATTTCTCACTTAGCATTTTTGAGAGCACATTTGGTAGGGGACAAAAATATAGAAGAGAATTCGATTGCTACTTTGGTGAAGCTGATAGCGGATTGTGAAGATTGTGGAAAAGCATTCAGACTAGAAACCCTAGTTGCAAAGAAGTTTGACGATACCGACAAGTCTGATGTATTAGATGAATAGAAGTTAGTGATCATAGAACCATAAATTCAGAATGATGTTGAGCAAAATAGTGAGGAGGATACTGCTCAAGCGGTGGATGAAGAAGAAGATTAAGAAGAAGAAGAAACTTCTATACCAGAACTGGTTATACCTAGATATTTAAAGTTGAATCATTCTGCAAAACAGATAATTGGAGACAGGAATGCTGGAGTTCAAACAAGAAGAAAGATTAGAGAAAGTGCTTGTCTAATTTTCATAGTTGAACCTAAGATAGTGAGAAAATATCTCAAGGATGATGATTGGATAAAGTCTATGAATGAAGAGCTTGATCAAATAGAGAAGAACAACACTTGGTCACTTGTCTATAGACTAGCTAATAAAAATGTGATTGGTACTAAGTGAGTGTTCAGGAACAAATTAAATGAAGATGGTGAAGTGATTAGGAACAAGGCTAGACTAGTTTGCAAAGGATATGCACAAGAAGAAGGTGAGGATTATGGAGAAACCTTTGCACCGGTTGCTAGACTTGAAGGAGTAAGAATGCTACTTGCATTTGTTGCATTCAAAGGATTCAAGGTTTACCAAATGGATGCTAAGTCTACATTTTTTAATGTAATTATAGAAGAAGAGGTTTACATTGAACAATCAGATGGGTTTGTATTGACTGAAGACAAAGACATGGTATGCAAACTTCATAAATATTTATATGGATTAAAGCAATATCCAAGATTATGGTATGAGAGACTCCATTCACACCTGATAAGGATTGGATTTCAAAGAACCAGTGTGGACACTAATAGTTACTTGAAGACATAAGGAGATAAGTTATTGATTGCAGAAGTGTTTGTAGATAATATCATATTTGGAGGAGATGATGACATGAGTTTATGTTTTGCAAAAGAAATGAAAAAGGAATTTGAAATTTCTTTGATAGGAGAAATCAATTTTTTCATTGGTTTGCAAGTCCAACATATGAAAGGAGAAATCTTTATCAGTCAGTCCAAATATGTGAAGGATGTATTGAAAACCTTTGGAATGGAAGACTATAAACTAGTTGGAACCTGTATGATTACTAGTTGCAGATTATCAAAGGAAGATGATTCAAATCCAGTGAATAAAACTTTAGTATAGATCAATGATTGATAAACTACATTATGTTGTTCATAGAAAACTAGATATTTCTCATGCAGTTGGTATAGTGGCTAGATTTCAGAATAGTCCTAAAGACACTCATATGGTTGAAGTGAAGAGAATTTTCAGGTATCTTAGATGAACTATTGATTATGAATTATGGTATCCATACAAAGGCAACTTCTCTTTGAAGGTATTTATAGATGCTGATTGGGTAGGTAATATTGATGATCGGAAGAGCACAAACATAGGAGCATTCTTCCTAGGAGGAAGACTGGTATCCTAGACCAACAAGAAACAAAGTTGCATTTCTCAGTCTACAATAGAAGCAAAGTATGTGGCTACATCTATGAACTTTACTCAAGCAATATGGATGAGACATGTATTAGAAGGATTTAAGGAGAATATGACAGAATCGATGGTTATATATTGTGATAATACAAGTACAATAAGTATTTCAAAGAACCCGATATTGCATGCTAGAACAAAGAATATTGAACTGATGTATCATTTTCTGAGAGAAAGAGTGCAGGAAAAGAAAATCAGGATGGATCATGTGTCAAGTAAGGAGAAGTTGGTTGATATCTTCATTAAGCCATTGCCTAAGGTGACCTTTAAGTATCTCAAAGTCAAGCTAGGGGTTATACCCCTACAAAAGGTTAACTAAGATGTTGTTGCAACATCAATCTAGTGGACTAATTGAAGATCATTCACTATGGATTGATGAGAAGTGGGCTACTCCTCAGGGGGAGCAGAGATGAAGAAAACAAGAGCAACAAAGATGTAGAAAACAATTGCAGAAGAAGATGAATTTGACACTTTTCACCTTTGGCATTGTAATCAAAGGGGGAGAAGAAAAGTGATAGGGGAAGAAGTAAAGTAAAGAAGGAGAAGAACAATGAAGAACAAGTTCAACAATCATAACAGTTAGTGTTCCAGTTTTGCATGATGAGATTTTAGTTAGCTTTTGGTATTGCTATTTTGGTGTTGGCATCAATGCCATAGGGGAGATTGTTGGCATATGGAGATGTTGATGAGATGAGAAGATGACCAGTAAAGTTATTGTTGGCATAACTTGTAAAGTTGATGGAGATTGTTGGATAGATGATGATGATTATATAGTTGTTAGTTGTTTGATGACTTTATTTGTGTTGTCATTGATGACAACCATGTTTGTTGAGTCATCTAGGCCTACCGTTATAGCCTAACTGGTAGAGGAATGTGTTAGACAACAAAACTACTAAGTTGTTGTAAATCAGTAAACAAGAATAGAGCGATGATCAAGAGACCAATATAGACGATTGGAGAGGTGTTAGATGTTGTGGTTTGGAGCATATGTTTATGACATTGGCATGAGTCTTTGATTGCAACCACATCAACAGATTCAACATATTGAGTGATTTATGATTGACTGTGTAGACATCTAAAAATGGTCAACGCTTGCGGAGTCATACTTTAACATTGGCGCATTGCCTTATTTTAGGTATTTTTGCGTCGCATTAACATTTCTTCTATGTTGCGCACTTGGTCTTTATCATTTGTGAGCATCGAGTCCTTCTTTTGCATTCCTCTTTTTTATCACTTTTGAATTAGGGTTTTGTCCTCTTATCAATCTTGTCGTTTTGAGATCGATTTGTCATTGATCCTCGTCCTTGTCAATCTCGTCAATTTTGCAATTGATTTGTCATCGATACTTGTCCTCTTCAATCATGTCAATTGGCACATATCAATTTGGTCTCTTTATCAATATTGGTCAATTTGTCAACCAATTTCAATTGTTTATCAATCAAATCATTTATCAAGTCAGAATCATGATCAAATTGAATCGACATTAATTATCCTTTGTCAAGACCCAATTGTCGTCCTTGCATTTCTAATTCATCTTCTAAGGTTTTATGATTTATTCATTTAATCTTGTTTGGCATTTTTCCTCTAGGTTAAATAATTTATTTATTTATCCTAAGTCTTCTTGTCACAATTAAATATTTATTTAATTGGCTAATTAATTCCCTCTCTTTGTGTGAATTAATTGATGAATGAAAAATTGTTAATTAATTCACTTAATTCCTAATTTCCTCATTTTTCTAATTTCATCAATTTCTAATTTTCACTTAATTCCTAATTTCCTCATTTTCTAATTTCCTAATTTCAATTTCCACCTAATTAATTTCTCTCTAGTTTCTCCCTATTTTTGTGCTTCGGTGGAAGCATGAATTTCTCATGCGTCATACTTATGGCATAGCAAGATGTCATAAGCTTCTAGTCCTCTAACCTTTGCATTGGCAATATGTCATAATTCATGACATAGAAGGTGTCATAACCTTCTTCTTTCCACTCAATTGTGCCATTTTTGAAATCAATTGCCTCTAATATCAATGTCATGCTAATCTTGTCTTTTCTCCAATTTATCTATAAATTGGATGAATTTCTTCAATCAAGGCCCTGGTCGAATCAATCATGCTTCTAGTACCCTTATGCTGTCACGCTATCTTGTCAATCTTGCTTTCATCTCATGCGTATGCACTTGTAGGTGAGATCCACAAAACAAAGCAATTTGAAGGAGAAAGAAGGACAATGGAGCCACATGAAGGAGACATCTGCATTTGGTTTGCTTAGATTTCATTTTGAAATGTCTTGTTTTCATGTTTTCATTGAATGTTTTTAGGATTGTTGTCACTGCATTTTAGTTTTCGTGATTGAGCTAGTCCAATTTGTTATTGCTTTGATGATTTCCACATTTCCCATCTACAGACTGATTGTGAACTTTGTGAAGAATAATGTATACCGGTAAGAAATCTTTAACCGGTAATAATCTAAGGTTTGGCAGTGGATCTTATCATGCTCATAACTTAGTGATGATGTGTTAGAATCTGTGTGTAATGATAAGATGGTGTTTGAGCGCGTACAATGATCAGATTTCTTGGGAAGCAACAAAGTGCTTAGTAGAATGTGACAAGGGTTTGATTGCTTATCAAATCAATGTGTGGTGATGTGCCTTGATCATTCAATGATTTAAATTATCTAAAAATTTGTTGTAATGATCTGTAATGATCTGTGATGATTTGTAATAATCTTTAATGTAAATTCATTGTATTTTGAATGTAGTTAGGGTTATGTAGCCAACCTAACTAAAAAGTGTATTTAGGGCTAGTTGGAGAAGAGATTTTCTGTCGGTGATTTGAGAAGGTGGTGTTACTGAAGCAGATTGAAGTGTATGAATGTGTGTAGAAGAGTTGTGCTGAAAAGGATATGTACTAGCAAGCAAGGAAGTGTTGTGATTAGATCATTTGCCCTATTATTCCCTAGCAGTTACATCAATTTGAAATACCTTAACTGGGTAGATCCTAACAGGTTTTATTTGTAAATCCCTTGACGAGGTGGCTCATTAACTTGAGTTTAAAATCCTCTAACAAGGTTTATTCTAACAGGGCTGAGGAAAATCCCTTAACCGGGTGATTCCTAATAGGGTTTTCTCTTAACCGTGCATATTGTAAAGCTCTTAACTGGGCTAGGCCTTTAAGTGGGCACATTCCGAAAGAGTGCAAATATTTTGTGGGTGCTAATTCCCACCATGGTTTTTCCCATTTGGGTTTCCACATAAAAAATCTTTGTGTTCATATGGTGGTTGCTTTGTTGGTGTGTGCATTTGATATCTTTACATTGTTTTTATAATGATAAACACTTGAGTGAATGGTTTGGTAAATCAATTTAGCATAATGTTTGAGTAGTTACCAGTATAGTTTTTTGATGTATTGTAGAATTGTTTTCCTATTGATTCACCCCCCCCCCCTCATTATTTACTGGATCTTCATAATAACACCGGACTGTGACAAATATGACAAGAGACATGTTGATTGGTAAACTTGTTGCTTTTGAGCTAAATGAGTTTGAAGAGTCTCTTCCTAAGACTAAATTTTCATTCAAAGCTACTATTTATGGGAAGCAAAGATATGATTCATGAGAAAGTTATACAAGAGTATCTAAATATGAGAAAGAGATGAAAGAGATGCAAGATAAAGAAAGAGAGCTTGAGGAGATTGAAGCACTTATTTTCAAAAGATTGCCTAAAGGTGTTGGTAAGTATGAAGGGAAGTTGCCTCTTAATTTGTTTTCATGTAATAAGATATGACATTTTGCATCAAGGGGTCCAAAAATAGATATAAATTCTAAGAAGCCATTTATGCCATATAAGCCTAAATATCATAAGAAGTGTTATTATGTTGTTGATGAAGGTGTGGCATATGATGAGTCAGATAAGGGTAATTCAAGAGATGAATTTGTGTTCATTACTATCAAGGAAGATGATTTTGTAACTACAAATTGTACAAGCTGCACTAATGAGGAGAAAGATGAATGGGTAATTGACAGTAGTTTCTCTCATCATATGGCAGGTGATAAGAGTAAATTTGTAAACTTGGAAAGGTATGATGGTGCTATAGTAAGATTTGGTGATAACAAAGCTTGTGTAATCCGTGGTAGAGGTTCTATTTCTCTTGATGGTAAGCATAATACTGATGATGTGTTGTATGTTGAAGGTTTAAAGCATAATATTTTGAGTGTTGGTGAGATGGTTGATAATGTTGGCATATGGACACTCCAATGAGACATTGTGTGTGATTGAAGGTTTTGTCATTGATGGCAACCTTGCAATCCTATGGCACCGACAAGACATTATACCGGCAAAGCATTACATAGGCAACCTTGCAATCCTATGGCACCGACAAGACATTATACTGGCAAAACATTATTCAAGTAAGACAGTGCACTGGCATCAGCAAGATCACTCTACACCGGCACCGGCACCGACACAGAAGAAAAAATGTATACCGGCACAGAGGCCGACAGGATTTTTGATATGTAATATTTTGTTTATTATTGTAAGCCGACTTGGCAAATTGTAAAATGACTCTTGTATATAAAAGAGATCATTGTAGACATTTGTAAGAAAAAAAATGGATAGGATGTATAAAGAAAATTATTAGGCAGACCTAATGTGCAAATTATAGGTCAAGGGTATATGTTAAGAACAGAGCAAGAACCGGTACTGAATCTAGCATTGAAGATGCTATTGTAAAGCAGTACAGATCATTGGATTTGCATAATCCTCATTGTAAGTCAGTGTGCTTTAGGCAGTTGGCCTTCCTGCATGTGCAGGCCCCTATTGTAAGTAATATTCTCTTATTGGCCAGTAAGTGAATATTGTGGGTCACAAATCCCACCGAGGTTTTTCCCACACCAAGTTTCCTCGTTAAACATCTTGTGTTATGGTGTTCTTTTCACGTGGATGTTTTTGGTTCTATTAATCACATTAATTCTTGCATACCGGTATACTGTTACTTTATGTTTTGCATGTTCTATTTTAAGAAAATCACATTACCGGTCAGTTACTGATTCACCCCCCCCTCTCAGTATCTGTGGGAACCCTAACAATTGGTATCAGAACCTGGTCCTCTATTTTCAGAAGCCTAACAGCTTGAGGAAGATCTTGACACTGGTAAAGATGGAAAATCTGATGAAGCAACTTGAAGGAGCTCTTACTGACTATGATGCAGAGAAGTTGAAAAATATCAAATTAGAAGATGATTTAAAAGCAACTTAGGACATTATTCAAGCACTTCAAGAAAATCTTACTGTTACAAGAAATAAGAGAAGAGAACTTTGTGAAAAATTGCAAAATGAGAATGATGAAAAGGAATCACTTAATGATATGATAAGCAAATTGAAACAAGAGATCATGACAACAAAAAATGAAATGTAGGATATGACTATGAGATTTTGCAGACAATTTTGTCAACTCACCTAATTCATTATCAGTTTTTGAAGAGAAGATAGAAAATTTTGAGAAAGAATTGCTCAAATTGGAAAGAGAGAAAGAGGCAATAATAAACAAGGCAAAACTTTTGAGATCTAAACTAAGTCCAAGATTGGACTATTTAGCATCTCTGTGGAAGGAAATCTCAGAGGCATTAACATAGGGAAGCAAAACACTGGCAGAGCACTTGCAGTATCTCACCGGTATAGTAAAAAGAACTGAGACAACAATAAAAGACAGTAAGAAGTTTATGGATGGTATAAACTTAATTTTGGGAGATCTTCTTCAGATAATAACTACCCAACTACAAGGTTGAGGTTATGGATTGGTACAACTACAAACTCTACTAACCTTTGTCATTGATGCCAAAGGGGGAGTAGTAGGATGAAAAAATTCAAAACACAGGGATCATATGCTTAGGGGGAGTTCTCACATTTTTGGTAACATTTTTGGTCTACACATTTTTGGATATCTTTTTGAAATTTCTCATGAGTGTTGCCATCAATGCCAAAGGGGGAGATTGTTGGCATATGGACACTCCAATGAGACATTGTGTGTGATTGAAGGTTTTGTCATTGATGGCAACCTTGCAATCCTATGGCACCAGCAAAGCATTACACAGGCAACCTTGCAATCCTATGGCACCGACAAGACATTATACCGGCAAAGCATTATTCAAGCAAGATAGTGCACCAGCATCAGCAAGATCACTCTACACCGACACTGGCACCGGCACAGAAGAAAAAATGTATACCGACACAGAGGCTAATAGGATTTTTGATATGTAATATTTTGTTTATTATTGTAAGCCAACTTGGAAAATTGTAAAATGACTCTTGTATATAAAAGAGATCATTGTAGACATTTGTAAAAAAAAAATGATAGGATGTATAAAGAAAATTATTAGGCAAACCTAATGTGCGAATTGTAGGTCAAGGGTATATGTAAAGAACAGAGCAAGAACTGGTATTGAATCTGGCATTGAAGATGCTATTGTAAAGCAGTACAGATCATTGGATTTGCATAATCCTCATTGTAAGTCAGTGTGACTTCTTATTGAGTAGTGTACTCTAGGCAATTGTCCTTCCTGCATGTGCAAGCCCCTATTGTAAGTAATATTCTCTTATTGGCCAGTAAGTGAATATTGTGGGCCACAAATCCCACCGAGGTTTTTCCCACATCGGGTTTCCTCGTTAAACATCTTGTGTTATGGTGTTCTTTTATGTGGATGTTTTTGGTTCTGTTAATCACATTAATTCTTGCATACCGATATACTGTTACTTTATGTTTTGCATGTTCTGTTTTAAGAAAATCACATTACCGGTCAAATATTGATTCACCACCCCCCCCACCCCCTCTCAGTATCTATGGGAGCCCTAACAAATAAGGGATATAACTTGAAATTTAAGAATGACAAATGTGAGATCTTGAGTAGCTTTGGAACTAAGATTGCATTAGGGACAAAGACTAAAGGTAATATCTTTCACTTAAATGAAAGTTGTCTGATTGCTTAGATTGATGAAAGTTGGTTCTGGCATAAAAGGATGTTCTATGCAAATTTTGATTGCATGGTTAAGATACATTCTACTCAAGAAGTAAGAGATCCATTAAAGTTAATAAAGCCCTCTAATCCGGTATGTAAAGAATATCAATTAGGGAATTAGACAAGAGTTACTTATAAGAGAAAACCGTATAATTCTAATGGATTGTTGGATCTTGTGCATACTAATCCATGGGGTCCTTCTAGAGCAAGAAGCTTGCAAGGTGATAGGTATTTCATGTTGCTAATTGATGACTATTCAAGGATGATGTTGTTGGCAATTTAGAGGAATTTCTTATGTTTTGCATTGATGTTTTGTCATTGATGGTAACACCAACTATTTTGGTTGTTTACTAGTTTCCAGTTGGTTTTGGTAGAGTGGTTGGATTATAATATTGATCTGGTATGCTCTGGCATGCTTTAGTTTGTGGAACTGATTTGGATCTATCATTCATGTTATTCATATGCGTATCACGATCAGTTGGTTCAAGATTTCATGACTCAGATACTATCATTTGTTCTAGTAAGCCTTTTGGTTGTCAGTAAGGGTTTTACCAATAGAGATTTGTTGAAGATCTTTTGATGCATGTGATAAGTGGTGTTGGTGCGGCTTCTAGATGTCTTTCGGGATGTTGTTGGTTATCTTGTTCATGTTCCTATTGATCAGTGGTGTTGGATTTGGGTACGGATCTAATGCTTTCTTATTCTACTAGGTTATGGACCGGCTTATGTAACATGTTGATGGGTGATCCCAATGCATTACCAGATGGATTCATTGATTGGATTATGTTGTTTCAATCTTAGGATGACTTGGTTGATCATTGGATTGTGAGTTTACTTTATGAATTTATTGTATTATCTTTTAGGTGGCCGACCTAATTGTTTAGGTCTCAAGTTGGTATATATATGATGTAAGATCCCTTTGTAGATCATGGGATTATGGTTATGGGATGGTTATGTGATTAGCTGTGCAATAATGTTGTCATCATATGCAAGAGTTTTGGTCGATCATAGGTGATCGAATTAGGTTGGTAAGAGAGGTTTAAGACCTCAGGTACTAAGCTTAACCAAAATTGTACTCAGGCATAGGAAATGTGTTATCTTTGCAGTTCACTCTTCTTTCCAGATTATAGTCTGGATTTATTTTGTAGTTAGTGAGGCTCCTTTTTTTATGAGCACTGCACTCTAGGATTTGGTCTTCCTACATGTGCAGGCCCCTCATTTTGTAATCACATACTTACTACAGAAGTATTATCCAACTATGGGTAGGCTTCTCACCATGGTTTTTCCCTTTACCGGGCTTTCCACATACAAATCTTGGTGTCATGTATTCTGGATGGATGGTAATTATTTTGTGATTTATGTTTATGCTTAATTTCTAAATCAATTATTATGGTATGTGGTTTATGCATTCCAGTATTGGGTTTATGTGTTTTGATAATAAGGATTTGAATGTTTAAAGTTTTGTAATCTATTGACAACTAATTCACCCCCCTCTCAGTTGTCCTCTGGTTATCTGAGTTGTCTAACAATTGGTATCAAAGCTTAACTGCTTGAGGAATATCCTATGGCAACTTATAGTTCAAATTCATCAAATACATCTGCAACTATTTTCTGGAGAGAAATTCCTAGGCTTGATGGAACAAATTACAGGATATGGAAAATTCAGATGAAGACTCATCTGAGATGCCTTGGAAAGGAAATTTGGGAGACCAATGAGAAAGGTGTTACCCCTTTTAATCTGGCATCTAGCAATCCTCCTCCGATAGGCCTGGATAAGGAGCTAGAGAAGCCCTTTTGTGTGCACTTTCTAATCAACAAATAATGGGAATACTTAATAAATCAACTACAAAGGGTATATGGGACAAATTGGAGACTCTGAATGAAGATGACCCTACTATTAAAATTGCTAAACTTGATGGTTACCAGGTCAGGTATGAGAACCTGAAGATGGAAGAAGATGAAAGGATTACTTATTTTATAGAGAGAGTTAATGAGATTGTTATGGGAATTCAATGTTGTGGTGGATCTCTGAGTGAAGATGAAATAGTTTCTAAAGTACTAAGAGATTTACCACTGGCTTATAAGATGAAGGCTACTGCAATTAATGAGCTGAGAACTATGTCAAATACCTCAGTTAATAGGGATACCTTGGTTGGGAAGTTATCTTCTTTTGAACTTGAGGAATTTGGACCTTCTGGAAGTTGTAAAATCTGAACCTGCTTTTTATGCATCTACATCATCTACCAACAAGAGTGATTGGAAAGCTTTATATGCGAAGGAACTAGAGGATATGAAGAAAGAATATGAAGAGTTTGAGTAACTTGAAGCCTTATTTTCTAGAAGAGTACATAAAGGACCGACAAGAAGTAATTATGAAGGAAAATCACCTTTAAATGCTTTGCATGTAATAAGATAGGTCATTTTACATCTAGATGTCCTAAAAGGAATTCAATATTTGAAGAAAGAGATAGAAGATCTTTTAGGCCTAACCATGATTATCAGAACAAGCATAAGTACAGAAGGAAAAAAGATAAATCAGACTACCTTATTGATGAGGAAGGTGTAGCTGATTTTGATGATGAACCAACACAAGATTCAGCTAGTGGATCCAACAATGGAAAGGAATGGGTATTTTTGGCTATCAAGGAAGATGATCTGGTAGATGAAGAGAAGGGCCTTGTTGTTAAAATTGAAGACAAGGATGAATGGGTAATTGACAGTGGATGTTCACATCATATGACTGGAGATAAAATGAAGTTATTATCTTTCCAAGAATTTGATGGTGGTCTGGTCAGATTTGGAGATGACAAAGCATGCATGATTAAGGGAAGAGGAAGAATATCATTGGATGGTAAGCATAATATTGATAATTTTTATTATGTTGAAGGTTTAAGGCATAATATTTTGAGTGTAGGACAATTGGTGGATAAGGGACTTCAGTTACAGTTCAAGGATGGAAAATGCAAGATTATCAACAACTCTGAATTGGAGATTGCAACTGGTACACAGACTAAAGGTAACATCTTTCATTTCAACTTCAGTGACAAGACATGTTTGATTGCACAAATTGATGAGAGTTCGCTATGGCATAAGAGGTCATGTCATGTGAATTTTGATTGCATTGTGGAGAGCACAAATTTCAAGGTGGATGAGCAGAACATAAGTCAAATCATAACTTATGAGAGAATCGACAGTGGAAATTATCATAACTAAAACGGTAGCACCTACACCAGAACAAACTATTGAACCAGTTACTTTGACAGTATCAAAAAATTCAACAGTAACTGAAGACCATAACAAAGGAACAGAAAATCAGAAGACTCCTAGGTATGTAAGGTTGAATCATTCAAAAGATCAGATCATTGGAGACAAAAACAAAGGAGTGATGACAAGAAGAAGGTTGGCAGCTGATGAGGTATGTTTAATTTCACAAATTGAATTAGCATTAGTAATTGAAGCTTGTAAAGATGAATGTTGGTTGAAAACTATGGAAGAATAATTGGATTAGATAGAAAAGAATAACACATGGACTTTAGTTCCCCAGCCTAAAAATAAGAATGTTATTGGAACTAAATGGGATTTTAGGAATAAATTGAATGAAGATGGACAAGTTGTGAGGAATAAAGCTAGTTTGGTTTGTAAAGGATATTCTCTAAAGGAAGGAATTGATTATGATGAAACCTTTGCACTAGTAGATAGGATTGAAGCTATGAGATTATTTATTGCTTATGCCGCACATAAGAACTCCAAGGTTTATCAGATGGATGTTAAGTGTGCATTTATGAATGGAGATCTTGAAGAGGAAGTTTATATTGAGAAACCTGATGGATTTTCACTTTCAGATGACAAAAACATGGTTTGCAGGTTAAAGAAAGCTTTATATGGATTGAAACAAGCTCCTAGAGCTTGGTATGCAAGATTAGATAAATATCTTTTGAAGCTTTATTTCACTAAAGGTAAAGCTGACAGTAATTTATATTATAAAATCACTGATGATGACATATTGATTATTCAAGTCTTTGTTGATGATATCATTTTTGGAGGTGAAGATAAGTTGTGTATGGAATTCTTCGATAATATGAAGAATGAATTTTAGATGTCTATGATTGGGGAGATGAAATTATTCTTAGGTTTGTAGATTACTCAAACTGATAAAGGTATTTTCATCTATCAAACTAAGTATGCTAGAGAGTTGTTGAAGAAATTTGGGTTGGAAAATTCTAAATCGCTTGGTACTCTGATGGTTGCAAGTGAGAAATTGACAAAGAAAGATGCATCTACACCAGCAAAATCTACAAGGTACAAGTCTATAATTGGAGGTTTGTTATATCTGACTTAGAATAGACTGGATATAATGAATGCAATTTATATTCTATCAAGATATGAGAGTGATCCTAGAGAAAATCATGAGAGTGCGGTGAAAAGGATTTTCAAGTATTTGCAGGGAACAATTGAATATGGTTTGTGGTATACTAAAAATGATGACTTTACATTATGTGCATATACAGATGCAGATTGGGATGGAGATGTTGATGACTGAAAGAGAACATACGGTGGAGATTTTTTTCTTGGAAAGAAACTTGTTTCATGGATCAGCAAAAAGCAGTCATGTACCTCTTTATCTATTGCTAAAGCTTAGTATGTTGTTGCTGCTACTAATTGTACACAAGTTCTATGGATGAAGTAAATGTTGAAGGATATAAAGGTGGATTGTAATGAACCGATAGTTATTCACTGTGATAACTCTGTTGCTATTGATATATCAAAGACTCTAGTATTTCAATCTAAGACAAAGCACATATCTATCAAGTATAACTTTTTGAAGGAGAAGGTGGAAGCAAATGACGTCAGACTGGTTTATGTGAAAACTAAAAAGTAGATTGCAAACATCTTCACTAAACCTTTTCCTAAAGAATAATTTCATTACTTTGGAGATAGATTGGGGATTTCTTCCCCTTCGGTAGAGACCTGAGTCATGCTGATTGGCATTAGTTTGGCATGCATTATCAGAGCTATTACTAATTCTGGATTGATGTGGTGGTGCTACTACTCAAAGAGAGTAATCAACTATAAGAATCAGAGGATTTATGATTTTTCTTTGATATTTTTGTCAAATATTTGGCATTGATGTCAATGGGGGAGAGTTATTCTTGTGAAAAATATAAGGGAGAGATAAATTCATTTGGGGAGTTTGGTTCAGAGCTTCATTTCTATATCATTTTGTGGGAGATTGTTGGTTGTCTTCGATAGGGGGAGACTTGTTTGGCATTTATTGATACTTGAATGTTTTTCACATCTAGTGTTGTCATTAATGCCAAAGGGGGAGATTGTTGGCAATTTGGAGGAATTGATTATGTGTTGCATTTATGTTTTGTCATTGATGGAAACACCGACTATTTTGGTTGTTTACTAGTTTTCAGTTGGTTTCGGTAGAGTGGTGGATTATGATATTGATCTGGTATGCTTTGGTTTGTGGAATTGATTTGGATCTGTCATTCATGCTACTCAAATGCATATCACGATTAGTTGGTTCAGGATTTGATGACTCAGATTCTATCATTTATTCTAGTAAGTCTTTTGGTCACTGGTAAGGGTTTTATCGGCAGAGTTTTGTTGAAGATCTTTTCATGCACATCATAAGTGGTGTTGGTGCAGCTTCTAGATAGCTTTCAGGATGTTGTTGGTTATCTTGTTTGTGTTCCTGTTGATCGGTGGTGTTAGATTTGGGTCCGGACCTCATGCTCTCTTATTCTGCTAGGTTATGGACCGACTTATGTAACGTGTTGATGGGTGATCCCGATGCATTACCAGATGGATTCATTGATTGGATTATGTTGTTTCAGTCTTAGGATGAATTGGTTGATCATTGGATTGCGGGTTTATGTTATGAATTTATTATATTATCTTTTAGGTGGCCAACCTAATTGTTTAGGTCTTGGGTTGGTATATATATGATGTAAGATCTCTTTGTAGATCATGGGATTATGGTTATGGGATGATTATGTAATTATTGTTAGGATAACCGATGAACAATTGAGAGGAGGGGGGGGGGTGAATCAGTTGTTAAAAGATTATAACTTTTAATCCACAATATTTTTTTAAACAAATCAAATATCGGTAAAGCACATACAGATGCTGGTATGGAAAGATACTAGTAAACAATACAACTTAACAATTAACCAGATAATCAATGCAAAGCAACCATACCACATAACACCATGATTTGTATGTGGAAAACCTGAAAAGGGAAAAACTACGGTGGGAAGCCTACCCACAGTCAGATGATACTTCTGTAGAAAGTATGTGTTACAATGAGGGGCTTGCACTTGTAGGAAGGCACACTGCGTAGAGCATGTTGCTCATCACAAAAGAGTCTCACTGACTATAGAGAGGCTACAACCATCTCAAGATAAATGGACAACAATCCAATAGAGTGAACTACTAGAAATAGCATCTACCATGCCTGATTACAGTCCCAGTTAAGCTCAGTGTCAGAGGACTAAATCCTCTTCTGAATCCAATTCGATCACCAATGATCAACCAATTCCTCTCCCTTAATGATATTACAATATTTGAACATTACATTCCTTGATCATGACCTTTCCAATAACCATGATACTTTACAAAAAGTTTCTACCTCTTATTTATACAAATCCTAAGGCCTAAACCGATTAGGTTGGCCACCTAAAGATATTACAATAAGATCATTACATTAATTCCATATTACAATGATATGCCATGTAGGCTTAAGACCAAAGTAATAATAACAAATCCATAAATCATCTCGAGTCATCCTGGTAACATGTAGAGTACTCGTTAGTATGATACCGGTCCATAACCTAGATAGGTACCTAACCTATTTTGGGTCCACCACACCAAAGCAATATCTTCAAGTAGTTTGAAGCATGATCAAAGAAAATCTTTAGCATCCTGAAATCCATGAAGAAGTATTACCAACACCAACTATGCATCCTGTCATGAAAGCTCTTTCGGTAAAGCCTTAAACCAATGTTGGTAAGGGTTTGTCAGAGTGTATGCTAGCATCTGATTAACAAGCCAATACCAACTGACCAAAACATGCTCATGGAGCATATAAAACATAAAACCAAATATACTTCACTGATCCAAGAATGTCGGAAGTGTCCAACAGATAGTCTCTTCTACTAGTAACATTAGATCTTCTACCGATAACCAAAACTTGTCTGTCAGTAACCAACCATAACAACTAGTGTTGACATCAATGACAAAATATCAATGCAACACATAATCAATTCATCCATAATGCCAACAATTACCTGTGCAAATAATGATGTAATCATATGTAGGAGTTTTGGTCGATCATAGGTGATCGAATTGGGTTGGTAAGAGAGGTTTAAAACCTCCAAAACTGAGCTTAACTGGAACTGTACTTAGGCATAGGAGATTCTATCTTTTTAGTTCACTCTTCTTTCTGGATTGTAGTTTGGATTTATTTTGTAGTCGGTGAGAAAGGTTGTTGGCCTTTCTGAATGTGTAGACCCCTCATTTTGTAATCACATACTTACTGTATATGGTGAAAATGGATAACAATAATAACAATATTGAAAGGCTAAATGAATCCAACCACAAAACCCTAGCCTAACAATCAACAAAGATCCACCATAACATATGAAGATTACCTAAGACAATGCAAATCACATGAAATCACAAAGATTACACCATCACATGTCCAATAGGGTTTTGATCTCCATTCTTCCTATCTCCATTGATCTTGCTTGATATATTTGCTCTCAGATTTTAATATGCACAAGAGCTCAACAAAGAACGGAATGTGGTTGCAAGTAGGATCGTAGTGTAGCCAAGTCTTCAAGATTAGGTCATTAGCATGAGTGATTAGAATGATTCATTAGGGTTTGATAATGAAGGAAGCATCTCCTTATATAGAAGACACTATATGAAATGGAGGGATAAGATTGAGAGGTGTAAAAGGAGGTCGGCTATGATTAGAGGGTAGGTAAAGGAAATAATAAAATAATGAAAGGGGTAGGTAGTGTATGAATTAAGAGATGAATGACATGTGTCATGTGTAGAAAAGGATAATGAATTAATTAAATAAATAAAGATTTATTTAATTAATAGAAGAAGTAGGATAATTAAATAAATAAAATATTTATTTAATTTAGGAAAAGGATAATTTAAATAAATAAATGTATTTATTTAAATGAGAAATAAGGCTAGAAGAGGATAAATGAATTAATTAAATAAATAAAGATTTATTTAATTAATAGAAGAATTAGGCTTAGATAATTAAATAAATAAAATATTTATTTAATTAGACATGACAATTTTAGGTGTCTACACTTACTATAGAAGTATTATCTGACTGCGGGTAGGCTTCCCACCGTGGTTTTTCCCTTTACCAGGTTTTCCATGTACAAATCTTGGTGCCATGTGTTCTTAATGGTGGTAACTATTTTGTGATTTATGTTTATGCTTAATTTCTATATCACTTATTCTATTATTTGGTTTATGTATTCCAATATTGGGTTTATGTGTTCTGGTAATAAGGATTTGAATGTTTAAAGTTTTGGAATTTGTTGACAACTGATTCACTCCCCCCTCTTAATTGTCCTCTGGTTATCTGAGTTCTCTATGGATACCTTCTTAAGGGATAAGTCTGAAGCGTTGGAGAAGTTCAAGATTTTCAAAGCTAGAGTTGAAACTGAGATTGGATTGAAGCTGAAGTCTCTGAGATCTGATAGAGATGGAGAATTCACTTCTAGTGAGTTTAATGCATGTTGTGAAGAGAATGGAGTTAAGAGACATTTGTATTCTCCTATAACACCACAACATAATGTTATTGTAGAGAGGAAGAATAGAACAATTCAAGAAGCTTCCAGAACCATGATGATTGAAGGAAATGTTCCACATATATTTTGGAGAGAAGTTGTGAGTACTACAATATACAATCTTAACCGGGTAAATGTCAAAGGTGATACTAGTAAGACTCCTTATGAGTTATGGTTTGGTCGTGTTCCTACTATTAGATATTTTAGATTTTTTAGTAGTAAATGCTATATCAAAAGAGATGAAGATCTTAGAAATTTTTATGCTAGACATGATGAAGGAATCTTTCTTGGTTATTCTACTAAAAGTAAGGCCTATCGGTGTTATAATAAAAGATTGAGAAAGATTGTTGAAAGTGCTAATGTGAAGGTTGATGAAGGTAATATAAGATAGATTAGATCTTGGATGTATGATTTTGATGACTAGGATGCTAGTTTAGATAAAGAAAAGCTAGTGCAGACCCAAAATCAAGTTCACATTGCTCTGGAAAAGTCTGAGAATGAAGGTGCAAGTGCTAATGTAGAAGAAAGAATTCAAGAATTTGAAATTTAAGAAAATCCTAAAACCACTAGGAATGTAAGGTTAAATCATTCAGAAAATCAGATTATTGGTGATAAGAATAAAGGTGTGATGAGTAGGAGAAGACTTGCTGAAGAAATTTGATTGATTTATAAGAGTGAACCTAAGAATGTTGATGAAGAATGCAAAGATGAAAACTAGATTAAAGCCATGGAAGAAGAATTGAATCAGATTGAGAAAAATAATACATGGATTTTTGTTCCTAGACCTAAGAATAAAAATGTAATTGGAAAAAATGGGTATTCCAGAGTAAGTTGAATGAATAGGGTGAAGTTGTCTGAAATAAAGCTAGAATTGTTTGTAAAGGTTATTCATAGATGAAAGGAATTGACTACGAATAGACCTTTGCTCTGGTAGCTAGAATTGAAGTTGTTAGATTATTTCTTGCCTATGTTACTCACAAAGGTTTCAAGGTTTATCAGATGGATGTCAAATCAACCTTTCTTAATGGTGAATTGGAAGAAGAAGTCTACATTGATAAAATGGATGGATTTCAGTTGACAGATGAAAAGGACATGTTTTTACAGTTGAAGAAAACATTGTATGGATTGAAACAAGCCCCTAGAACCTGGTATGCCAGATTGGATAAGTATTTGAAGAATCTTGGATTAAATAAAGGTACTGTTGGCAATATTGTTTATTTCAAGATTGATCAGGATAATATCTTGATTGTTGAGGTTTTTGTCAAGATGACATTATCTTTGGAGGAAATGATTGTCTATGTAAGAAATTTGTTGAATAGATACAGAATGAATTGGAGATGTCTATAATTTGTGAAATGAAATTATTTCTGGGATTGCAAATTACTTAGTTGGATAAAGGTATTTTCGTATCTTAGTCCAAGTATGTGAAAAAATTGTTGAAGAAATTTGGTTTCAAGCACTCTAAACTTGTTGGTACACTTATGGTGACCAGATGTAAGTTGACAAAAGATGATGAATCTCTGAAAGCTAATCAAACTAGATATAGATCCATGATTGGTGGTTTGTTGTATTTGACTCAAATTAGACCTGATATAATGAATTTTATGTGTCATGTTGCTAGATTTCAAGCTGATCCTAAGGAATCTCATGCTACTACTATAAAAAAGATATTCAAAGATTTGAAAGGGACAATTGATTTTGGTTTGTGGTATTCTAAGAATGATGACTTTACTTTGAGTACTTTTATAGATGCTAATTGGGCAGGTGGTGCATTCTTTTTGGGTAAGAAGTTGGTCTCTTGGGCAAGTAAGAAGCAAAATGCTATTTCTCTATCTACTGCAGAAGTTGAATAAATTGTTGCTACTAGAAATTGTACTCAGGCAATTTGGATGAAGCAAATGTTGAAGGATATAGGAGTTATTTATGATGAGCCTATTTCTATATACTATGAAAATTCAAGTGTTATCAATATCTCAAATAATTCAGTGTTGCATTCCAAGACAAAGCATATATTAATAAAGTTTCATTTCTTGAGAGAGAAATCAGATTGGAGTATGTATCTATAAAGGAACAGATAGCAGATATATTTATGAAGCCTTTGCCTAAAGATACTTTTGATTATCTTAAAGGGAAGTTAGGGGTAATTTCCCCTCCTAATGAGAACTAAGGTGCATGGATTTGCATAAGTCCAGTGAACTTCACAGAGGTATTTTATGCTCTGGATTGATGAGTGAGGTTGCTACTCAGGGGGAGTAGTTAGTGTTGGTGGTTCAGATGTTTAGATTTGTGGGGAGAGAATCCTAATTCCTGAGCCTTTGTCATTGATGTCAAATGGGGAGAGAAACATGTGAAAAACTATGTAAGAGATTAGAGAATTTTGAGATTTGAATTATTTGTCAAAGGGGGAGATGATCCTTGTAATTTTGAGGGAGATTGCTGAGAGTTGATATCTTTCTTTGTATTGATTGTTTGTCACATTCATTTGTCACCATCAATGCCAAAGGAGGAGATTGTTGGATATTGGCTGATATATTGTCATTGATGTCAACATATGTGGAGATTGTGTATGAGGAGATTGTTGGAATTTTTTTTGTGTGTTCTAGTATTGCAGTTTGATGAAATGAGTTGGTTTAGCCTGTGTGTTACAGATGAGTTGATAAAGATTAATGGTTTTCTGGTATATAATCCATAGATAGTTCATTGTCATTTGTAGAGGTTCACATGATGTTGTGATAGAATTTTGAGATATGGTATTGAGGATGTTATTCAATTGTTCATGTTATTCAGTATTTTGGTTTGTGCTCAATATTGTTCCAAAATTTCTATATCTTTAGTTGTGGATGTGTGGGATGTGTTCTAGACATTGATGTGTGTCCTCAGTTTGGCTGGTTGATGGTTTGGAAATCCACAAGAAAATCCTTCAGGTTGACAGTTAGTTATGTTGATTTACTTGAGCTCGGGTAGAGAGATGATGACGATTCTGGTAATCTGAGTCATTGCGTCTGTTTTGGTGCAACTCATATTTCTTGTGAATGTCTCTAGATCATGTTCTATACATATTGGTGGTCTGCATTGATTATTGTGTGTGATTATTGAAGATTTTTTTTGTCCAGTGATGTTCTTCATGTTATGTGATATTTTTTGTGATTATAGTGTGTTGTGGATGATCAAGGAGTAATTGTTAGAAGTGTTGCATGTTTGAAGTATTGATTTGGGTCCAGACTATGTCTTAGCCGACATTATTTTGGTCTGCATGTATTGTTGTAGAGTGTGAGGAAATTATTTTGTTATTTGTATTGAGGGTTGTGCTGACCTTGAAATTGAGGTTGAGGGTTTGTATAAATAAATATAATAATCATGTAAGATGTATTTCTGCAAGAGTTTGCATTGTATCTATGAGTGTGTGATTGAGTTGGATGTGCAAACAAGTGATTTGATCTTTCAGAAGTGTGAAGAAGAAAAGTGTTGCAAAGCAGACTGCACGCTTAACCAGAAATGTACTCAAGCATATGGAGATTCTATTTTCACAGTTCATGTGATCTGGATTGTAGTCCAAATGTTTTTGTAAGTCAGTGAGACTTCTTATAAGGCAGTGAGCCTTCCCTAAAGGTTGTAGCCTTTCTGGGTTTCTTATATTGAGTAGTGAGCTCTAGGTAGTGTGCTTGAATGTGTGTGCATTCCCCATTGTAATATTCACATTTAATCCTAATAGGGTATTATTTCATTGTGGGTAGGTTCCCACTGTGTTTTTTCCCTTAACTGGGTTTTCCACTTCAAAAATCTTGGTGTTATGTGTTTTATTTATGTGGTGTTGTTTAATGGTTTAACTGTTAATTATCAGATATATTTTGAGGTTTAAGTTGCAGTAAGTTTTTGTGCAAATTGATTCACCGCCCCCCTCTCAGTTTATTGCATTGTTGCCAAGACACACAAGAGGAAAGAAAGAGGGTTATGGATAGGGGTTTGCCTTAGGTCAAACCCAAGGTTTGGTATTAATCCTAATTGAAATAAAAATAAAAATTGAATTGAATTGGAAAGCTTGCCTTTTGAAGGCAAGGATAGATCTGAAATTGAAATGCTTGAATGTAGATTATTATACCTTGAATAGGTGATGCAATGCTCTTAGGATAAGTCCTCCATGTGTTGATGTAATAAATAATAAATCACATAAAATCCGTGATGAAATCATAGATAAAATATAACATGAAGATTTATTGATTTAATTTTTTGCTCCTTGAATCAGGTTTGCTTTTGAGGAAGAAGAATTGCTCTTAAATTGGATGATAATGTTAGCATTAGATAAGATGATGAAAATGAATTGAGAGGGATGCCTTATATAAGGATTTCATAATTAAAATTACCTTTAGGATGACTTAGACTTGGTGTATTTTCACATGGAACTAGATTTCTATAGGGTAGGACCGTCTTATTATCATCCTGAAATTCAAGGAAAAAAATGTAAGACCATGGTGGTAGGTCAGCCTAGTCCTGTCAACTTTTTTCTAACTTTCGAGGAATTTAAGATAATAAGTTTTTAATGTCAATTATAGCTCAGTGGCTCACACCATAATGTATAGATATGTGGAATGTGTCTTGGAATTTGAAATTGGGGTAGGATTAAGATAAAATAGGATAACATGATAAAGGGCACATTTAGAATTAGGGGCCCAAATAAGAGTGTGATGATGTAATAAAGTGGAATAAGACCCATAATAATGAATTATTTATGTTAATTAATTACAATAAAAGGTCCTATAATACATAAAGAAAAGGAAAATACTAAAATAGGTGCTAGGAGAGTGTGAAATTGGACACAATAATAAAGGTGTACAATTGATGATGCTAGAGGAACAAACTAAATAATGAGATTTAAATGATTTAGATGAAAAAAGAAAATACTTAATAAGAACAAGCAAACCTCTATGCACTTGAATGCCCTTGAATTACCTATACACACACAAAAGAAGAAAGATGTTTGGGGTTGTTTGGGGACTTGCCTAAGTCAAGTCCCTATTTTGTTATTTCCACCTCCACAACAACCCAATAGATAGATAGATAGATCAAAAGATTAAATAAAAGAAAAATTATTTGATAGATAAGTAATACGATATATCCCAAGATGATCAAAGATATGAAATAAAGAGAGAGATATACTAGATAAGCTTGAGAAAGCCAATAAAGAAAGCTAAAGGGATCTATGCATAAGCAACAAAGAGAAAGGGAACCAAGTGAGTATCATAGACAATATCCAAGTAAGATTGTGTGAAGTTGATATATAGATTTAAAAGTGAGAAGAGGAGGGAGAGAAATGAAAAAATGAGTGTTACAAGTGGTGAACCATTTACACTAACTTGGGTAGGTGACAAGTGGTGAAATGCTTAGAAACAACCTTTGAATGATAAAATATCATAATACACTAACACTATGCATGGACATCCATACTACATGACAGTGTCTAGACAAATCATTTAAAAAAATAATGAGTGATAAGAAAATTGCAAGGTTAATGCAAAATAGATGCAAAAAGATAACTATTGAAAAGGGATCCTGAATATCCCAGGATGGGAAAAGAATGATGCAATGGTTAAAAGAGAATACTAAAATGCTAAGGTAATGGACACTAAAGTCAATACAAAAATAAGGTGAAGTTGCAAGGGTATGCAATTTTTTACATTACACTAAGCACAAGTTACAATAGACTATACTCATAGTGCAAATCAATTTAAGTACTTTAATCCTCTTTATTAAATTTTATAGAATGTTTGTGTACTATTTATATCATTAGTTAATTAAAATTAATTTTATTGTTAATTTAATTTTCTTTCATTTACCTTACAATACCTAAATAAGATTGATTTCATTCTTGTTTTGGTGAATCTAATTGATTTTACACCTCTTAGAGTTTGACATTAGGGTTTCTTCTCCCCATCCATGGTCTATTGATGATTTTGGTTTTAGTAACCCTTTTTAAGTAATAGAAATCCTTTGTCCTCTCTACATTATATTATATGTGAATAATTAGTTTATGATGGACTATATTTGAATCATTAGTTAATGATGGATTACATAAAGCAAGAATAATTTGTTCAACACAACTTGGGAATTTTGTATTCATTGCACAAAAAGACATGATTACAATGAATGAGTCTTTATGAAAGGATGAATGAATTCATTTATGAAAACAATAAAACAAGATTAACTTAGTTAGTGTTAAGTGTGACAATCATAATGAATGAGACAACTTAAGCTATTATTAGCCTAATTAAATAAAAGAAAAAGCACCTAAGTTTAGATTAAGTGAATACAATAATTAAAGAACCTAATTAATTAAATAATTATATAATGTTTTAATTACTCCAATGCCCCCCCTTAAGATTAACTTGGGGAGTAGCTAAAAAAATGATATAGATGCAGAATGAAAGAATGAATGGGTCCCAACAACGAGGCCTAATTAGGTACCCATGTACAAATCAATGGAACTCTCACAAATGGAGAAAAGGAGAAAAAATATGTGGGATAAAACTACTCCCAAAAAGAGATAAAAAGAAATTAAAAAGAGTATATGTGACTACGCATGAAGGACTCCAAATGCTCACCCAAGTATCGAATTGGTCACATAAGCACAATCAATATCCCTGCATAAGAGATAAAGGAAGAGATAATGAATCCCTCCATAAGAGGAAAGCTCCATTATCGAAGATGAAGGCTCAAGGATGAATTTTGATGAAGATACAATAGTGGAAAACCACATTCCTCCCCTTGGGAAGAAACAAATCAAGTGGTCAAGGTGGAAGCAACTACATGAAAGAAGATGTAAGGAATAGTCTCATGATGTGTACCATGGAAGACTCATTAACTATCCACATATCTGAATCAAAAGGTGCCAATTCAATTGAAGCAAGAGTAAACAAATGTGAAGATACTTTATGAGCAACCTCTAAAGGCACTAAATATGGGATAACAAGAATGCACAATCTACCATAAATGAGGAATAAAATATTCTCAATCATGTCCCCAATGTCTAGAGTGTGTGATGTATCAAATCATTTTGCAATATATTGAATTATGTGATTTGGAACTAGATACTAAATCAAGCTATGTCAACTTGGCCTATTCTCATTGATGCAAATATAAGTTTTTGTTGTCATTGATGTCAAACTTGTTGATTCAAATGTGCAACTTGGTTACATTCCTTGGTCCAAATATAGTTTGATATAGTGCAGTTATAGTGCGATGGAAATATGATCATGTGGATGTGTAGAATCTATTTGTAGCTAATTCAGAAGGCTTATAATGGCGTATCTTGAACTTTCCAAATCTTTGGTGTTGGTTTCTAGGATCCATGGTGTTTGGTCAAGTATGATTGTTCTGGTACTAGTGTAAAAGAATGCATTGCATTTCTATACCTACTAGTATTTTGGAGATGTAGTTTGATTATTTAACATTGTGGACATTTGTTGATGTTATCTTGGGCATCTACAAGTACTCTTAGTGGTCAGCATTGAAATTTGTGCAAAGTTATGGTTGTGCGCTTTGACAATATTATCTTTTGCACCCGATCTATAATGTTTTGGTATATGTGGATCTATGGGCGATGATTTATGATGGAAAGGTGTGCCAAAATGGTTGGATGCCTCACACATATCATTTTGCCTTTTGTATTGTATTGGAGTTTGGTTTTGGCTAACTATTTTGAATTTGTATGTTACATCTAATTAGGGCGACCTAATTGATGTCTTTGAGGTTGTGATTGATATATAAAGGGTGGATCATAGTGGCAACATGTTTGACAGTTGTGTGTATTGTGCAAAGTGAATGTGAAATAGTACAGTAGTCCAAAAGTGTATTAGAACAATGATGAAGAAAAATTATGATATATTTTGAATTATAAACTAAGATCAACATTTTGGTGATTGCAGTTCTTTATTGTTTAACCCTATTGATGACTTTTTATTAGAGGTATTGTATCTTTTCCCAAAGAAGTTATATTTAGTGTGTATTCTCAGGAGTAATGAGCTCCTTGACATTTAGCCTAAACATTGTAATCTAATTATCATGTAGTGAGATGATTCTTGCATAGGTTTTTCCCAGTCTAGCAATTCCACATAAAAATCTTGTTGCTCTTGTGTGGATGTTTTTGTGGTTTCATTTATTTAATTTCATGAATGAGGTATATGGAATGAATGTTAAGTAAAAGGTTAATTATGATTGTTTTAATATATGTTGATTTATCGCCCTCCTCTTAGTATCGAGTAGTGTTCAACACCCATGTCATCCGCTCACAAGACACCTCACATGAAGGCATATTAAATGTGGTACTCGAAGCATCCATGGTGGAATAAAAGGAGGTAAAAAAATGAAAGGTTGAAGCTTGGAAAAAATTAGAAAGATGCACTCTTTTTCAGTCTTGTCCTTGCCACAATCGTGTAAAAGTGATCCAATGGATTTGAATTCTCCAAAAAGTCCTCAATGGATGGGAAGGAATCAAGTACCAATGATGTCAATTCTAACTCAAGCTTAAGTGCACAAAACTCATTAATACCCCTAAAACTATCTTGAAATTTAAGCCACATAGTCCTAGGAGTGTCACAAGAATAAATATAAAACTAGATGATCTTGTCTATTAGTTTTTTGTTGTGTTTTCATATTATTTATATATATGTATTAAATATAATTAATCTTGAAGTAGTACATTTCTATTCCATTAAAAAAATTAAAACACCACTTTTGGCATTGCTATTTGATGATAAGTTATAATATTTGATGCTTATTTAGTGATTAGTTGATTCGGGAGCATCCCCAATCGATGAGCAATCTTGCATCAACAAAAAAAAAAAAAAAATATTTTTGTTTCTATTCAGTTTTGTGTTGCAGTTTTTGTGTTTCTTCCAACATTCTTCGGTAGTTGTTTATTTTCTGTTGTGGATCAGATTCTTGGCTTTTAGAAGTGTTCTTATTCCTTATTCCAGATTTTTAGTTCATTTGGATTCTTTTCCAGTAAGTTATCACTTCCAGTTGTTTGTTTCTTAGTTCCCAAACCAATTTTGAGCTTAACGACTAGTTGGAGATTCCTTCTCTTGCAGAGTGATTTCTTGACTTGCGGATCTAATTGGCACCACGTACGATCTTCCTAGGTCCTTGGCCGACCTTGCTTGGTGGTTTTCACTTTGTTGTTTCCTATGGCGAAGGAGATCTTCACATTTTATTTTCCTATCATTAGAGAGTGTAATCTTTTGTGGCTAACCCAAATGTGTTTTGGAAGATATATATGTTGTTGTATTCAATCCTTTGGCACAGAAAAGAGAGTAGAAGAGGATTTAGATTCGTGAATTATAATTTGAACTCCTCTAGAGGTCTAGATGGATCATTTTTTGGAAAGTAAGTTGTAATAAGGCTTGTAACCTTGTTTGTTTTCCCACATGTTGTTGGCTTGATTTCTAATGAATCTATGATATTGTGGATGTCTAATTGTGTATTCTCTACCTTATGTGTTGCTACTTCCATTGTGTTACTCTTGCTGCATGATCCAAATATTTCTCCTTAAGGACCCTCCAGGTCATGCTTGCGCCAGATGGTATCAGAGCTGGTTGTGAACCTTGAAGCATTCATTTGGGTGAATAGATCATCAATTTGAGGCAGCTTGCAAGTGTGTTCAATAGATCACCAATGGGAAGGAAATTGAAACCTTGTAGTCAGATCGCTGAGTTGAGGCAGTTGCATTAGATCAAGGGAGGAGATGTCTCTGATAAATATGAATCCTAGATCGGTAGAGTATATGATGGAGGATTTCAAGAATGAGATGAGAAGTGAGATCCAAAATGTGTTGGTTGGTTTGTAGAGGAATTTGAAATCAGAGGATGAGTATGAAGAGGCAGGAGAAGAGCTAGAGGTCAAAGAAGTTGAAGGACTGGTAGATGAGGGAGAAGAAATATTTATTAGAGAAGTGGCCCAAATAAGAAAAATTCATAAAGTTGAGGTTTCTAAATTTTCAAGTACATTGAATCTGGAAGACCTGACAGACAGGATTGGAGAATTGGAGAACTAATTCAAGTTTAAAGATGTTAAAGACCCACAGAGGGTCTGGTTAGCACAAAATAAACTGAAAGAGCATGTTGCTTTATGGTGGAAAGAGTTGCAGAGAGATAGAGTGGAGAATGGTGAGATGAAAATCACTCGGTGGAGGTAGATGGTTGGGAGACTGAAGGCTAAATTGATTCCAGGAGATTATGAGTTGGATTTGTTCAAAGAGTTGCATAACTTGAAGCAGAATGACATGAGTGTGAAAGAGTATACTAAGGAATTATACTAAGTGATGATTAGATCTGGAAGCCGTGAGATGGATAGGGAGAAGGTGGCTAGATACATAAATGGACTCTGATTTAACATCCAAGATGAGATGAGCATGCCAAAGATTTCTATAGCTGAGGAAGATTATCAATATGAGTTGAAGGCAGAAGATAAAGTGAAGAGAAGACAATATAATAACCCTAAGGGAAGAGAAAGATATGTAGCAGATAGAGGGCAGATGAGTGGTAGTATGGGGAAGCAGACTGCTGACAAACCAAAATATAAATGGACTAAAGAACCGAAGAAGAAGACACAAAGATAAGGAAATGGCAGTAACAATAAGGAGTTCTTGGGTAAATGCTTGAAGTGTAGGGTAACTAGACATAGGTCTTATGAGTATTCTTAGGGAATTGGTAACAAAGGAATGGGAAGGAATTTCATCACACATGAGGAACCAAATATAGGAGTTGTAGATGAGAGCATGATAGCACTGGAGCAAGGATAATCCCTTATGTTTAGAAGAGTCTTGATGGAGCAGAGCAAATAAGAAACCAAGCCTACTCAAAGGAGGAATCTATTCCAGACTATTTCCAAATCAAGAGGTAAGTGTTGTAAGGTTATTGTGGATAGTGGTAGTACTAAAAATTTGGTATCAAAGATGGTAGAGAAGCTTGGTTTAAAGAGGCTTGAGCATCCTTGTCCTTACAAGTTGAGTTGGCTGCAAGATGATCACGTAGTAGAGGTGAGAGGGAAATGCTTGGTGAATTTTAATATTGGGCCTTATAAAGATGAAGTCTTGTGTGATGGTGTGCCTATGAGTGGTTGCCATGTTTTATTGGGCAGACCTTAGTAGTATGATAGAGGATCTATCTATGATTGTAGAAGAAACCTAATCATAATTGAGAAGGAAAGACAAAAGTTCACTTTGTTTTCTTTGAAGGAGAAAGAGAAGGAAGTGAAGAATTTGAGTCTTGTGAAGAGTTGTAGTGTTGAGAAAAAGGATGCAGAGGTTATTCTGGATGATGGTATGGATTTTAAGAAGGATCTGTTAGCAAGATGGTATCGGTTGGCAGTATGGTTAGAGTTATGGTGGCAGATAACAAGAGTTTTGGTGAAAGAAATAGATCAAATTTGTTGAAGAAAGAGGGTGGTAATAAGAGACAATGTGCATGTATGAAGAAAGGAAAAAGAGAAGTGGAAAATAAGTTAGAGAATTCAGCTGAGTTACCAGAAGGGGTAAGGAGAAGAACTTTGTAGATAAAGAGGACATTTGGATCATAAATGATCATGGGGTCCATATTCCAAATCCATTTCAATGTTCATGAGATTCCTCTCATGGAACATCTTTTTCTACCTGGGTTGTCTAATGCAGGAGAATCCCTAGTCAATGAGTAATCTTGCATCAACCAAAAAATATATTTGTTTTTGTTTCCATTCAGTTTTGTGTTGCAGTTTCTGTGTTTCTTCCGAAATTCTTTGGTAGCTGTTTATTTTCTATTGTGGATCAAATTCTTGGCTTTTAGACGTGTTCTTATTCCTTATTCCATATTTTTAGTTCATTTTGATTATTTTCTAGAAAGTTATCGCTTCCGGATTGTTTGTGTTTTGGTTCCTTGAGTAGTTTTGAGCTTAACGACTAGTTGGAGATTCCTTCTCTCGTGGAGAGATTTATCGACTTGTAGATCTAATTGGCACCACGTATGATGTTCCTAGGTCCTTGGTTGACCTTCCTTGGTGGTCCACACTTTGTTGTTGTCTGTGGCAGAGGAGATCTTCATGTTTTTGGTTCAACCTATTTTACACGTTTCATTTTCCTATCATTGGAGAATGTAATATTTTGTGGTTGACTCAGATGTGTTTCGAAATCTATATATGTTATTGTATTCAATCCTTTAGCATAGAAAAGAGAGTAGAAGAGGATTTAGATTTTTGAATTCTAATTTTAACTCCTTTGGAGGTTCGGATGGATCATTTTCAGGAATGTAAGTTGTAATAAGGCCTGTAAGCCTGTATGTTTTCCCACATGTTGCCGACTTGATTTCTAATGAATCTATGACACTACAGATGTTTAATTTTGCATTTTCTACCTTATGTGTTGTTGCTTCCATTGTGTTACGCTTGCTGCATGATCCAAATTATTCTCCTTGAAGACCGTCTGGGTCATGGTTACATCATTAGTTGAGGTTAATTTCATCCACTAATAGCTAAGTAAATGTTTATTTGTCAAATTTAAAAGATTATAAATAATTTAAGGTTAATATGTATAAACTTTAGGACTATGGGAAAATATGTTTTTCTTTTAAAGAAAGTGTTGTCACAAAAGCTTGCACCCTTGTTGAACACTAATACTCAACAACCTTGTGAAACATGGAAACAACTTCCAAGCTTGCAACCTTGCACATGTGAAGTTGAATCTCTGGAGAAGGCCAACTTCCTTTCCAATTAGGGTGCAGTGTTGGACCAATCCAACACTTGTAAAACCTACTCCCAAGCCTATTCTACCACTTGTAGAGGAAAATGGAGAAGAAATGTTGAAAGGGAAATGAGAGGTGATGCACCTAGATTAAAAAATGTTTCTTTCCCCACCTATTAATGCACAAGACATCAATAAACCACTGAAAGACATACACAAATACCAATCTATCAACTATGTCCAAAGAAAATAGAAAGGCTAGAACCTAATATGACGTTGAGAGGGATTGAGGGATATCCTTAGACAACACACATAAGCACATTTAACACAATATGAAGTTTAGGATAGAGAAAGAAAGAGTGCAAATAAAAGATGAATAACACATAATGTATTTGACAATATAGATAAGGTAAACCAGATAATTGATTAACATGAATGCAAGATAGTTACAGTTATAGAAATAATAGAATTTTGTAAGAGAAGAGGGAGAAGAACCCCTAGAATATGTTACATTATTGCCTTTATAGCTCAGGCATAACTCTGATAGAACATTGGGTTTGGAAACCCTAACCGCCTAGGGTTAGGTTTCAAAGAGAGAAACTAGATCATGAATCAGATGGAAGAATTGATGTTGCATGCCTAAAAGTGTCTCATAGAACTGGGAAAGAACAACAATCCCTAAAAAATAGGGAGGCTCTCAATTTGGATAGTGTATGAATACACTCTGTTAGACCAAAAGTCTTTAGTGAGAAATAAATGTGCATGGGCGGCCCTGGGAAATGTCTACAGAGTCCGACAAGAGTAATGGTGATCACTTCATGACATTTGGAAGTGGTTGGAGTAAGATTGAATCTCATTTGGGTCATTGATGAGGTCAGAAACTGATTTTTGACCAATTAAGTCGGCAACCACCCCAAGCACCTATTTGAATTCCAACAATCACTCCAAGTTTGAAATCTAGCTATTGGATCTTCCCTTCGTGTGTAGATGAATGACTGAGATTCACATGGAAGAACCCCAAACATACAACTCATATGGTGAAATAACACTTCACCGTGTACTTTTCTACCATGAGGGATCCATATAGGATAAGCCTTTGAGGCACATGTAGGTGAATCAAACACACATTCAAAAACAAAGGGAAAATTTTCAAAGGGGAGGCCAGTATCAGAACTAACCCTTACAAAAGAGAAAGAGCCCTCTTCATACAAGGGAGAATCATTGTTATCACAACTGTCCTACTCCAGGCATGAGTTGAAACAAAAAGAAAAGGCCTCAAACTCACATGGAGATGAAAAGTATACCATACCTCTTTCTTAATTTTCATAGGGGATCTCCTCAGGCACATCAAATAGAATTTTTTTAATTTTGGGTATATTGTCAAATTGAGCAACCAAAAGACTTCCTACATGACCAACATGTTGTTGCTCAACATCACCATCAATGATATATTGATCCCAAATGAAACATTAAAGCTCAAGCACATTGTCCTTGATGTCAAAAGTAACATCTTCTCCTTGAAAGAAGGCTTCATATTCAACATTAGAACATTTGGGAATAGGGGAGAACCAACACACACCATAGTCACATCTGTTGAAATCCAACTTATCAACACCAACTTTAGATTCACGAGGCACCAAATAAGAAGCTTTTAAATCTTCGAACTGCCTCTATTTTTGTCTTTTCTTCTTGGCAACAAACTACAATAACCTTAGGTTAATGACATGATCCATCCTCCATGTTATCATCTGTAACAAAACCAATACCTCATGTGGCCTCTTCAACATGTGTTGCAACAAGCACCTCACCTGAAGATAAAGAAGAATCTATATCCACCAAATCCTTTGAAAATGGGACAAAAGAAGGTATGACAGCAAAAGTATATTCTTCATCACCATTCTTATCATAGGTTGGAATATGTTCAAAATGATCAGCATCATGAGCTGATCCAATTGGTTCCTCCATGTTGTCCTCACTGGCAGTGGGATGCATATCAAGCTCAAGATGAAGACGACTACCATATGTCCTCCAAATAATAGGTCCACTCTTTAAAAGGTAGATATTATTAGGCATAGCTCTTGGAGGTGGGGAATTTTGCAAAGGGCACCAAGGGGTCTGAATAGTGGGTTCTTGTATAATAGTAGTTGGAGTTCTCCCAAAACTTGCAATCTTGAATCTAGGGCTCTCTTGAATATGCTCCTCAAAAGGCTTGGAAGGTCTCTTCTACCTGAAGCTTGGGATTTTAAACTTAGAAGCTTTAGGGGTAGAACCCTCCTCTTGCATGAGATACATCTCTAGAGCTTCTAGTTGTTGTAATTCTTCCCTCCTAGCATATGCAAGCTACCTTGCAAGGAAATCCTCATGTTATTGTCTTTGGGCCTCTATCTGTTATTGTTGAAGTTGAACCTGATAGGAAAGCTCCTCCTCATATTGTCTCCTTTGAGCCTCCAACTCTTGCTCACAAAGATAGGCCTAATAGGCCAACTCCTCTTGCTGCAAATCCAACTCTTGTTGCCTCTCTATGTCATCGGGTTGCTTTATGAAATTGAGCATCATGTTTTTCATCTTAGCAATAATAATATTTTAATCACTTTGCAGATAGTTAGGCTGCCAAGAAGGTTGAGCAAGGGTGGGTGGGTGGTAAGCATTAGGAAATTACCCACCTATTGTTGGAGAAAAGTTTCTTGGGTTGAAACTAGGAGCAATCCTAGTTTGATCTTATTGGTAAAGAGGGGAAAAATAACTTGCATTCTCATAGAATGGGGGTGAATATAAGTTGCACCCATGATATGAACTTAGTTTAATGCATCATAGACTTGCCAAATGATTGCATAGTCACTAGGTGTTGCTAAGGCATTACCTCTCTAAGGTTAGATGGACTAAACAACACACCAAATATTTAGCTTGATTTAAGCTTAGGTCTTCTCAACCAATATATTTCTTCTTAGAGTCACTAGGTATGTAAAAAAATACTACCTCCAAAGGCAAAAATTATTGCTACACACACCAAATATCAACAAGCAACAAGAAAAACTAAACTAATATAGTTCAAATAAGTCCCATCAAGTGTGCCAAAAACTGTTGTCACAAAAGTTTGCACCCTTGTTGAACACTAATGCTCAACAACCTTGTGAAACATGGAAACAACCTCCAAGTGTGGGACCTTGGTGCATGAGAACCTACCTATGAAGGACTGAGCCAAAGACAAGATAATTTTGTATTACTCTAAGATGAATGTAATAAGACCCTATGGGTCCTTTTTGTAATTCAATGTCCCGAGAGTGTGACAAGTTTGTCCATGTTTGGGTCAAATTGTCATCTAGGGTCTTGTAGAGCAAATTGAGTCAAGAAGGGTTACAATGGTCTAAATTGAGGGATCGAGTGACCACAAGTTTATTTGAGTCATTTTTGATGTTTTAGGATCAAATGTAATCATTTTGGGGGACTATGATAGTCAGGAGTCTAAGTTGGTTGAATTATGCAAAAAATGCCATATTGTCAATTTGTTGTCATGACAATTTTGTACTTTTTGTAAGTTGTGATTCTCTAACGACCCATTCAATTTTAAAAATGGTTGGAGGAGGTTGTGTTAATTTTGGGTGGCACCTTTAAGGACCCCAAACACAAAAATATGTAAGCTGGTTGATTTTGGTTGTTTTGGAAAGGAAATTGAAGCATCAAGAATTGGTGGAAACTCAGAAAACCGTCTAATTTCTGTTAATTGCATGTTGCGGGTGGATTGGCAAGAATACTCATGACATAGATCCTAAAACTAGATTATTTTACTTTTTTTTTTAATTTAGTGTGAAGTCTTGAAGTGATCGCTACCCCATTCTACAAGCAAATCTCTACCGGGTAGCCTAAAACCCTCAAACCTCTAGGGTTTGACTGTAATAATGGGTTTGGGCCTATAGAACCTTAACTGAACACTATGTTGTTATAGGTGATGATAGGCCACTATATAATATGTCATTTTCAAAAATCATTAAGAGGATACAATATGGTGAGGAGGATGGAGAACTAACCCTAGGTCTAACATCTCTATGTGACAGACCAGTTTGATGAGTGCAATGCGTGAGAATTGAGTGGTAGAGCATTGGAAAGGGGTTTTAATGTGGTAGAAGAGTACTTTGGAGGTTTACAGAACATTTTCATGGTCATTGATGATCACCAATTAGGAGAACCAAACTATTTTTTGGAAGGTGTTCAGTCAAATAGGTCTAGTAACCCTATTAGGTCTGTTAGTGCAGTATTGGCTGGGATATCTACAAGTTGGTCTGGTACCAGAAACTGAGATATTGTTGAGAACTCCCAAAAGGGTATCATAAAATATAATTTTTTTTCCTAGATTATCAAAAGTTATCACCCGATTCCTTCAAATGGAGGCCTAATTGCAACCGATTTTGGTTGTGGCAAGTGAGTCAAAATTGACATTCCGGTGGGTCTAAACCATGAAATCATGTTTCATTTGTGTTAAGGTGTTGTGAGAACACCCCTTCAAGGTTTTTTGTATTGAATTGGTCAAGTGGGCCTTTAAAACCCCTAAAGCCTAGTAGTATTTCACTCATGTATGCAAGGGTGTGTGTAGTCACACAAGACTTGAGAAGTGTTAGTTATTTGTAAGGGGACATATTTGAGCCTTTGAGTCTTCCAAGGCATTTTTTAATGTCATTAAACCATTTGTTGACTTGGTGTTGTGTAGGGACCCTTTGGTAGTAGGATTTTGGTGGAGTTTACGAGTCTTAGAGGTTGGTTGGTTCAAGGTTATCATTCCAATTCGTTTCCTCCTCATCAGGCCTTCCACATATGAGGTTGAATCTTTGAAGAAGGCCAACTTCCTTTCCAATCAAGGTGCAGTGCTAGACCAAACCAACACTTTTAAAACTATTCCTAAGCCTATTCTACCACTTGCAGAGGAAAAGGGAGAAGAAATGTTGAAAGGAAAATCAGAGGTGATGCACCTAGATTGAAATATGTTTCTTTCCCCACTTGTTAATGCATAAGACATCAATAAATTACCAAAAACATACACAAATCCCAATCTATCAACTATCTCCAAAGAAAATAGAAAGGCTAGAACCTAATATGATGCTAAGAGAGATTGAGGGATATCCTCAAACAACAGACATAAGCACATTTAACATAATCTGAAGAAAGAAAGATTACAAATAAAAGGTGAATAAAACATAATGTATTTGACAACATGGATAAGGTAAAACAAATAATTTATTAACATGAAGGCAAGGCAATTACAATTACAAAAATCATAGAATTATGTAAGAGAAAAGGGAGAAGAAACCTTAGAATGTGTTACAATATTTCCTTTATAGATTAGGCATAAATTTGATAGAACATTGGGTTTGGAAACCCTAACCGACTAGGGTTAGGTTATAGAGAGAAATTATATCATGAATTAGATGGAAGATCTGATTTTGCATGCCTGAGAGTGTCTCGCAAAATGGGAAAGAATAACAATACTTGAAAAGCAAGGAGGCTTTGCATTTGGATAGTGTTTGAATACACCTTGTTAGACCAAAAGTATTCCATGAGAAATAAATGTGCATGGGCAGACTTAAGAAATGTCTACAGAGTCTGAAAAGAGTAACAGTGATCCCCTTATGACATTTGGAAGTTATTGGAGTAAGATCAAATTTGATTTGGGCCACCGACAAGGTCAAAAATTAATTTTTGACCAATTATGTTGGCAACCACCTCGGGCACTTGTTTGAACTGCAACAATCACTCCAAGTTTTAAATTTGGCCATTGGATATTCCCTTCATGCATAAATGAACAACTGAGTTGCGCTTGGAAGACCCCCAAAATGGCCAGTTAAAATACCATCATCAATTTCCACATTAGTGAAATTGGACAACCATCAAGCGCAGGATCACAACCTAGGCCAACATGACTGCATAGAAGCCACAAAGATGCAACTTGACACCCATCTAACTATTAGTGGCCAATCGCAACATCAAAGACCTAAAAATAGCACTTGTTCCTAACCACTGCGATGATGCGGCCTAGAATCCATGGTAACCCTTAGCGGTCCATTGCAATGGTGCAAGGCCAACTAGTAGTTAACCTTAACCAATATAGCATCTCTCAGTAACCACCAATGGTCCATTGCAACATCACATGGTCAAGTGGCGGTTAACCTTGACCACTTTGAGCCATGCGATCCAACATCTGACTTAACCTCTAGCAATCCATCGCAACGATGCAAGGCAAACTGACAGTTTACCTTAACCATTACGAACCCATGATCTAATAGTTAATGTAACAATCCTTCTTGTTGTTAAAAAATAGAATGGGGTCTATAAAATAATGCATAAGTCCCCCTCCAGTTGGTTGATTTAAGTGAAATGATTGCCTGAGCCAATCAATGGAGAAAAAGAATAAGGTCGAGAAATGGCCAAGGCAAGAAGCATTAAGGGTTTAGGGTTTAAGGCCATAGGGAAATATGCGGGGAGGTTAAAGCCATTGATGACCTCTTAGATCGGTTGTAACCGATGGCTTGAAGGGTGACATAAAAATGTCAACAAAAAGTAAACATTTAAGTGGAATGAAAATTTATTCTACAACCACAAGGATTTTATTTCGATTGGTTGAGTGTAATTGGCTATGGTGATAGTATGTTACTTGATTACATTATCCCCCAATTTGATACACTTTCCTACTCTCTTCTATTTTCACATGAGGTCTTAAGGATTCTCTTCATTAATTATGCTTTTACCCAGTACGTGACACTCACTCATGTTGTCATATAGTGTGGGTATAATTTTGGGTGCATCTATTTTTATTTTTATTAGTAAAATGCATTTTCATTTTTTTATCCTCACCTAGATTTTGGTGGCATGCACAACTCAATTTAAGGGCACATATCCTAACTAAGAATCCTTTTTCCTCTACCCCCCTTAACATTACCTTGACATATTATCATATCATACATGCAAATATTTTAAAAGGGAAATACATCCTAACTAGACATGAATACACACACACACACATTGTTGGCATGCCCTTTACAATGTTAGTAGGTTATGATAAATGTAGCAAAAATCTATTCTATTATGTACACTTTATATGGCTTTCTTTTAATACTCTTGATACATCATATAGCAACACATAATGCTAGTCCAAGTGATCATGAAATTTATCCACACACGCACGCACACACACACACACACACACACACACACACACACACACACACACACACACACACACACACACACACACATTGTTGGCATGCTCCTTACGATGTTAATAGGATATGAGCAATGTAGAAAATTAAGTAAGAAATTATGTGCACTTTATATGGCTTTCTTTTAATACTTTTCATACACCATATAGCAATAAAGCATGCTAGTCCAAGTGATCTTGAATTTTATCAAAACATTTAAATCACCTAGAAAATATTATATCATTTCAAGTGATTCTTTGGTTCTCATAATTCCCAATGATAGGGAAACTTAACTCTTAACTCTTAAATAATATATTCTCTTCTCATGACTCTTAGCGACAAAGTAAGCTTGACCTTCAGTCATGACATTCTTCTTAACACTTTTCATTTCT